>NC_134482.1:3372195-3824078 GCF_964194025.1 Convolutriloba macropyga | reverse complement strand
CGATGAATAAATCGGAATTTCTCAAGAAGAACATGATATCAATAAAAATTTAATTGTTTAAAATGAAAAATTAAAACAAATATGCTTGTCATCAAAAGCTTGATTTGTTATAGATTTCCGCAAATTTTTTTAATAAGTGTATTAATTTGTAATAAATAATTGTAATAAATAATTGATTTTTGCAATAATTGTAATACATTGATTTTTACAATTTTCTGCTTTGCTAAAGAAATTGCAAAAAACATCAAGAGCTGAAAAATTGAAAAAAAATAAGAAAAAACATCAAACTTACATTTTTTGTTGAAAATATGCAAAAAACGACATTTGGAAAAAAATTGTTTTACTAAAACAATGTTTTTTCAAAAAAAAATATTAAATTAAAAATTTTACAAAAAAACTTCCAAAATTGAAAAAAGGAAAAACAGAAAAGTAAAAAACAACAAAATTCACATTTTTTGTTAAATACATAATGTAAAAAACGGCATTTTTGAAAGAAATTTTTTTTAGTAAAACAAAATTTTTCGAATAAAAAAATTTTAGAATTTTCCATTAAAAAAACTCAAAAACAGAAAAAAGGAAAAATAAAAAAATAAAAAACAACACAAGTTGCATTTTTTGTTAAAAACCTTATGTAAAAAACGGCGTTTTTGACAGAAATTTTTTTTAGTAAAACAAAATTTTTCGAATAAAAAATTTTAAAATTTTAAAAAAATTCAAAAACAGAAAAAAAGGAAAAACAAAAAAAATAAAAAACAACAATTTGCATTTTTTGTTAAAAACCTTATGTAAAAAACGGCATTTTTGAAAAAATTATTCTAGTAGAATTTTGTTTTTTCAAAAAAAATTAATTAACTTTAAATTTTTACATAAAAAAATTAAAAACCAGAAAAAAAGGAAAAATAAAAAATGAAGAACAACACAAGTTGCATTTTTTGTTTTAAACCTTATGTAAAAAACGGCATTTTTGAAAAAAAAAAAATTATTCTAGTAAAACTTGTTTTTTCAAAAAGGAAATTAATTAAATTTCATATTTTCCATTAAAAAACTCAAAAACAGAAAAAAGGAAAAATAAAAAAATAAAAAACAACACAAGTTGCATTTTTTGTTAAAAACCTTATGTAAAAAACGGCATTTTTGACAGAAATTTTTTTTAGTAAAACAAAATTTTTCGAATAAAAGTTTCTAAAACTTTACTTAAAAAAATTCAAAAACAGAAAAAAAGGAAAAATAAAAAAATAAAAAACAACAATTTGCATTTTTTGTTAAAAACCTTATGTAAAAAACGGCATTTTTGAAAGAAAAATTATTCTAGTAAAATTTTGTTTTTTCAAAAAAATTTAATTCCATAAAAAAATTAAAAAACAAAAAAAGGAGAAATAAAAAATAAAAAAACATCAAGATTTATATTTTTGTTAAAAGCAGTGTGTAAAACACAACAATTTTCAAAAAAAAATCATTTTAGTAAAAAAGATTTTCAATTAAAAAAATGATTCAATTCAAAACTTCACATTAAAAAACTTCAAAAACTGAAAAAAAGGAAAAATAGAAAAAGAAAAAAAACAACACAAGTTGCTTTTTTTGTTTAAAAGTTTATGTAAAAAACGAAATTTTTGAAAAACTATTCTAGAAAAAAATTCTTTTCAAAAAAAATTAAATTGAAAATTTTACATGAAAAAAACTTCAAAACCTGAAAACTGGCCAAACAGAAAAATAAAAAACATCAAGATTTACATTTTTTGTTGAAATTATTATGTAAAAAACAGAGACTTCTGGAACAGAGACTTCTGGCAAATTCTCGATTGCAACAATGAAGACTAGAAGCTGCCTCGGAATGGAGAATGGAGGTTCAGCTACCCAGCCGAAGCACGTCTTCCTCTCCTTTATAATTGCTACATCATCATTGAAATCGGGGAAGAAGAAGTGGCCCTTAAGATTTTCGTTCAATTTCACAGATTTGATATTCATTATTCCAGCCTTTTTTAAGGTGACGACGGTTGAACTCCTAAATAAATTGGAAATACAGATATTGAAAAAAACTTTGTGAAGAAATAATATGCTATTTGCGAATGAGTACGATGATTATAATAGTCCATTATTCTTTTTTTTGGTCTGTTTTCATATTCTATAACAGAGGTGACTTACCTGGAATGGGAAATAGGAAGATGTCCTAGAGATGAAGAATCTCCACTGAAAGGTTTATGACTGAAAACTTAGGTTTGTAGGAAGAGGAGATTAAAATTTAAAATTGTCTCCGAAAAAAATGAAAAAGTCTAACTATAGTTAAGTTGTTGAAGAGAACGAAAATAAGCGCAATGAGTTGAATTTTTGTTTGCACTACAATAAAAAATGACATCATTATGACGCAATAGTGACGTAATTATTACAATACTATGAGTAAGACTTCAAGCACGTGAGCTGTGCATGCTTTGATAAAATAGGAATAATATCGTAAGTAGTAAGGATTATTTTTTGTTCACATGAGTTCAGTGACCCCATACAATACATAGGTATTCCTAATTGCAGCAATCATATGACGTAGCTGGAGTAAATTTTGTTCCAAAGAGGTCAGTGGCCCTCTTACAAAAAAATGATCACGTAATTGTTCTTAATTGAGAAGATAGGACGTAATTGTTAAATTACTATGATTGAACTTTTAACCATTATTTCTGTACAATAGCAAAAAAATTCGTGACAAATTTGTACTCATTAAACCTATATCAATCACCTGAGAAGATTCGTCTTTACAAAAGATTATCTTAAAAGTTGATGTTTTTAGGTCACTAAATAATTGGATTGTTGATAAATTAGAGAAAAACGGATGATTGCAAGATTGTCTAATTTTTGATTTATTTTAGATAAATATTTGATAAAATTTTGTTATTTTAGTTACAATTTGGGCATTTTTTGACAAGATTTTGCTATTTTGTGGTAAAAATGGGTATTTTTGGCGAAATTTGTGTCTCTTTGTGTGGCAAGTATTGGGATATTTTTGCTTAAACCGGGTTCTTTTTCGCAGGAATTAGGTATTTTTGGTAAAAATTTAGTAGATTTTGGTAATAACTGGGTATTTTTGCTATGAATTGTGTAATTCATGACTAGAAACAGATATTTTTGGGAATTGATTTTTTTGGCAACAGTTTGATATTTTTTGTAAACATTTGGGTGTTATCGACAATAATTGGATATTTTGAGCCAAGAATTGGGTATTTTTTGGTCAGAATTGGGTATTTTTTGGTCAGAATTGGGTTTTTTTTGGCCAGAATTGGGTATTTCTTGGGATGAATTGGATAATTTTGCCAAAAATTAGGTATTTTTCGGCCAGAATTGGGTATTTTTTGGACAGAATTGGGTATTTTTTGGCCAGAATTGGGTATTTTTTGACCAGAATTGGGTATATTTTTTTTTGGTCAGACTTGGATATTTTTTGGCTAGAATTGGGTATTTTTGGTCAGAATTGGGTATTTTTTGGGAAGAATTGGGTATTTTTTTGGAAAAAATTGGGTATTTTTGCCAAGAATTGGGTATTTTTTGGCCAGAATTGGGTATTTTTTGCCAAGAATTGGGTTTTTTTTGAGAAGAATTAGGTATTTTTTGCCAAGAACTGGGTATTTTTTGGGAAAAATTGGGTACTTTTTGGGAAAATTTGGGAATATTTTGGCCAGAATTGGGTATTTTTTGGCCAGAATTGGGTATTTTTGGGAAGAATTGGGTATTTTTTGCCAAGAACTGGGTATTTTTTGGGAAAAATTGGGTATTTTTTGGGATGAATTGGGTAATTTTGCCAAGAATTGGGTATTTTTTGGCCAGAATTGGGTATTTTTTTTGGTCAGACTTGGATATTTTTTGGCTAGAATTGGGTATTTTTGGTCAGAATTGGGTATTTTTTGGGAAGAATTGGGTATTTTTTGGAAAAAATTGGGTATTTTTGCCAAGAATTGGGTATTTTTTGGCCAGAATTGGGTATTTTTTGCCAAGAATTGGGTATTTTTTGGGAAGAATTAGGTATTTTTACCAAGAACTGGGTATTTTTTGGGAAAAATTGGGTGTTTTTTGGGAAAATTTGGGAATATTTTGGCCAGAATTGGGTATTTTTTGGCCAGAATTGGGTATTTTTGGGAAGAATTGGGTATTTTTTGGGAAAAATTGGGTATTTTTTGTTAGAAATTGGGTATTTTTGCCAAGAATTGGGTATTTTTTTGGAAAAATTGGGAAATTTTTGACAACGATTGGCTATTTTTGGACAAGAATTGGGTGTTTTCGGCAAGAATTGGGTATTTTTTGTATTTTTTGGTATGAAATGGGTTTTTTTTTTCATTTTTTTAAGAATAGGGTATTTATTAAAAAGAACTAAATATTTTTTACCAAAAACTTTTTTTGGTTTCAAGTTTCAGAATCTAAAACTTCAAAAAATACAAATTTGTCCTCATTTCACGACTTTTAAATTATGCCCATTGGATTCTGCGTTAAAAATTACGCTATAAAGATGTGCTGTAGCAAACAATTCCAAAAAAAAAATAATTTGAGGTTTCAGGTTTCAGAAGCTGAAACTTCAGAAAAAACCAAAAAGTGTAACTTCTAGGAGTTAAAGAAGTCACTATCAAATGCTTTGTTTAAAAACAACATACAGAGAGTTGATATAGCATACCATTCTCGGTAAAACTATTTTGTAGTTTGAGGTTTGAGAAACTAAAACTACAAAAAACCCAAACCCATAATCTATAATTGACCGTGAAATTACGACCATTGAACTTCACTTCGAAAAATACCCTCTAAAGTTGTACTGTAGTATACATTTTCGACCAAAAAAAAATTTTTAGTTTGAGGTTTCAGAATCTGAAACTACGAAAAAAAATTTTTCAATGATGGTTTTCTGTGTTTTAGTATTTTTCATTGAAATCTGTGTGGAAAAATTTCAACCGATTATTAGAACAACTTTATATACAATTTTTTTTAACGGTTTCGGGTTTTTGAAACTGAAACTACCGAGAAAAAACCAGAAACTACCAAAAGAAAATGCCAAAAAATCGGTTTCTTGCATGCTTTCACATCATGAGTAAAAAAAATTGAAAAAAAAAATTAAATTTTCAAAAAAACTTTTATGAAGCTTTTGCGAAAAACTTCCAATAATTTGAAATTAATGAAAACAAAACTTCATTAATAATCGAAAATTAAAAAAAAATTGATAATCGAAAAAGTTATGCGTAAATGAAAAGTTTGAAAGTAAAAGTTCTGCAGATGAATTTTATTAAGTAGATAAGATTAGCTGAAGTGCATTAGAGCGGATGCATTTCCCTGGGGCAATTAAGATAACTATCCCTGGGTAATTACGATAAGATGACAGGTCTATTGTTCTCACTCTCTTTTTAGGTACATCTTTGGAAATTGGACGAAAATAGGCTATACCTAATGTTAATACATAGGTACATCCTTTTACCCCCCCCCACTCTTGCTCCGATATAACTACTCCAAATTTATCTGAAATACCAGACTTGCAAAACTGGCATTCCATTTCATCTTCGTTCTCTGGAACATAAGTTTGTACTCCAAAACTAATCGGCATTCTTTCGACGAAAGACATGGATACCAGTTTCGGAAAGTTATGCTTTTGATTGAGGCAGTGAGATGCCGTGTATTCCTTAAATGGTCAAATTTTCATTTAAATTTGAAAGCCTTAATTGCTTTTTCTCTGGTCATGGTTTCAATTAAAACAGTTGACTGAGTTTTTGGCTGCCTGAGTTTGCCCTAGTAACGAAGGAATTTAAAACTTGCAAGAATCTGGTTCAAGATTTTGAATTCTTGGAAGACGATGCTGTAACTTTTTCTGCGAAAGACAAAAATGAAAAACGCCATTTTTAAAATTGAAACACTGATTTTGGAGAAAATACAAAACACCTTCCAAAAGAATTCGAAATCTTGAAAGATTCTTGCAAGTTTTGAATTCTTTAATAATAGGGTGTGCTGTTCTGTTTTGTGTCGTCTATCGATTGTGTTCATTTGTTGAACGAACTTATAGTTCTTACTTGTACTATCTGCAAGGCTCTGAACTACAGCTCAAAATACATGTTAAAGATTCAATTATGATAGTTCTCACTACGATTCTTCACTTTCTGTTTGATGACGGTTTTGGCTTTTTTTTGTCCTGGCTGAAGTGCAATAAATTCAAGATTGGGGTTCAAATCAGCAGCAACTTAAATTAAATTAATCCAAATGATTATCTATGCGAGGTTTGCTCTGAGAAGTTTTAAGAGGAGCGCCCTCTCCAATCAATATGAACAATCGAAGAATGGCTTGAAGTGGGCGGAATATTTTACAGTTGTTTTTTTTATAATGATGGTGTTATTTTAATGGTTCATGTTGAGGGGTGGATGATCGCGTAAGTTTTAAATCTACAATTGGATTGAATTGGGATTTTCTTAGAATTAAGTCTCTCATTTCGACTGCACTCTCACTTCAAGTTTTCTCGCTTGGCGGCCTGAAAACATTAGTTAGGTTTTGTTTGACTACAACACTGTAAAACTTTCAAAAAATTGTGCTTGGTGCAGCCCAACTCACATCAATTTGTTGTCCAGGAGATCTTATTACAACCATTAACGGCATTCCTACATGTGTTTTGTGATAAAATTCTGACCCGGGTTTAACCAGAGCTGTCTCTTAAAACCCCTTGTAAAAATTATATCCAGAAATGTTAGCTGACATCAGTAGTATAAAAAGCTGACTAGAACCACACCGGGGGGGGGGGGGGGAGACATTATGTATTAAGATAGGGAATGCAGATATTGTCCCCCTAGGGGGGACACTTAGGGGGACATTTAACGCAAATTCGCAGTAAATGTCCCCCTAAGTGCCCCCTAGGGGACAATTTCTGCATTCCCTATCTTAATACATAATGTCCCCCCCCCGTTGTAGTTCTGATCAGCTCCTATTTTTTTTTCTGAAAAAAAAATTGTATTTCACAAAAATTTGATGTTTTTGTCTCTAAAAGATGTGAACTAGTTTGAAACATGTTCTGTGAGTAAAAAAAAAGTAGTCGGAAACACCTTTTTCGAAAATTGAATTTTTTGTCCCATCGGGGGACAATAACTTATAAAATTTTTTGAAAAATGGCGCCTAAAAAATTTTTCTCGATTTTTTGGCTTTAATCAATGTGAAATATTGTGAAACATGTTTTGTGAGTGAAAAAAGTTGTCTGAAACACTTTTTTCGAAAAATGAAATTTTGGTCCCATAGGGGGACAATAACTTGTAAAAAATTTTGAAAAATGGGGCCTAAAAAATTTTCCTTGATTTTTTGGCTTTAATCAATGTGAAATATTGTGAAACATGTTTTGTGAGTGAAAAAAATGTCGGAAAAACTGATTTCGAAAAATGAAATTTTTGTTCCATAGGTGGACAATAACTTTATAAAATTTTTGAAAAATGGGGTCTAAAAAATTTTTGTCAATTTTTGGGCTTTAATCAATGTGGAATATTGTGAAACATGTTTTGTGAGTGAAAAAAGTTGTCGGAAACACTTTTTTCGAAAAATGAAATTTTGGTCCCATAGGGGGACAATAACTTGGTAAAATTTTTTGAAAAATTGGTTCGAAAAAATTTTTGTCGATTTTTTGGCTTTAATCAATGTGAAATGTTGTGAAACATGTTTTGTGAGTGAAAAAAGTTGTCTGAAACACTTTTTTCGAAAAATGAAATTTTGGTCCCAAAGGGGACAATAACTTGGTAAAATTTTTTGAAAAATGGGGCCTAAAAAATTTTTCTATGATTTTTTGGCTTTAATCAATGTGAAATGTTGTGAAACATGTTTTGTGAGTGAAAAAAGTTGTCTGAAACACTTTTTTCGAAAATCGAAATTTTGGTCCCATAGGGGGACAATAACTTGTAAAAATTTTTGCAAAATGGGGTCTAAAAATTTTTGTCAATTTTTTGGCTTTAATCAATGTGAAATGTTATGAAAATGGGGTCCAAAAATTTTCAACGCTATTTCACTTTTAATCAATATGAGAAGTTGTGAAACACGTTTGGTGTGATAAACAACAACATTCATCTTACCACCACACCCCAAACACTCCGCTAAACATTAACCAGTTACAATTACCACAAACATACACCACAAAGCATGCATACTTACATACATATATACATACATACATACATACATACATACATAAATACATACATTCATACATACATATATACGTACATACATACACGCATACATATATACATACATACATACGTTCATACACAGACATACATAAATATACACATTGATAAAAAAAACCAGAGTTGTACAAGGAAATAATTTTTCACGTAATTATGTGTACAATTATGGTCATAATCACTTATGTCCATAAATGTACACATAAATGGGACAAAAACAAAAAAAAATAATTACTAACCTGTTAGTAGATGTATAAAATCATCAATGATATATTGAGTAGAGAGTCATCGGATCATGCCCAAACATGTTCAGGGTCACAAAACTTTCCAAAATAAATTGACCAATCGGAGTGCTTGATTTATTATTCAAGTTGACAACCAATCAGAATTGAAAGATTTATAAACAAAAACTCTAAACGCTCACGTTCATTAAACAGTTAATAATGAACACAATAGGAACAAAAGACATCAAGCTCATTCATGAGAAAGTTTTATCACTGAGAGGTAACATAAATTTTACACACATATCTTATCGACAATTATATTTCGTAGCTGCTTGTTCTTTTTTAGATCCAGAAGTTGACGGAGAATTAGCACTTAAATTTAGACCCTATGGTGGTTTCATTGGAATTGATAATTCAAGACTAGATCCCTTATTGAAACGGAGCAAAGTGCTACGACTTCATGCTGCACTGCATGACGCCGCTGGATTTATAAAAGATTGCCGAAACAAAGGCCCTGGATATGTTTACGCTTTCCGTTACTCACCAGTAAACAATTGTCTTTTTGGACACCTGACAGGAATATTATTCATTCTATCAGTGAAAATTTTTCATTCACAATTGTTTCGTGAATTGGAATGTTAGAAAATTTTGGCAGCAAAACCACAAACATTATTGTCCTCGATCTCGAAGGTTTCAACCTCAAGTCACTTGGATTCATTATAATAGAACTCAGTTTGTGTTCCAGTTACAACGATTCAATATTTTTCAAACCGCCGCTTAAATTCGCTGATTTACCCGCACACGATAGACAAACTGTTATTTGGCTGACCAATAACCTACACGGTCTTGATTGGGACGAAGGTGATATACCTTACTGTGATTTGAAAACAATCTGTCTGAGTTTCAGTTTCCGATTCACACGGAAAATCTTTTTTGCCAAAGGCATTGAAAAGTGTGAGCTCCTCGGTAAGCTTTTACATAAAACTGTTTATTATCTGGAAGATCTAAATTGCTCCCGAATCTCAGAGATAATATCAGAAGAACAAGTTCCCTCCTCTTATCTTCATTCAAACTTTCGTTGAACAAACGATCAATTATCAAATCACTGCGCGGAACGTAAAGCAAGAATATTCTCACAGTCGACACAAAGTGATGCACAGAGAAGACACGGCAACTTTAAAAACTTATCTGTCAGACAACTTGAAGATATTCACTTGCTTGACTCCACTTGACGATCAGCCGATTGTAATATTCAACAGAGTTCAGGATCCCTCTCCACCAATACAGAATAATTTTTCAAGTGATCAACAGAACTGAGCGAACTATCTCAACAATAAACCAAACACAGCACAACAACCGCGTTACAACTCGCTTTATAGTGCAGCAGCAAAACGTTGTTTTGCAACCATTACTCTTTCTCCCGACGAGCTGGACAGCTTTAGGGCTTTCCTGCCCGTGATAGATAATTTCTATCACTTCCAACTGTACGTAAAAAATAAACAGAGAGCTCGAGAACATCGGAATCAGTTCAATTATGGCTATGAACAAAACAAATCAGAAGCCTATGCAGTACCCCAAAGAGCAGCGAATCTCACGTTGGAAGCAATGGGCGGACAAAAAAGTTCCTCAATTTAGATTGAAGGAAACACCACCAGAACGGGAGCTATCACTAAATGAGATGCCGAATGAGTTGCGGTTATATGTCTTGGAGCACCCCGAAGTTGAAAAAGTCTTCAATCAACCATCGTTCGACGAAAATGACTCATCAACCGTTTGTTATAAACTAGAGATAAAAAGTCATATTAAAGGTTTCAATTTGTTTGAGTTCTGGTACATGAAACAGTTGCCCAGTAAATAATTCAAAAATTTAACATTTTATATCATCCTTGTTCCAATTCACTTTTCAATTAATTATTTTTCTCCAATGAATCAAAGAGACGAGGCTGATGCCGGTATCAGTAATTTAGTCTTTGATGTGAACAACAAGGAGAGGCCCCCATGGCGTTGTTGTTCAAATTCAACAGTGCCAAGGTCCGAAGTAATATTTTTTGTTCAAGTTAGTATCATTGTCTTAATGATCATTCTTTGCTTCTCTATGCTCTTTCTATTATCAGAAAGCTGTGAAGAGAAATCAATTTGGATTGCTCTCTTATCGAGTTTAGTTGGTTACATTTTACCTAATCCCAAACTATGAACAAAGTTATTCTTACACATGACAGGATATTCATGTCAATTGTAGGACCAAGTGGTTGTGGTAAAACAGAACTCTTGTTTCGAATGCTAAAAGGTTCGACCTTTTATCCACGTTTTGAGAAAATTTATTATTTTTACAAAGAGTTCCAACCACTTTTCAAAGGTATGCAACAAGTTATACCAGGGATTGAGTTTCTACTCAGGCTTTGATATAACAAAAAATCTATCACATTGTCTGCTTATCTATGACGATTCATGTGAAGAAATCTTCAACGATAAAGAATTTGTAAAAATAGCTACCTCAGGACGTCATTGCAAATTACATGTTATATACGTCAAGCATAATTTGTTCCATTAAAACAAATGGTCCAGAACCATTGATCTGAATACAACACACATAATATTATTCAAGTCGCTTCGTGACATTCAACAAATTGAATATCTTGGAAAACAGTTGAATTGTCTCCAACTGATAAAAGAAGCATACAAACTAGCAACTGCGGAGCCCTTTGGACATTTTATTAATGATCTCGATCCCAAAACCAGTCAGGGTTTACGATTTGCGTCACATATTATTGGACCTAATCCTTCAATTTTTTACATTCCTTCGGAGGAAGCCGTTGTTACACCAATTACGAATGAAAAGGAAACATTTGCTTATGCTCAAGCAATGGGCAAATAGCACAAACAAGAACTCCAACATTGAACCCGAGTTACTTACAGACGGCGAATTCATTTGGTTTCTGAGTGACTGTGTGATGAACGTACTCTCTGGAGTTGTTCCAGTCAATAAAAAAGAACTAAAAAAATTTGAAAAAACTCTGCGTCAACTTTCGAACAGGAAAGTAGGGAAAACTGAACGGTTAAAAATAATTCGATCTCCCTCGGGCAACAATCTCATTCAACTCATAGCATTACCCTGCATTGAATATCTAGAACAAAATGCACACTGAAGAGTTTGTGTTAATACCTAAACAGATGTATACAAGAGAACAACCTCATGTCTCTCAATTACTCAGCAACAAAAATATTCACAATCCAGCCAAGCAGATATCCTTTCTCCAGAGAAACAAGTCACCATCAGCTCCTTCTGCCTCGCAACAGGATGCAGAACAACAAACTGACGCTTCAGTGGATGATAGAAGTACAATAAACGAGTCTATGGCGAAATCATTTACGACAGACAACACATCGACTATCAAAAAAGGAGTGCTGAATGATATTAGAATCTTGAAGGGGATAAAGTTTGAAAGAGCGAATACAATACTGGACATAATAGAGGAATCAGATTCTGTTTCCTTGGACTCATCAAAGAGATTGCTTATTAATGGTACAAATACAGAAGTTCTTGCTGCTACGTTTCTTTACAATCTACAGCAAACCACTTGCAAACTATCTTTCGAACAATTCAGTGTATTAACGCATCTCGATATTGGTTCGCATTTGACTTGTAACACATACGCCAAAAAGTTTCTAAATTTATCATCTGAAGAGAGACTGCAATTTTTGGAATATGAGTCGGAGAAAGAATTTGCTTCAAAATCCCAGCGAAAGAAAACAAAAGCTTCTGACAACGACCAGAGAAACTTTGAAGAGGCAGAAAAAGAAATCAAACCAACCAGCCCCTGGGAGAATTACTTCCTATCAAGTTAAACAGTTAGACAAATTGTACACTAAAGGCAGTGCTGCATTTGGTAGCATTGCTAACTTGAAGAAGGCTAGTGGTTTCACCAGAGACAAAATTGTTCGCTATCTTCAGTCGAAAGCCCCGTACACAAAATACAGACAATTCAGGAAAAGTTTTCCCCGACTGAAAGCTGTTGCATATAGAATAAATGAAATCTGGTCTGTCGATGTTGCGTATATGGATAAAGTTGCCCAACACAACAACGGTGTAAAATACTTGTTAGTGGCTGTGGATGTTTTATCACGTTACTTACGAGTTCAACCAATGAAAGCTTTATGTGCAAAAGATGCTGTTGAAGCGTTCAAAAAATGATCAAGAAGAAACAACCAGAAAAAGTATGGACAGACAAGGGATCAGAGTTCAAAGGAGATTTCAAAAAATTTTGTGAAAAGAAAGGAATTCATTTATATACAACAGAAAGCGAAACCAAGTCGGCATTTGCAGAGAGGAACATTCGATCGCTTAAAAACATCATTTACAAATATTTGGTAGAAAAGTGGACTTGGACATATATTGAAGATTTACCCAAGTTTGTAAATACTATAATCAGTCGTGTTAACCGGGTAACCCATTTAGCACCTAATAAAGTTTTCAAAAAACATGAACCAATTTTAATATCATTAGCAATCAACACAACAAAGTACAAACCAAAATACGAAAAAGGAGACCTTGTTAGGATTGCAAAGCACGACGAAAAATTCAGAAAAGGTTATAATCAAAACTATACAGACGAAGTTTTTACGATATTCAAAATTGCTCTCTTGAGTCCACCAACGTACAATCTTATAGATGCAAACAACGTTATAATTGAAGGTAAATTTTACGAACCGGAATTAATCCAAGTAAACGTGTTAGTTACTGCAGATGAATAAAATGAATCCCGCCAAAGAATTCACAATCGACCTAATATCCAACGCATCAATGGAAGTTTTTGGTGACAACACAATGGCAAAATTCAGTAACCAGTTATCTCAACCACTTATAACGGATGGAGAATGGCAAGTAGCTTTAACTTCAATATCCTTCCCATCAAACAACAACAACGTCAATTCAAACGGGTTAGTCGTTTATAAAAACTCGGGAGTGGAACTCGACGCCTCAAATAATTGCAGTGGACACCTCAGAAAAATTCGCAAAGGCATTTACAGTAGCTTGGATCAACTAATGGATGAACTCAGACGAATTGCTCAGTTTAAACAATTTGATTTTACTTTTGACAAAATTACTCATAAAGTGGTTTTACAATTCGGAGCGAATGAGGGTTTTTCATTTGAAAACGAAGAAGTTCCGAGTATTCTCGGCTTCAAGGGTATAAAAGACAACTCGCATGATGGATACATTCATATTGGATACAAATCACACAAAACTCTCAATAGACACCAAAGTGATTTTCCAGTTGATAAAACCTGTGGCTCACAATTAATCTTTGTCTACATAGACGTTATAGAATATCAAATTATTGGAGACGTGAGAGCTCCTGTAATTAAAATCATTGAGACCGAAAGGCGTTTAAGAAACGGCAGCATAAACACTGTTACACCTATTCATCACAAGACATTTACAATTCTGGATTACAAGCCCATACTTTCTAACATTATTCAAAACATTAAAGTGGAGTTGAGGAACGAAGCCGGAAAACTCATTCCATTTACTGGAACAGGAAAAGTGATAGTAAGCTTTAAGTTTCAAAAAATCAAGTGAAATGGAAGCTTACTACAGCAACCAAGCATCACAGTCGATGCCACATTTCTCCGGTCATTATCGTCAAAGAGGAAGTGGCTTTGGAGCCCTCGCTGCAGGTATTGGAAGAGTTGCTCTACCATTGGCAAGAAAAATTATATGGCCCGCTGCCAAAAGAATTGGCCGAGAACTTTTAGTGCAGCGTGCACCTGAGTTGGTAGAAGTAGCAACGAAACGAAAGTCGGCAAAGCAGGCGTTGAAAAGCACGGTTGTAAAAACAGCCCGCAAACAAATTGGTGGTTCTCTCCACTCACGCATAACACGAGGCCGACAAGCTATTAGACGTCAAAGACAACACTTTGCTAAACCTCGACAGTACAAAAAACGTTCCACTAAAAAAAATCATTTCTCGAAAACCAAAGCCAAGAAGGAGTCGATTGGATTTTTTCTCTCGGGTCAGAAATGCGAACTAATATTGTAATACCTTCCGAAGCCACTCACAGCTCATTAGACTTATTTGAAAAACCGCCTTTGCTTGTTACCTTTGATCAATCATTTGAACAAAAAACTGGGCCACTTTATTCTCCCTCCGGATCGTCACTTGAATTTGAAGTGGTAGGTGATCGCAACAATTTCATAGACTTGCAAAAAATTTATTTGGAAATCAAATGCCGAATACAAAATGTTGATGGAACTGATTTACGATATGACGCAGGTGATCCCGCTAATACTGATGCTGCATTTTTTGTGAATAATGTTCTTCATTCCCTATTTGCTGACTGCACTGTTTCTGCAAATGGAATAAAAATCTCTTCTGCCAATGGACACTATGCTCACAAAAGATTCATAGAAACAGAGTTCTCGCACGGGACGGATGCAAAGAAGACTTGGTTAAAGTGTCAAGGTTATGAGTATGAAGCAAACCCTAGCGCAATTGCTAATGCATTAAAAGATGCAAGAAAGCAGGCTGCGAGAGAATCAGCTCAAATTTCTCTTTATGGAAAACTAGCTGTTGACTTTTTCTCGTGCGAAAAACAATTAGTAAGCGGAGTTACCCTGAGAATTTCTTTCCGAAGGTCACAAGATGATTTTGCCACTATAAGTGAAGCAGCTGGCAAAAACTACAAAGTAAAAATTGACGAAGCCAATCTTTTTGTTAGAAAGATGACTGTATCAGACAACGTAGTCGGAGCCATTGAGAAAACACTTTTGAGAACACCTGCAATATATCGATACAATGAAGTGATAACAAAAACTTTTCTTGCAACAACGGGGCAGCAAAGTTGGAAGCACGAAAATATTTTCACAAAAGAACCCATAAGGCGACTTATAATTGCATTGTGTGCTGGTGATGCTTTCATTGGAACTAACACAGTAAATCCCTTCAACTATCGAAAATTTGGGCTGCGTGAGATTACAGTGTTCCGAAACGGTTTCGCTACAGCCGGTACACCAATGTCAACAATTGACAACAAGCGTTTGTACTACAATTCAATGAGCGCATTAGCCTATGTAGAAAACGGTCATGGAATACCATTGAGTGAATTTTCAAACCATTTTATAATGGTTTTCGACCTGACTAGTACGCAAGAAGCCACACATGATTTTATTCATCCTGAACTAACAAATTCGTCTATCAGTCGAGCTAAAATTTGATACAGCTTTAACAAACAACGTTGAAGTTTTCTTCCTCGGTGAAAAATCATCTACGGTGTATATTGACTCTGCAAGAAACGTATCCAAAAATATTCTGCCTATGAACGCATACTAATGGACGAAGATCAAATTTATATTCAAGTTCTAAAGTGCAAGCATCTCAAATACAAATTTCGAGGTGTTTATGCCGCTGACAATTATCCGATAAATTTACCTGTTAACAGTTTTATAATTGTAAACGCATCACGAGCTGATTCTTTTGGAACGCATTGGGTGATGCTTGCCAAACGCTACGCTTACCCCGTACTATACTTTGCAGATCCGTTAGCACTACCTCTGACTGCCTACAAAGATATTTTCTCCCGTTAACAGCAATGTACTGATTTGCATATGATGATGGATGTTATGGAGCACAGAAGAGATATTCAATCCCCCCTGCAATCAGCAGACTCACAACTGTGTGGTTTATTTTGCATCTATATTGCGCACTATTTCTATAGCAGTAAATTTCCTTTTGTACCAGATGTAAATGAATTGCAATTGCTAGCATTTGTAAAACATATGGAGTAAAAATGAATTAAATTTTTCTATGACAGCTTAAGTTTAGACACTAGAATTTTTACAGAACTGGAAGTTCATTAAATAGTCTGAAGTCTCACGTAAAAAACTCCCTTGTCCACTCAAAAGAATATCCATAATCTGATAGAGAGAAGATGAATGTTCACCATGCATTAGTTGACAAAATCGGTTTATAGTTACATCGGGGATAGTAGAAGCATGTTTGTTAGAAGTTGTAGTAATGGTTGAGAGTTTTTTCACAGGATTGGGCAAAGGAAGTTGTTTTTTAGTTTTGTTTGTTGAAACATGATTAAACTTTGATAAATACTCCACAGCGACATGTAAGCGAGAAACAATAGCACCACGAGTAACAAAGTTTTTCTCAGTAGGCAAAACAAGAAATTTGAAACAGGCCACGAGACAAGGTATCGGCATAGAAGCATACGGAGAAAAAACATTTTTATCTTCTAAACTTGTATCCTCAAAAATAAGATGCCAATGGCTGGAACCAAAGGAACAACCATCAATAACCGTCGAAGATGAATGATAACCGTAGGCATAATTTTCTATTCCAAAATCTTGTAGTTTTGGTTCTGTGTCGCAAATAGTGTATTTGAATCGTTTTTGAAACTTTTTGAAGTATTCGGGACTGTTTTCGTACATAGCTTCAACCATAGTAAGAGAGTAAACTGAGTGAACAAATGATGTTTACCTCTATGAATTAGTGGGTTTTAGTTGAGAACACTGTGTAAACAAATTTTCAAGGTCGTTCTAAGATGAAAATTCATCAAATTTTTCGTTATTTTAATTGCTTGTAAACAAATTCTGTCTAGACATTAAGTAAACAAATCAAGGCTGTCTGGTTTTTCCGAAGCTCCGCAAACAAATCAAAGGTGTCTCATTTTCCCGAAGTTCTACGATCTTAAACCTGTGGTAAACTTTGGTTGTTTTCTTTGCTTGTGAACAAATTCTGTCTAGACATTAAGTAAACAAATCAGGGTTGTCGAAGTTGTGTTCACGAATAATGGCTGTCGCAATTTCCCGAAGTTTTGCAAACTTTGCTGTGATTGGTTGACGACTCCAAATAAAATCTATTTTTAGTATTAAAGAAATTTCAACTTCATTGTTCGCATGTAGTCATGAATACATCTTGAATTTCTGCAGAACTTGAGAGACATTTGTTCATTCATATTTTACGGCTCAGTTGACAATTTCTTACAAAAATAAAAAAATCTCTTTGCTCATTCCATAGTTAACTTACCCAGTTATAACGAAATGCCTGCAAAAGATCGAAACCTACCCGTTAACTGTGAAAAATGTGGAAAATCTATTGCAAAATACAATATTGCTCGCCACCGGAAGACGTGTATGATGGGCACGCTTTACTGTAAGAAAAGGAATTGTAATTTTGCTACAAAAAATTCTGCAGAATTGTCATACCATATTGCGAAGGCTCACGGAGCAAAAGTTCGTAATACACTGAACAAGTGTGTTGTCTGTCAGAAACAGTTCCCAAGTTTCTACTCACTTCAACTTCATCGCAGAAAAGTACATCAAGCTAACACAAAAATTGGGTCCTCAAGCACAATCCGTGTTCGTGAGATTATGGAGAAAGTTGATAACGATAGCGAGTCATTGAAAGAAGAACTAGCAGCGTGTCAGCATGTACTTGACGATATGCATTCTGAGCATGGCAGACAGGAAGTTTTCAACTTCAGTTTATCGAATTTGGACATCAAAAAGATCAATGAAAAACTCGATCAAGTTTTTGCAAACCTGAAATGTGCAGCAAAAGTTAACCTCGCATTGGGGTTTATTTTGCAAAATGTAGAGACAAACGAATACCGATATTATTATCCGCATGAAAATAACTTACTCCTGGATCGAGCTTTTCTGCTAAGCAATAAAAACGATTTATTGAACCTGCAGAACGAAATTGAGAAACTTGACTTGATTGAAACATGTACAAAAGAACGTCAAAACTCAAAATGGCGATTCACAGTAATTACAAATGTTACCGTTTTTGTAGCGCTTCTTACGAATATACCTATGGGTTGTACTGATTCTCCTCTTCCAGAGCCATTGTTAAGGAATCCTGAAGTAAATTGTCTCGTTTCAAATGGACACAATGAACCATATAACGATAATTTGTGTTTATTCCGTGCAATTGCTATTCATTCATTTGGATCAGTAGATGTTGAACCAAATGCAACTAAAATTTTTCACAGTTTTGTTACTGCAAGTGGTTGCGACCCTGAAAGTTTCACAGGTGTTTCCTTTGATCAAATTCCAATAATTGAAGAATTAATCAAACAAAACATTTTCATCTATGATTTTGACATTGATGACGGTGAAATTATTGGTGAACTTGTTCGACGCAGCGTTGAACAATATGACGAAAACATTAAACTGCTTCGATACAACAACCACATATGTTATGTTAATGATATCAACAAATTCTTCAAGAAGTTTCGTTGTCCCAGCTGTGATGTCTTTTTCAACCATTCAGGTCATTTCAACCGTCACTTGAAAACTTGTAAAGAACGAGTGAAAAATGTCTATCCGCGAGGTGTTTATTCCTTGCGGGAAACACTATTTGAGAAGCTTGACAACTTCTCAATCGCGTATCCAGAAAATTATACCCTCTTCAATAATTTAGCCGTCTTCGACTTCGAAGCAATATGTGTTCATTCAGAGGATATCAGTAACACAGCTACAACATCGTGGATTGGTACTCATGTACCTGTATCGGTATCAATTTCTTGAAATCTGTTGAAAGAACCAATTTTCTTATGCGAAAAGGATCCCAATCGTCTCATCATATCGTTTGTAGCGCAACTTGAAACCTTATCAGCAAAAAACAAAGCGGACTTGAGACCCAAGTTCTTGGAGGTGGAAGCTGAGATCGAAACCAGGTTGAGTGATATTTCCTCTAGACTGGAGATTATTTCCGAAAGTCAGTTGGAAAATAGTATCAAAGCAGAAGATAGTAATGCTTCTAAAAATTTCCTACGATACCAACCAAAGCAGCTCCTTGATCTCCAGTGTCATTTCAATAATTATGTTGACACTCTACCAGTTTTTGGACTCAACAGTGGAAAGTATGATCTGAATTTGATCAAAAGCTATCTCATTCCTCATCTCCTTAACGACAAAGCTATTACACCTACGGTAATCAAGAAGACAAATCAGTTCATCTCCTTCAAATTTGGGGATATTCAATTTCTGGATATTGTAAATTTTCTCGGTGGAGCAACAACTCTGGACTCCTTTCTAAAAGCATATCAATCTAAAGAAACAAAAGGTTATTTCCCATATGAATGGTTTGATTCGCCATCGAAACTTGACTGTAGCCATCTTCCACCTTACGATTCCTTCTTCAGCAAACTGAAAAACTTGAATCCACTGGAAAAAGATTTCACTCAGTTCGAAAATTTGATTCAATCTGGAAAAGAGCAGTCGGTAGTTCTCCGGGAAATGGGACTGAAAGAAAAGCCTAGGACTGGAATAGAAAACTATGCTCTCCTAGAAGATTTGTGGAAGATGGAGAAAATGAAAACTTTTCGAGATTTCCTTCGTTGGTATAATAACAATGATGTTGCACCAACTTTACAAGCAATGATGAAAATGATGGAGTTTTATCATGGTCAGAAGGTTGACATGTTAAAGCTCGGGTGCACGCTACCCAATTTAGCAAATATCTGTCTTCATAAATCGATGGATAGAAAGTTTTACCCTTTCATCGAAGCTGACAAGGACTTGCATGAGAAAATACGAAGTGAAATGACTGGTGGTCCATCAATAGTGTTTACGAGGAAAGCTGTTGTAGACGAAACATTCATCCGGAGGTCAAACAATGTCTGTAAAACAATAGTTGGAATAGATGCTAGCCAATTATATCCTTTCTCCATGTGTCAAGCGATGCCAACTGGACTCTACACTAGATGGGAGTTTGATACCAATCTTCAAAAGTTCAAAGCTCGTCAAAACAAAATCAGGAAGTTTGAGAACATGGTAATGTCTTTCTATCAAGCAAACAGACCTGAATGTACTATTGAAAGTATCTACACAACTGGAAAACAGAAAAAAATTGATTCCTTTAGTGTGGATGGCTTTTGTGGTCATTGTCAAACAATTTTTGAAGCTCTCGGATGCTACTACCACTTCTGTCCCTGTAGAGAAACTCAACCAATTCTTGATAAAGACGAATTTGAAAATGGTATCCGGAAGCGTGAGTCTGATATCTTTCGAAGACTTCATCTGGAAAAGAAAGGATATAAAATTGTTGAGATGAGAGAATGTGAATGGTGGGATCAACTTCAGAAGAGCTCTATTTTGAAAGATCATGTTCGAAAAAATTTTCCCTACAAGTTACCTTTGAGCAAAGAGACACTGTTGACGCGGATACATGAAGATAAATTATTCGGATATGTACAATGCGATTTAGAAGTTCCTGAGGAGCTTTGTGAACGATTTGCAAACTTTCCTCCAATTTTCAAAAACTGTGACGTTGGAAGAGAGAATATAGGTAATTTCATGCTGGAATATGCTGAAAAGAACGCGTTGTTGTTAAAACCTCAACGAATGTTGATTTCGAGTTACAACTTAAACAATGGAATAGTCATAACACCATTATTAAAGTTTTTTTTGAAGCTGGGTCTACGCTGTACCAAAATCCACAGATTCGTTGAGTATACCCCGCAAAAATGTTTCAACGGTTTCGTTCAATCTGCTGTTGATGCAAGGCGAGAAGGTGATGAAAATCCGGACTCTAGCGTTGTTGCTGAAACTATGAAATTACTTGGAAATAGCTCTTATGGTTATCAGATCATGGATCGAAGCCGACATACGCAAACACTTTATCTCAGCGATGAAAATGCTCACAAAGCTATCAATAATCGTCTTTTCAGGAGATTGAACAACGTCGGGAGAGGTATATATGAGGTTGAGCTTGTGAAAAGCACTGTTGAACATCGTGAACCAATAATTTTTGGATTCTTTATCTTGCAGTACGCAAAATTGAGAATGTTGGAGCTCTACTACAATTTCTTTGACAAGTTCTGTGATGTTCAGAAATTTGAGGAGCTTGAAATGGACACTGATTCTCTGTATCTGGCGCTGGCTCATGAAAATCTATATGACTGCATTCGACCCGAAATGAGAAGCATTTGGAACGAGATAAGAAGAGATGACTGTACAGAAACTTTTCGCGCTGACAGTACGTGCAATTTTTTTCCAAGAACTTGTTGCGATAAACATGTGAAGCATGACAAGCGTGAACCTGGTTTATTCAAGGAGGAGTTTCGGTGTACCGAAATGCTATGTTTATGTAGCAAGACATATTGCTGTTATAATTCATTAACGAACAAAACTAAGTTCAGCAGCAAAGGACTCAACAAATATGTTCTGGAAGAAAACAGTAATGGACCGTTACAGAAGTAGAGAAGAGTCCTGGATGATGCAGTAAATGTATCCTCAACTAACAGAGGGTTCAAAACTATGAATCACCAAATTCTAACCTATGAACAGACTAAAAGGGGACTTTCATATTTCTACCAGAAACGAATTGTGGATAGAGATGGAATTCACACAAAACCTTTACTGATCTAAACTGACAATTTATTTGCTTCCAGAACTTTTAATCTATCTAAATTGATCTCTTTTGAACACTTGATAAGATTGTGATATTAATTTGTCAACCTAGTAAGTGTATTGTATAATTAGTTCCCAGTCGTTGTTTTCGTTGAAACTGATAGATAGAAATAACAGCAGATTTTCAGCATAATTTTAGTCTTCTTTTCGGAGTTGAGCTAGCATAGTTCTTTCTCAGCAGATTCCTCAATTTCTTGGGAGAGTTCAGTGTAAACCCTAGATAATGAATAAGCTTCTTTGTTATTCAACACTTTCCCGCTGATAAACAGTAACCGTAACCTGGAACGTTCTCGGAATTCTTAACATTTTGCTCTAGCAATCTGATTGGACAACCATCTTTCCCGTTTCTTTTTTAGCATTATTTTCTGGCTAGATGCACAAAATTTCCTTTTAAGGAAATCAATTATAAACTATGATCTTACCGAACCTTTCGAAAACTGCTCTGATTCATTTTGCTTCTCGTTGCCCCTGAGTTCAGATTGCCTAATTTGATTTTCTGTTAGCAAAAGGAATCATCCTATCGATATGATATTTTCCTCTTTTCATGTGCTGCTAGTGACACAAAATTTATATTGACGTCTTTAATTGTAAGTACGAGGATTTTTTTAGAAATTGAAGGTCTTGAACTAGTTAAAACAAAATTTTTAATGTCCAATAATATCTATAATTAGGGCGTTTTTATAGCATTTTACTATCCCACCATAACCAGATGTGATACACAATAGTAACCACAGTTGAAAATCTTAACTTGTTATAACAAGATTCGATGACTCATCAGCGACTAGAAGACTCACTGTCTTTATCAGTCACAATACGTGTGCCAAGTACTACTCCAGTTACTTGTAACCTATTAGCTATCTTCGTACATTGGTACAATATAACAATGTAGAATATCAATCAGATAATGTACTCAACGCGATGATGTAGTTAGAAATGATCTCTATTTATGTTCGCCTACAGTTAGATAACAAATGTCAATATTACAAGTATCGATGATTCATTAGCAAATTGGTAATATGTAATCAATCCTGATACATGTAAAATGGATTACCTATCTTTATACATTATTGTCAAAAATCCAATCTTAATACATGTAAAATCTATTACATATCTTTAAATGTTGTTCTCTTAACTCTAATGTTAATACATGTAAAATCTATTACCTATCTTTATACATTACTGTCAAAAATCAAATCTTAATACATGTAAAATCTATAACCTATATTTATACGTTGTTCCAATAACTCTAATGTTAAAAAATGTAAAATCTATTACCTATCTTTATACATTGTCTCACTAATTCAAAGATGACCTAAATAAGTTATATGTTAAAGCTCGGGTGCACGCTACCCAATTTAGCAAATATCTGTCTTCATAAATCGATGGATAGAAAGTTTTACCCTTTCATCGAAGCTGACAAGGACTTGCATGAGAAAATACGAAGTGAAATGACTGGTGGTCCATCAATAGTGTTTACGAGGAAAGCTGTTGTAGACGAAACATTCATCCGGAGGTCAAACAATGTCTGTAAAACAATAGTTGGAATAGATGCTAGCCAATTATATCCTTTCTCCATGTGTCAAGCGATGCCAACTGGACTCTACACTAGATGGGAGTTTGATACCAATCTTCAAAAGTTCAAAGCTCGTCAAAACAAAATCAGGAAGTTTGAGAACATGGTAATGTCTTTCTATCAAGCAAACAGACCTGAATGTACTATTGAAAGTATCTACACAACTGGAAAACAGAAAAAAATTGATTCCTTTAGTGTGGATGGCTTTTGTGGTCATTGTCAAACAATTTTTGAAGCTCTCGGATGCTACTACCACTTCTGTCCCTGTAGAGAAACTCAACCAATTCTTGATAAAGACGAATTTGAAAATGGTATCCGGAAGCGTGAGTCTGATATCTTACGAAGACTTCATCTGGAAAAGAAAGGATATAAAATTGTTGAGATGAGAGAATGTGAATGGTGGGATCAACTTCAGAAGAGCTCTATTTTGAAAGATCATGTTCGAAAAAATTTTCCCTACAAGTTACCTTTGAGCAAAGAGACACTGTTGACGCGGATACATGAAGATAAATTATTCGGATATGTACAATGCGATTTAGAAGTTCCTGAGGAGCTTTGTGAACGATTTGCAAACTTTCCTCCAATTTTCAAAAACTGTGACGTTGGAAGAGAGAATATAGGTAATTTCATGCTGGAATATGCTGAAAAGAACGCGTTGTTGTTAAAACCTCAACGAATGTTGATTTCGAGTTACAAATTAAACAATGGAATAGTCATAACACCATTATTAAAGTTTTTTTTGAAGCTGGGTCTACGCTGTACCAAAATCCACAGATTCGTTGAGTATACCCCGCAAAAATGTTTCAACGGTTTCGTTCAATCTGTTGTTGATGCAAGGCGAGAAGGTGATGAAAATCCGGACTCTAGCGTTGTTGCTGAAACTATGAAATTACTTGGAAATAGCTCTTATGGTTATCAGATCATGGATCGAAGCCGACATACGCAAACACTTTATCTCAGCGATGAAAATGCTCACAAAGCTATCAATAACCGTCTTTTCAGGAGATTGAACAACGTCGGGAGAGGTATATATGAGGTTGAGCTTGTGAAAAGCACTGTTGAACATCGTGAACCAATAATTTTTGGATTCTTTATCTTGCAGTACGCAAAATTGAGAATGTTGGAGCTCTACTACAATTTCTTTGACAAGTTCTGTGATGTTCAGAAATTTGAGGAGCTTGAAATGGACACTGATTCTCTGTATCTGGCGCTGGCTCATGAAAATCTATATGACTGCATTCGACCCGAAATGAGAAGCATTTGGAACGAGATAAGAAGAGATGACTGTACAGAAACTTTTCGCGCTGACAGTACGTGCAATTTTTTTCCAAGAACTTGTTGCGATAAACATGTGAAGCATGACAAGCGTGAACCTGGTTTATTCAAGGAGGAGTTTCGGTGTACCGAAATGCTATGTTTATGTAGCAAGACATATTGCTGTTATAATTCATTAACGAACAAAACTAAGTTCAGCAGCAAAGGACTCAACAAATATGTTCTGGAAGAAAACAGTAATGGACCGTTACAGAAGTAGAGAAGAGTCCTGGATGATGCAGTAAATGTATCCTCAACTAACAGAGGGTTCAAAACTATGAATCACCAAATTCTAACCTATGAACAGACTAAAAGGGGACTTTCATATTTCTACCAGAAACGAATTGTGGATAGAGATGGAATTCACACAAAACCTTTACTGATCTAAACTGACAATTTATTTGCTTCCAGAACTTTTAATCTATCTAAATTGATCTCTTTTGAACACTTGATAAGATTGTGATATTAATTTGTCAACCTAGTAAGTGTATTGTATAATTAGTTCCCAGTCGTTGTTTTCGTTGAAACTGATAGATAGAAATAACAGCAGATTTTCAGCATAATTTTAGTCTTCTTTTCGGAGTTGAGCTAGCATAGTTCTTTCTCAGCAGATTCCTCAATTTCTTGGGAGAGTTCAGTGTAAACCCTAGATAATGAATAAGCTTCTTTGTTATTCAACACTTTCCCGCTGATAAACAGTAACCGTAACCTGGAACGTTCTCGGAATTCTTAACATTTTGCTCTAGCAATCTGATTGGACAACCATCTTTCCCGTTTCTTTTTTAGCATTATTTTCTGGCTAGATGCACAAAATTTCCTTTTAAGGAAATCAATTATAAACTATGATCTTACCGAACCTTTCGAAGTCTGCTCTGATTCATTTTGCTTCTCGTTGCCCCTGAGTTCAGATTGCCTAATTTGATTTTCTGTTAGCAAAAGGAATCATCCTATCGATATGATATTTTCCTCTTTTCATGTGCTGCTAGTGACACAAAATTTATATTGACGTCTTTAATTGTAAGTACGAGGATTTTTTTAGAAATTGAAGGTCTTGAACTAGTTAAAACAAAATTTTTAATGTCCAATAATATCTATAATTAGGGCGTTTTTATAGCATTTTACTATCCCACCATAACCAGATGTGATACACAATAGTAACCACAGTTGAAAATCTTAACTTGTTATAACAAGATTCGATGACTCATCAGCGACTAGAAGACTCACTGTCTTTATCAGTCACAATACGTGTGCCAAGTACTAATCCAGTTACTTGTAACCTATTAGCTATCTTCGTACATTGGTACAATATAACAATGTAGAATATCAATCAGATAATGTACTCAACGCGATGATGTAGTTAGAAATGATCTCTATTTATGTTCGCCTACAGTTAGATAACAAATGTCAATATTACAAGTATCGATGATTCATTAGCAAATTGGTAATATGTAATCAATCCTGATACATGTAAAATGGATTACCTATCTTTATACATTATTGTCAAAAATCCAATCTTAATACATGTAAAATCTATTACATATCTTTAAATGTTGTTCTCTTAACTCTAATGTTAATACATGTAAAATCTATTACCTATCTTTATACATTACTGTCAAAAATCAAATCTTAATACATGTAAAATCTATAACCTATATTTATACGTTGTTCCAATAACTCTAATGTTAAAAAATGTAAAATCTATTACCTATCTTTATACATTGTCTCACTAATTCAAAGATGACCTAAATAAGTTATATGTTAAAGCTCGGGTGCACGCTACCCAATTTAGCAAATATCTGTCTTCATAAATCGATGGATAGAAAGTTTTACCCTTTCATCGAAGCTGACAAGGACTTGCATGAGAAAATACGAAGTGAAATGACTGGTGGTCCATCAATAGTGTTTACGAGGAAAGCTGTTGTAGACGAAACATTCATCCGGAGGTCAAACAATGTCTGTAAAACAATAGTTGGAATAGATGCTAGCCAATTATATCCTTTCTCCATGTGTCAAGCGATGCCAATCAATAACCAGAGCTGTCTCTTAAAACCCCTTGTAAAAATTATATCCAGAAATGTTAGCTGACATCCTTTACAAGTTGAAATGAACTATAACTGCCGGTATACATTTTACGAGGCTAATATACGATTATTAGAATATAAAAATTAGAAATGGATAACACAGGCTGCTAATATTTTGAACTATGCGAAAAGAATTGAAACTGAATTATTGAATTTTAACCAAAATTGCTTGAGCAGAATTTTAGAAAGAAAGCACGTTTAGAAGTGCTTTGAACCAAAATCAAACTGCCATGTAATTTTTGAAGATATGAGGTCACTGCACTGATGAATTTTGGTATGAAGTATCTATGAAGTCACACAAAAATCCTGAATTGAGCTTCTTCGAAAATGGTTTTATCCCTATTCAATCTTTTATCCTAAATCTTGGATCTGAAAAATTTTCTAGAGTTAGGTCAATCCTCCACCTGAAAAAAAATTACGGCTCAAAATCTTGGTAAATATAATTGAGTAGTAGACTTAGACACTAACCATCAACTCTGGTTACACGAAGTTAACATTTTTGCTTTTTCTAAGTTTTGTTTAAATTACTCTGAAGAATTTCCCTATAAAGCTTCTAAATTATCATGAGAAAGAAGTTTTTTTGAAAATCTTGTCTTTTTCAAATTATTCACGAGGAAAATGCGATGAAAAAGATCCAGAACTTTTGTTATAAAATAACAAGACGACTCGCGCGATACTGTACGTTGCACAGACTTTTCCAACATACGTTTCAAATTTGTCGGAAAAAAATTCTTTTTAGTCTGGATTGAAAAGATCTTCTGGCTGCAATTTTCAAAAGATCAGAGTGAAACAAAACTTCCGTGGCAATCTAAAGTATGATTCTTTGTTTTTCAAAAATGTTTCATAACCCTTAGAAGGGGAGTACAAATTGAAGGTGAATGAGTTTGATTTATTGAAAAGAAGACCAAAAAATGTTGGGAAAAGTTGCGAATCTTTGGCTTTTAGACCAAGGCCGAACGGCTGATAAAAATCGAGTTTAGTAAATAATAAACCGTTAGAGATACCTGTCGTGTAATGGTTTTTTGGATAATTTATAAGAGGAAGTATCGCATTCCTACATGTGTTTTGTGATAAAATTCTGACCCGGGTTTAACCAGAGCTGTCTCTTAAAACCCCTTGTAAAAATTATATCCAGAAATGTTAGCTGACATCCTTTACAAGTTGAAATGAACTATAACTGCCGGTATACATTTTACGAGGCTAATATACGATTATTAGAATATAAAAATTAGAAATGGATAACACAGGCTGCTAATATTTTGAACTATGCGAAAAGAAATGAAACTGAATTATTGAATTTTAACCAAAATTGCTTGAGCAGAATTTTAGAAAGAAAGCACGTTTAGAAGTGCTTTGGACCAAAATCAAACTGCCATGTAATTTTTGTAGATATGAGATCACTGCACTGATGAATTTTGGTATGAAGTATCTATGAAGTGACACAAAAATCCTGAATTGAGCTTCTTTGAAAATGGTTTTATCCCTATTCAATCTACTATCCTAAATCTTGGATCTGAATAATTTGCTAAAGTTAGGTCAATCCTCCACCTGAAAAAAATTTGTCGGATTAAATTTTGACGAAATTTGTACTCGAATACATTAAACGTGAGCAAGATAAAAGTAAGTGATTCTTTTAACGGAGTTTTTATCAACAAGCTAGGGAACTAAAAAGCTATTCTACAAGATAGTGGCCTAAAATGAACTAAATTTTGGAATGATTTTTTTGTTAGTTAGTTTAGCCGAAGATCAGTGATTTCTACTTTCAAACTTTATTTATTAACGAAATTTTCTCTTGGACGTGTACTTTATGAGAAAGAAACGATGTCTGATTGAGCTTTGATGAAGCATACGTTTTACTTTTGTGATGCATTTCTAAAAGTTTTTGAATGTGTTGGGATAAAAGCTGTTTCAGTTTAGTTCCCCTCCTTTAAAAACATATATAGAATGGTTGTTGATGACTTCGGGTTGCTAATGTTGACAAACTTCCATGTTCTGTTTCATTCAGTAGCCATCCCAAACATTATACACTTAATATAGTGAACGTTAAGCGTTGAACCGTGGATGAGAGAATAGATTTCATTTAAAAATCACGGAACAGCGAAAAAGAAAGATACAATTTTTTTTTTGTTTTTTGTATCATTTGTTTTCTGAGGGATCCCTGATGCGCTCTGATTAAACAAATTAAACAAAAAAGATGTTCCCCTGGTTTCCATATGCTTTTTGGCATCTTTACACTTCTTTCTTTTCTCTCAGATTTCTTGATGAGAGCAAAGAAACCAGATGTTGCTATGCATTTCGGCCTCTTCAAGGATTTTTTCCTACTTCCTAAAATTGTCTCTTCAAAAGATTTCTTTTCCATTGAACTAAATGTTAAATTCAGCTGAATATTTTGAGGGGGTAGAAGTTGCTGTTACCTGGCAATTAGTCAAAATATAGGATGATTTTCCCCTGCAGAAAAACACTGACCTTCGGCTAAACTAACAAACAACGAATCATTCCAAAATTTAGTTCAAGTAGAAAACTTCAAAAATAACCTGAGATGTTCTTTAAGCAAATATGTTCAAACACATAGGAGCCAATAGATGTTATTTGAAAATATTATATAGGTTTAGGTACACCATTAGGAAAGACGACTTGATAATTAATAAATGATACTGAGTATTGAGACTGCAAAAATGACAACAAATGTGGGCGAAACGGAAGAACTCAATTCGAATTTAAAAAAACACTTTAATGAAGTCACAGAAACCATGAAATTCTGACTCAAAACTAAATAAATGATCATGGTAACAGGAGAACCTGAGTGCTCGGCAGTTGATGTTAGTGTATGAGCATGAATGTGATGTATTTTTGAAGAGGAAAAGAACATGCACAAATGACCTTTGATGACTCATATATACATTCAAAGAATAATTTTGGCGTTTTTCAAGCATTTTGCCATAATAAATAAAGTTTGAAAGTAGAACTTAAGGCAAAAATGATTGCAAAACATCAAAATTAATCATTGAAAGAATATATGATTCATCAAAGGTCAATTGATTGTGTATCGTATTTTCCTCTTCAAAATTACATCACATTCATGCTCATACACTAACATTAACTGCCGCGCACTCATGTCTCTATGATCATCTTTGTTTTGAGTGAGAATATCATGGTTTCTATGACTTCATTAAAGTGTTTTATTAAATTTGAACTGAGTTCTTCTGTTTCGCCCACATTAGTTGTCATTTTTGCGGTCTCAATACTGAGTATCAATAAATAATGATCCAGTCGTCTTTCCTAATTGGTATACCTAAACCTATATATTTATTCCAAATTACATCTTTTGGCTCTAATCTGTTTTAACAAATTTGTTTAAAGAACATCTCAGCTTATTTTTGAAGTTTTGCACTTGAATCGAAAATCTATCAACCTCTTGCTTAGTCTCATTCAACACAAATCGCATCTTCCTTCTAATGAGTGAACGTAAAGTGTTTCTAGAAGTTATTCTTTTTCATTGCTTCGATACCACGTGTTCTGAACACCTTTTTTTTCACTTTCGGACATTTGTTGATTCTTGAAGTTCTTTTTGTTGCCTTGTCCGATTATCTTTTTGATAACAGATCAAGATAACAGTTCAAAATAATTTGTCTGAAAAACATAGGAACTGTCCCACAGTTTTCCACGAGACATACAAGTTTTTTTATGCCAAGTAGATCTTCATTGATGTTTTAATTGATACTATTTAGACTTTTGTCTGGTATTATCTGATGCCATTTCGACTTCTTTATTAAGCGCTAGTAAAAAATGCATATTAATTTTTGGTCTCAGCTAACAGTTATTTTTGTTGTTTATCTTTTCTGCGTCGATTTTTGCATCTTTTCTGTCGATTTTTGCGTTTTTACACACGCGTTCACACACACCCAACGCCATTGGTTCCAGTTAAGGATAAGCTATATAAATTGCTTCCAGCATATCCAGCGCAGAAAAAAAACATGTAAGAGACGAATGTAATGAAAAGCTGAAGACCAACTGAATACAAAACTTGAATCCATATTGGTTTAGAAAAACGTTCAATGAGACTTCAAGGAGGATAATAATTTTTAAATGTGTTTTTAAGGGTCCAAATGCTCATGCCTGTCATAACAATTTTTCGAAACTTAAGCAAGAAAAACTTTATTAGTATAACATTTGCAAAATAAGATATTTGCAAAATTTTAGTTTTGATTTGATAGTGGTTCTTATTCTGTCGTTAAAATTTCAATTGATGGCTGCAGAATATGATAAATCAAAAAACTTGCACCGATTTTCTTTACTGTAAAAAAGAAGTCTGTTTCTGAGCATTTTTAATTGACAGTCCTGGCGTTTCTGCAGACACTACGAAAAAATGACGAAAACCGACTTTTCTTTTTCTTAAAATTTTCAATAATGATTCCCCCGACAGAAAACAATGAGTTTTTTTAATCGGGTTTTTAAATACAAAATCGAAATGTTTGACAACAATTAAAACTCTCACCATGACTCGGAAGGCATGGACAGAAAACTAAAATCAAAATGCACATTTACGATTGTTGTGGAAATTATAATGTAATGTGGGTGGAAAGATCAAAAGGTGTAAACAAATCTTCACTCGGAACGTTCGATTCGTTTGAAGTGACAATTTTTTTCATGATTTGAAGTCATTTTTTAATTAAGAAAGATGGGAAATTGAATATTAGTTCCCTCAAGTAGTCCAATATCATCCATACATGTTGTTTTTATGTTGCTTACAGTCCTCAACACGTACTGGCTGGAATGAAGCATCAGATCACTACAAGATGTTGAATCAATCCCAAAGCAGAAGGAGTAATGAAATGTACCAAATTTTTACTTCTTCAAACTCCCTTTCTGAAGGCCAGGCAGGTCACTCTAGTTTGAGTGACAGAGTTGCTCAGCCCCTGTCAGCGGAATACAACCGTCATAGCAGAACAAGCTACTACTACCCAGGTGGAACACAGAGTGGTACGGCTGCTAATTGTTCCAACCCTCTATTTTTTTTTGTTTGGGGGGGGGGGGGGGGGTTAGGAACCTTATACTAGCCTTACCTTTTTTTGTTGTACTGATCTCTGCCGACCGATATCTTTTTCCGGAGAGTACAAAACAGGTTTCTTTGAAAATTTATTGAGAAAATGAATATATTGGCGGGCTGAGGTGTCAACGCTTAAAAACGCTAAAAATGTAAGATTGGCTATGATAAATTAAATCAACGTAAGATCTACGCTCGAGCGCAGACCTGACATAAATTCAACGCATTCACCGCTAATTTTACACATTTTGCCGTTCAATTTATCGTAGATTTAACGCATTCGTCACGCATATGAATGTGCGTTTTTAAGCGTAGATCTTACATAATTTTGCGTTGATTTTAGCGTAGATCTTACATAATTTTGCGTTGAATTCAGCGTAGATCTTAAGTAATTTTGCGTTGAAAGTAGCGCAGATCTTAGATAAATTCAACGTAGCCACCGCCAACCTCACATAATATAGCGTTAAACTTAGCGTAGATCTTACATAATTTTGAGTTCAATTTATCGTAGATCTTTCATAGATTCAACGTATTCGTCGCCAATCTGATATAATTTTGCGTTTTTAAGCGTAGATCTTACATAAATTTGCGTTGAACTTAGCTTAGATCTTACATAATTTAAATTTTGAGTTGATTAAAGCGTAGATCTTACAAATTTTTGCCTTCAATTTATCGTAGATCTTAAAAAAATTCAACGCATTCACCGCCAATCTTACATAATGTAGCGTTAAACTTAGCGTAGATCTTACATAATTTTGAGTTCAATTTATCGTAGATTTTGCATAGATGCAACGCATTCACCGCCAATCTTACATAATTTTGCGTTAAGTTTAGCGTAGATATTACATAACTTTGAGTACAATTTACCGTAAATCTTACTTAGATTCACTGCATTCATTGCCAATCTTATATAAATTTGCGCTTTTAAGCGTAGACCTTGCATAACTTTGCCTTGATTCAGGCGTAGATCTTACATAATTTTGCGTTGAATTTAGCGCAGACCACAAAAATTGAAAAAAAACGGTTGCATGCGAGAGAAACTGGGAAGAGATGAAAAGAGAGAAAAATAGGGCAAAAATTGAACAAAAATCGAATAAAATCTTCGTTGACTTAACGCAAAAATATGCAAAATCAGCGTTAATTTCAACGCAAAGTTATGTAGGATCTGCGCTGAATTCAACACAAAATTATGTAAGATCAACGCTTAAAAACGCAAAAGTTTGTAAGTTTTACGCCTAAAAACGCAATATTATAAAACATTGGAGCTGAATGCGTTGAATTTATGTAAGATCTACGCAAAATTCAGCACAGCATTTTGTAAGATCTAAGTCAACTTCAACACAGTGTTATGCAAGGTCCATGCAAAATTCAACAGAAAGCTTTGTAGGATCAATGATGCCGAATTCAACAGAAAATAGTTTAAGATAGTCGCTAAGTTCACCGGGTTGGATTGTTTTGCAATAGATAGGCTGGGGGGGGGGGTTCGGGGCTCGTTGGGTACGTGGGGGACAGTTGTGTACGTGCGGCTGGTGGTAGGGGTTACAGTTGGATATTTGGGGGTTTGGGTCAGGGCTAGATTTCTAATTCTATAGTTCCATAAAGGAGACTAAAATCTCGCTAGACTCAATTTTGAAATTACTGAAACTCAAAAAATGTCTATAGAACCCTAAAACTTCGATAAATGCAACTAATAAGTACTGAATAAATGTAGGAACTACGCTTAGAAACGCAAAATTAGTTTAAATATACGCTAGGAAACAGCTAAAACATGTAAGATCTACGCTAAGAAGCGCATAGTTTATGTGAAATGCGATGTTAAAATCCTATTGTAAAACAATGTGGTTCACATGCAAATCAAGGTTGAGTGGAACAGTGGTAGAAGAGGCGACAGGTAAGCCGTCGGTCTGTGGTTCGAGTCCCATACCCAGAGGTATGATCAGTGATTTGATATAAGAACAACGCTAAGTTCAACGCAAAAATATGTAAGATAAGCGTTAACTAGCGTTGACAAGTTGAAAAATGATTGGCTTGAGTGTTACATAATTTTGCTTTAAATGCGTTGAATATTTGTCTGTAAATACAACGCATTCAGCGCAAAATTATGTAAGAGAAATGCGGTGAATTTTCCGACTTTTCACGGCTAGTTGGTGCTTACCTTACATAAAGTTGGCAATTTTTATGGCCCGGGTAAAGAATTTTTCAAATCTTTCATTTCTCGAAAAAAATCTGAGGTTCCAGGAATTCTGAGGTTCAAGTTGCTCTTATTTCGAACATTTTTTTATCTTCTGATTCACAATCACCGTGGAAAATTGCACCTGATACGTTTAAAAGAATGAATAAATAAAACAAGTGAATCAATTAAAAAATGAAATATTTGTTCGAAATTGAGGTCCTCAAATAGTAAAAATTTAATTGTTATTAAACACCAGTCTAAAAAGTGAAACCTATTAAATTTAAGTAAAACCTATCAAAATAAGGTTTTTAAGAAAGTTCACCTGTTTCCTTTGAAAAAATTTTTATCTGATGTGCATGGACAAAAAATTTGTACAAATTGATGTACAGCTTTCTGAAGGAAAAATTCATGACTTAATTGTAATATAAGAAGAAATAACTGGTGTCTGCAATTATGCGTCAATGTTTTCTCATCAAATAACCTGGTGAACTCTATTGCAAGCCTCTAAAAGAACATTGTTAATTTCCTCTGGTACACATAAGTATAAAAAGCAAATGGTAAAAGAGGCAATGTAAAGTTAAGAATATAACATTATGTAAAATTATAAAATCATTAAATTAAAAATTAACTAAAAATTTGACCTTACATTATTAAAAAATGGCCTAAAATGCGAACATAAAATGTTCTCACAATTTTATATGTACATCGTGAAGATTAAAAATTAAAATTAAAATCTAATGCTCTCAATATCATCTTTAATATCAGTTACTTTTGGGTCCTTCAAAAATTCTTTCCAAAAATATTCTTTCAGTTGTTTTTTTAAGGAAGCTTTCGATGTTGTTTTCAGTCTAATATTAGAAGGCAGACTATTATAAATTGGAATGGCTTGTGCAATAAAAGAATCAGTTAAAAACTTATTGTTCTTTCTTATATCGAAAGTTACTTTTTTTGACCTGTCATGTTGTTTTATTCTCATGGTAGAGAGAGGTTCAATTTTATACGCTGGAAGATCGTTGCTGAGTAAGCGAATAAAATATTTTGAGCAACGATATTTCAAGACAAAAGAAACTGGTAGTATTTTGTTGCGAAGTTTGAGATCTGTAGACCGATCGTATTTTCTCCTATTAAAAATGGATTTTATTCCCCAATTCAATTGTTTTTCTAAAGTTGTGAGTAATGACTTTTGCAACCCTATCAGAATTAGAGCGGAATAATGTAGATGACTTATAACTATTGCATTAAGTAATAAGACTTTCGTTTTCTGTGGTAAACTTTTACTTAGTGTATTCAAAACTTTTATTCCACAAGCCATTCTCTGAAGAATCTTTTTCACTTCTCCATCAAATTTTAGTTTGCTGTCTATAATTACGCCAAGATACTTCACACTATTTGATTCTGCTATTCTTTCATTGTCAACATTCAGAACAGTATTTGTTAACCTCTTCCTGGTGCTGAACACAATATATTCTGTTTTTTGTTTGTTCACTACTAACTGGGACTTTGCAAAAAAATCAATAATTTTTGAGATGTTATGTTCAAGTTTTGTTTTTGCCGATATTTCATCAGTGTCGGATGTAAAAAGAAAAGTGTCGTCTGCGTACTGTACAACCGTGCAATCCTCTTCAACAATCTTTGCTAAATCGTTGACGTAAATGTTAAATAATAGAGGTCCTAAAATAGTACCTTGTGGAACTCCTCTCTTCAAATTTATCCAGTCCGATTCAATTCCATTCAGAACAACTCTTTGCGTTCTTTTACTCAAATAATTCTCTACTAAATTGGTAGCATGTTCGTCGAAACCTATATTTTCTAGTCTCCGTAACAGTATTTTGTGGTTTATAGAATCAAAAGCCTTTGAAAGATCTAAAAACGCCCCTGTAACATTTTTTTTCTTGTTGAGTTCTAATCTTATTTGTTCTGTCGATTTCAGGATAGCATCAATTGTTGAAATTTGTTTTCTATAACCAAATTGACTAGCCGACAATAATTGCTCCCTTTCGAGGAAACTTGTGATTTGTGAACTGAACGCCTTTTCAAAAATTTTTGACAAAGCAGAAGTGACAGAAATAGGTCTATAATTGAGTGGGTCTTCGGGATTCCCTTTTTTGAAGAGTGGAGTTACACAAGCTTTTTTAAGATCTTCTGGAAATTTTCCTTCTGTAATGAATTGATTAATGAGATAACATAGTGGTTCCGCTAGCGCTGCTTTAGCATCTTTTATTGCCCAAGCTGGTATTTTTGAAGGACCGACTGGTTTACTTGTATTCAAAGAATCTATGAGCACATTTGTTTCCTTGGTTGTTATATATCGGAAATTGAAACACTTTCTCGGAGCAGTTTTAGGAGGAATGTTGTTTGTTTGTTGCAAGCCAATAAACTCTCCTAGAGTCGAAAATCTGTAATTTAGAAGATTTGCGATTTCCATGGGCTTTGTTATCTTATCACCAAAACTGTTTAATAAAGATTGAATTCTTGCTTGAGTCTTTTCCTTATTACGAAGATCATGAATGAATTTCCATCTGGCTTTTTCACTGTTTAACTCCATAAAACTTGAAAGAAGTTGTTTTTCTTTTTGACGGATTAAATCATTTTTAGTTTCATCATCGCTAATTCTTGAAAAATGTCTTTTTGTTTCCTCACATAACCATTTTTCTTGAAGCAAGAATTTTGGTTTATCTGTTCTAATGTAACAGGTTTTAATTGGAGCATGTAGTGCTAATGCTCTTTCAATAATTCTTTGAAATTCTAGTAACATCATATCTCCTGTCACTGCACCGTAAAAGTGTCTCCAGTCTGAATTTTTAATAAAATTTTGGAATGCTATGGCTGAATATTTTTTTTGTCAAAAAACTTTTTGACGCTACTATGCCAGTTTCGAAATCGTCTGTTATGATATAATCGATAAGTGTTGAAGAAGAGTTAATCATTCTTGTAGCTGTGTCATTATTCGTTGGTTTAAGGTCATATGGAGAAATTACAGATTGCAGCAGACTTCTGTCGCGCTTTGCAAAATAGTCTAAATTGTAGTCTCCAGCAAGTATGACAGATTTTCCTTCAGCCATAGCAAGATCAATTCCCAGGACCAATTTTTCCAAAAACATCTTAACAAGTTTTTTTTCCGGACAGTATGATAAATTCAAAACGCATTTCTTTTTTTGTATGCTCAACTCAACCCATAAACTTTCAAAAATTGTATCCGGAAAGCAGTTGAGATCATCGCGGAGACGAGGTTTTAATAATTTTGGAATGTACATGATAATACCACCACCTTTTGTTTTTGTTGTTTGGATGCGATCTTTTCGAAAACAGTCAAAGTTTTGCTTATCTATATGCCAAAATTCTTCCGGATGGTTTTGTGACAACCATGTTTCACTAAACGCATATATGCAGTTGTAACCAATGTCTTGAATGAGTTCTTTCAACAGCAGATGTTGTCCTGCTAAACTTCTGGCGTTTTGATGTAGAATTTTTATTCTGGAATCAAATAATTTTAACTTTTTCATCATAAGTGCATATGGCAGAACTGGTCCAGGGTTTATTTCGATATCACCACTTTTTAGTAGAAGATACCATATAACAACCAAGAAAAAGGAAAAGTTGAATTTGGATGGTGAAGCACATTGTTTGCTGTTACAGATTCCTTTGAATGAAGGTATTCGAGATGCATAAGGAAGACTGTAAAAACATTCTGAAATACTATCGGAGGATGTGAGTAGTACACATAGTATAACTATGAGTCGAATACCTGCCATTTTTGGTTATATCTGATTATAAATCATTACACGTTGCAAAATAGTTTAAAAACAACAGAAACTGCAGCTAAAATCCATTTGTATAACGATATGTTTGTCTCCATGGTTTGTAAGTGTTAGCCCTACTCACGTATGCTTTTTGAGAATATTGCAAAGGTTGTAATGGAACAAGATTACAAGAAGTTAAAAGAAAATGACTTAAAACTGCGTTTTTAATAAACGGAATTCCCTGCTGAAAATTAAAATGTATGTCATCGTAAAAGAGAACGTTGTAATTTGCCATTTGACTCAACATGTTGCACACAGGAAGTATTTTGATTTTTTCAGTGTTTTCTTGTGTAATATACTCTCGCAGTTTTTCATTGAATTCATAAATTTTGTTGTTTGTCTGTTCGTTTTTCGGCAATTTTTTTAAAGGAGGCACTTCCATCAATACCAATGATTCTGGACTGAACTTTTCCTGTATTGCAGAGACAAGATCTTTGTAATCTGAGAATAATGTTTCTAAATGATCACTTTTTTGTTTTAGAATAGCATTGGTCCCATCCTGTAAAATAACTGTTTTCATCTTTTTTTGATCGTAACCCTGTAATAATTGCAATTTCTCCTTTGTTGTCGAGCCTGGGTAAGCATGTATACTGCAGTCCTGAGGAAATGTCCGATCTCTTGCCAGGTGTTTGATTATACTACTACCAATTAAAAAATTTTCTGTTTTCTCCTCGATCTCTAATGTTTCAAACTTTCGAATAAAAACGTCATTTTTTGCACTCGTGTTAATCGTTGGTGTTATAATAGCTGAATTAGTTGTTACCTGTGTCGATTTTTTAAGGAATTCACTCACGGTTACCACATGCTCGGCGATGAGACTGTCCTTCTCCTCTAATTTTTGATAAAGTTCGCAATAAATTTTATAAAGATCCGCTTTTGAATAACTATTAAACTTTTCTGCAGTCATCATCATGATTGGAATATATTACAGGAGGATATTTACAGGAGTAATTTACAATTATTGATATTCACAATTAGAACTATGTTACAGAATCTGTTGCTTAAAAAGAACTATTGTGCTAACGTTTAAAACTAGCAATGCATAAGAAAGTGTTTAAAAAATGAAGGTCAAGAAGCAACTGTACAGAATGAAAGAATTGTGTGTTGTCCAAAGAATTGTGTGTTGTTTGGACTCTACCGGTACCAAAACAAAAACCAGCTGCAAAAATGTGATTTCCACTTCCTCCCGTCTTTGGATGCCCACTGTCAATGCCCAGCGCTTAAATTACGTGTTTAGTAGTTTCCACACGTCAATTAAATAGCTTATAATAGAAATATTTCTAAAGAAATGTAATTATTATGTTCAGCGGTAAAGTAATACCACAATTTTCTGATAGTTTTACACAAAATACATAATGTTTTTAACATTTAATTTTTCAATATCACTAAATTGAGGGATTATAATGCAATTATTCTGCGCGCAATTCTATGTGGATTGCATGTCCGCAAAAAAAGAACAATTTACAGTGGAAATAACTCTTTAACTTCGACGGAAACTTCCATTTAGGGTAAAGCCGTTTCATCCTGAAAGTTTGTAGAAACAAAATATTAAGATAGGTAAAATGAAATGTGGTGAATTTGACTGCTTGCTTTTTTAATAGTTCGGCTAAGATTTTTTAAAACTCGATGCACTGAGTCGCCTTAAGCACTTTTCAAGTTAAAACGAATAAAACTAAACCAGGTAATCAAAGGTTGACTGACTGATTGCTGCGATTACGCTTCTGAAATTGTTATTCTTGTGTAACGGCAACGCAAAAATAAGGTTTTACCGAATTCCAGATTTCCTTAACTTTTTTCTCTGCTTTTAAAGTGCATTATAAATCCCAATTATGCTAAGAAAATATCTTCAACCACAACCGCGAAAAAACTTAAGCTACTTACTGTCCGCAGGTTATGGTCATCCCTAGACCTAATCGACGATAAGATTAAAACCTCTTATTTCATTACAAAACATTAGATTACTGACAAGGTTTTAGATTGTCTACAAGTTTCAGTGATTAGTTTCGAGTTTTTTTCATTCGCAATCTGCCTAGCAAAAACTTGGAGGAGCAATAAGGTTTGCAGATAAGACACAGAATGCTTGCAATTACACTTATCTACAAATGGTCACGGGTAATAGAGAAGGCAAACAACCAGAAGAGGGGATGTATGTGTTTTTGTCGAAGAATTGCATCAGATTTGAAAAAAGGAACTTACAGATATATTAAGTGTCAACATTTATTAAAAAAAAATACATTTTCCTAAGTTGAAAGTTGTCATAGCCCCAATTTATATGAAACCATACACGTCAAACAAAAAGCAGCAGGTGCCTAGACTGATTTTAGGGAGCTGGTTTCTGAGTAAGGTTGTTTATTGATTGTCTGCGGTGACTTCAACAAGAAGCATTGCTCGAAAGTACCTAAACTGGATTATTTCAAAAATGTTGTGTACTTTGATCTGAAACATATTGAGAATAAACCCCACTCCAAAAAATAAGCGGAGCAAAACTTCTATCGGTGCCATTTCATCGATTGTTTACGGAGATCGGAGATCTCAGCTTGATACATACGGTTTTCACAGATCACTACACAAGGCTCATTAGGAGCGCTGACTGCAGAGGGAATAGTTATAAATTTGAAAGCAAAGTACTGAGTTGTTTGAAATGCTGGTCGAAGCTGAAAAATGTTTATAAAATCGCAAAAGTTGATGATAACTGCAAAAAGAGGTACAGATTTTCGACGACATCTCTATCGTCTCTTGTGAGCAATCAATGACAAATTGCCAGCTCTTGCTTAACGCAGATGCAAATTCAACTGTAACTTGAAAAAATGCAAACAGATTTCGCAACAAAATTTTTGACCGTAACAGCAAGAAATTAAATTACTTGAGAAATGACAAAGTTGATACAGATTCTGAAAATAAAAGACAAAAGTGGTCAGTTAATTTTGAGTGCACAGAGAAATAAACTGCTAGAACTGAATAAGAGAAAAATGCACAAAATTTCATCAGACGTTATGAAAACAAATTGTCAAATTTGCTGAAAATCTCTTTTAAAACTGAATCATTAAAAAGGAGAGACAAAGGAACGAGTAAAATTAGATACAGAGAACGCTGGAAAATTCAATAAAAATTTTTCCACAATCGATAGCAGTTTAGCATCTATTTTCAAAACAGTCAGTGAAACCACTTCATAGAGCAATGATATTAGTATCTAGTCAATGAAGTTAGCAAAAACTAATACCCTGAAATTCAAGAACTTGTGAACATAAAAAGCTCCTTTTTTGATTGTACCAAATTAAACAAAGTTTTTCAACTTATTTTTTGAGACTAGATCTTTGCTTGCAAATTTGAAGTAAGCTGAAATAATTGCAGTACATAAAAGTGGGAATTGTTGGGCACCATTGAGCTACAGGCTTTTTTCGTTGCTCCCAAAAATAACTAAAGATGAAAATTTCGTTTTTTTTTGAAAAGTTCAAACTTAGAAAAATTTCTAACATAGGCTTGAGAGGACCAGTAATCACCATGATGGAAGCGTACTTAATTGAGTAAAAGCAGATTCTTCGAATTGGATCTAAACGAACAAGTGCAAAGACGGTTACTTTTTTATTCCTCAGGGCTCGGTTTTGGGACCACTGCTTTTTATATTTTACGTCAAAGATATCAAGAATCAGTGCAGCAAATGGATTTTGACAATATATGCGGATGATGCTGCTCTGTAAAGTCATTAAACATATAGTGATAGAAAATTGACTCTCTGCTTTGAAAAATCGTAAATTTTACCAATGAATTGGGCAACTTTTTAACTACTTTGACAATAGGTAATGTTGCAATCAGGACTGATACAGAAGTCAGAGTTCAATGTGTTCTACTTGACAAGGGTCTAATTTTAACGAACATTTGAAAACAGTTTATTTAAACGGACGAAATTAATGTTTGTTTTACAGAATAATGTTCATTTTGAGCATCAAATAGCTCGTATATGTGTTCAAGTCATACGCGCGACCTGCTGTGTAATATGGAGTACTGACCTATAGAACTGCAAACAAGATAACTATTCAGTTGATTGAAAAATAATTCGTTACCCGGTGACTATAGTGCGTGCAAATGTTGACCAATCAGAATCGAGTATACTGGATACGGGTACAATTGAATCAAATGCGAAAAAAGTCGTCCCAATTTACGTAGATAGGTCGGAAAAAGTGCAAATAACGTAATTTCATTATGAGTGTATTACACCTCTACATGGAGCCGCTCGCGGTTTACGAACACTGTTAGCCTAATTTGTTTTGCGAACATTTCTGAGTAGAGTCTAAAAGAAAGAATTGATACAAAAATATGGCAGTAGAGACGACAAAAAGCCAAGTTGGAAGACGTTGGAGGCCAATCAAGTTTGAAAATTTTGAAGAGATCTGTAGATATAAATTACAGCTGATGACTTCCTTCAAATTTTCATCCCGCGATTCAATCCAGTTGGAGACAATTACAGACTTCGTTTGGAGATAGACTGGGTCCAGTACCACTCCCAGTAACCTATTTTCTTTTTTAGTGGCTCTAGTAGGAGAACTGGCCGACGTATTCCAGTGAAAGTGCGAACAAGCCACAATTGGGGAATTCCACCCGGGCCGAGGTTTCGCCCATAATCCAACCCAAATTAGCCTGGATTAAGGTGTAATGCCTATTCCAATCCTATTTATTGGGGAAACGAATGTAAGAGTATTGTTATAAGAGTATACACTGTATTTTCACCCTTTTTTCCACTCTTTTTACTCTCTTTGCAAAGAGTGTAATTTGGGGTGGACTGATGAAAATTTAAACTCTTAAAAATTACCATCATAACAGAAAATGGAACAAATAATCCTAGTATCAATCGACCAAAGGATTAACTCACAATGTGAAGGTAACATGTTCGAGAGAGAAAAGATGGAGGAAGCAATCCTCACTACCTCTTTGCATTTTTGTTTTTTTTTCTAATTAAACTCTAGTATTTATACACTTTTCCACTTTTAATTAAACGGAGGACTAGGGTGAAATTTTAAAAAATTTTTATTTTCTTTACTCTCTTCTCCCCGTTAGTTTTGGCGAAATTCTCGAACCGGGAACTCAAATCCTCAAGTGCGCAAAGTAGACTTAATTGAAGCAATGAAAGAGAAGATTGAGAAAAAATCTTCCGATAAAAAGTGCCTTCATACATAGCGTCTCAATGGCTCTCAATTGAACAAAAATCTGATAGTCAAAACAAATAATTTTGGGAAAATTGATAAAAAAACTTGGATCATTTTGGTAAACTCTTGATATAATTCTCGAAAATTTGAAAAAAATGTGATCTAATCAGTTTGTTAATGGAAAATAATCTATGATAGAGAATATTATGCTAAATTGTTCAATATGGAAAGTGTTTGGTTGATTTTGATAAAATTCATCAAAAAGTTATTCGGTAAGAAATATTTTGCAAGAAAATATCCAAAATTAGAGAAGGTTGGACAACAGTAATATTTTGTGACAAATTTGTCAAAATAAACCTTTTCTCAACTTGATTGATTGTCAATTGAGCTAAATTCAATAGACAGAATGCAAACTGAGAAGGTCCCTAACCTCCGGCCAAAATAAATTGGTCTCTCATATTCTCATATTCTGTTTTCAAAGCCGTTCAAACAGGTTGCGTTTATTTAGAATTGCGTTGCTCTCCCAAAAATTTTTCGGCTCTGCTTTGTTTTGTAATTTACCATTCCGCATTTTTTTTTGGTGTTCAATGTTGCCAATTTCACGCTCATTCTTTTTAGTTTTTGATTCAGTATCATTTTCGCAGTGTTGACTGTGCTACTATGCTGGGTTGTTAAAGTCCTGTTGCTTTCTAAGATATGACTTAAGGAGTGTGATTAGGGTGTGCCTCGGGAGTTACGGCTAGATTCTCTTGACGTTCTCAACTTATTTTTTTTACCGCTTCTCGTGTTCTAGTGTTATAATTTTTGCGGTTTTATGGTTTTGAGTTATTGTATGATTAATGGTTGGTTTTGTTTCTGTTGCCGTCTATGTTGTTATTGATTTTTTTTTATCGAGTTACGGCTAGAAAGTTTCTTGACTTCCAACTGCTCTGAACTATAAACTCCTGCTCTAGTTTGTTGATATTGATAGTATGCTGATGCTAGGGTGTGACTTAAGTTTGTTTTGAAGTTCAGTGAATTCTTGACCTTTCCTACTTTTTAGTATATTTTTACATTGCCATAAATTATTTGTCAGTGGCAGGTTGGTCCCCATAGTGACCTGTGCTAGTTTTCTTGCAGTAGATGCTCTCCTACTTCCATGGGTGTGACTTACTTTTGTTCTGGAGTTACGGTTAATTTGTTTGGTCAAGCTTGTGGCTGTAGTCTGCTATTATAGTTCGTCCGGCCTCCTCACTGGTTGCTTGTTCGTTTCCTGTTCAATCTATCCCGGACAGGAAACGAACAAGCAACATGTCCGTTCAATACCGAACGCCAAATTTTTCTGCCTTTAACACTTGAGTCCAAAAAATTCCAACATACCTAGTCAGTTGCATTTGCACAACACTCATTTTTCACAAAAACAGAACCGACCCTAAGTTGTTTTTCGTAACGGAACACAACTCCCTATTAACCATTTCGCCCATAACGTCCCTCCATTTCCAAACCCACTCGTGGCGTGGACTCTCTGCCAGTAATCCAGACTCATCAACTAGTCAATCTTTGACTTTTTGTAACTCGACCTGCTGTCCCACCAAGTTTAGCATCCCAAATATCCGTTTTTAAAATACCACCTGCAAAGCACTGTCAGTTTTTCTTGAAGCCCCCGTGAACAGATTTGAATTATCTTTCATCTTGATTTAAACTCGATTTAAACGCGCCGCTTCTGCAGTAGATTTCCAGACACTAGTCAAGAGACAAGAGGCTTTTTTAAAATCACTCGACCTGCACTACCACCAAGGACCGCCAGCCCCGCCATCGGTAATCCCTTTTGGTGATGGACAAACCACAAACTGTTAAAGCAACCTCGCACAGACTTATGGTATTCTAGGTAACCCCTTCGTTACGGCCACTATATTTGTGCCAACATGTGTTACGCCGATTAATCCTCCAACATACGTGCATACCGCTCCCACAGCGTTGTGCTGATGAGGTAGGCCACTGCATCTTACGCCTCGGGCGCCAGCAGCCGAAAACGCAAACTTTATTAAAGCATTGGCTGACGCCATAACAAGTAAAAGAATTGATCCACTACCAAAATGGAATGGAAGCCCTCCCTAAAGAGTAAACAATCGTTACAGTGGCTCGAGTGATATAGTTAAATCAAAACCGCGGTTGACTCGGTCTCTGACTGATGATGAAAAGCTGACATAGTTTAGGACCAACGTAACTGGCAAAGCTAAAACTGCTAGCATTGTGTTCGTCTACTGCTGTGCAAATTACGAAAACGACAAAACATAAATTTGGCTAACACAATCCCTCGTAAGTGCCCATTTGGACAAACTGCGCAGCTTTCCACCACTGGATATGCACAATAGCGACAACATCTTTCACTATTCTGAGTGCATTTTGTGTCTTTTCGGGGTTTTTAAATCGTTTCAACATGATTAAACAATAGTGCTGCAATTCTCGACACTGCCGTACAGAAGATACCAACTAACAAAAAGGAAACTTGGTTGCACTACACCGTCAGAAAGCATTGCGTTAATCCTAATCTTCTGAATTTCGACAACTAGTTAAGCAAAGACGTAGCGCACAATTTAACAATGAATAACACGGCTACAACAAAGACCAAGAAATCCAGGAACTGAGTATTAACAACAAAATTTGCATCAAAGACATTTGCTGCAAATACGCAAAAGCAGGTGAAAAGAAGTTGCAACAGAGTTCTTCATCAATATCAACCACCAGCTGTATTGTGCGCAGAGGCAGCCATCGGTTGTAAGAATGCCTTGTCTTTAGAGAAAAAAAAACGTCTCAGAAAGTCAGAGTGAAAGCCTAGCTCTGTTTTTCTTCTTTGAATAACGCACACACATTTTCAGGCAATGCACAAGTCCCCATAAAAAAAGAAACGATGGCTGCAAGAGCTCCGATAACCTTTTAACTCTTGGAGCCAAAAGATTTTCTTCTAGTCAAACCATCAAAAACAACAGCAACAAAAATTCGAAGTCAAATGCAAATAGTAGTAAACAGTAAACCGGTCAACATCAAGCGAGCAAAATGGCCGCTTTGTCTTGTGTCAAGACACTCAAGGGCCTCCATCAGTTGACGTAATCTTGCTAATTTGTAATTTATCTGTTAATAATACTAAGGCCTTGGCTTTATGCGATAACGCTTGTAAAACCTCTTGGGTGTCCGATTTTCTAGTAAAATACAGCTATTGAGACATTGAGATGGCTTTAAAACATGATATATACCTTGCCATCCATCCATTGGAGTGCTTTGCAGCGGACGAAACGTGCATACCGATTGCTTTTCGCTTGGCCGTAGATTTCGTTTTAAGCGGCCCAACTCCATCAAGGTCCAATTGACTCTCAAAGTGTTTCAAAGTCTCAGTTTTTTTAACGGTTTTGTCAACTTAAGTCTTGACTTCTTTTGGAATGGTATCGTACGATGCATACAAGCAGTTTAACCCAGGATCCGCAGCGGAGGCTCGCCCGTTTGAAGTACTTGAAATATTACTTTTTCATGATGGCCAATGCTATGATGGCAAATACGATTTCGGTATGCTGAAGTTAATATCAGGCTCACAACCGCACAAATAACTAGTTTCCGTTTTTGATGCAGCTCTTAAATCCTCGAATATGGGCTCTTGAAAGAAACAAACTTGAAACAAAATACAATTAGAGCATCAGTGGAGACCTTGAGAAAAGTTACCTAATACAGAGCGTCGTGTGTAGAAAAGAATTTTAGTCAGTTAGCTAAAGTGGTTGCCGAAGCAAAGCTTGGTTTTTTGTTTACGGTATCGACTTATGTTGTGGAAGTGCAGTCCCGGAAAATACCTTATGAACGGTTAGCAGCCCACATAACGCAATTATTAATCGAGCTGAAAGGGTTTCCACCTAAACAATCAACGAATGGCAACAGCAACGGAATTGGTTACACATCAAAGTTAATCATTAACTGGACAGTCATCAACTGAAGCTACTACTATGTCATCTTTTAATGATTTGAAGAGCCTCCTCCAGGTGACTGAATTAAGTTTGGTCTACTCTTCTGGTACAAAACCAAGAGTTGAGTTTTGTGCGGAATTGACTATGAACTGGCCTCTCGCCAAGATTATTCTTGCTGGGATTTGGAATTGTACGGCGCGTACAACCAGGCAGACCAAAGATCTGCTACCGATGCTTGAGTGCATGAAATACTTGAAACATTAGCTTATTATAATTGCCAATGGTACGATATGGATATGCTGTGAGCTGAAAATAATGTCAAGCTCCCGAGTAAGTACTTTTGTCATCGCTAAAGATTAAATCACTGAAAAGCGACCTTCAAGTGACGCGGATTGGAAAGAAAATTACGCGAAGCCAATCAGTGACGACCTTGCGAAATTTCACGTGATTACTCGCTGAAGCTCGCATGGTCGAGCAGCGCTCAGATAAGGAGTTGCACCTACCACATAACCTAATAGTTGATCCGAACATAAAGGGAATGGTGCGTAAGGTATCAAATGGTCCAGCAAAGTTTCACGGCAGTTCTTTCAAATGTTTTTTGCTCATTGCACCGATTTGCTCCAAAACTTAATCCATGTGCTATTTGGGTTCCGTCAACATCAATTTGGCGATTCTGCAGACATCGAGCGTATAGTTCTCCAGTTTGGCGTGACTGACTTTCACTATCCATGACTTCGTTTTTGCGCGGCGGGAGGACGTCACAACACATGTTGTATCATTGCACGCGCCAAATGTTTGGGGCAAAAGACTCACCCGCATGCATTAAGTATGCAGAACCACGCATGCCCCTCGATAATGTAAGTGAGTACAAGGAAACAACCAAAGCCGTGATACAGAGACGAAGTTCTTTACAGAGACGATTAGGGCAATTTGGTGCCGTTTCCTTGAGAGGAGTCCAACAGATTGAAAAAAATAGTGCATGCTCTCCCTTAAGGTGTGTTCAAGCGTAGTAAATTTTTAAGCAAAGTACCAAATCTGGCTGATCTAATTTTTGGGTGGACTCAATCTGCCGAAACAATGGTAATTGAGTCATTCAAGGAGAAGATTTGCACGTGCTTGGGTTGAAATGTGATCACAACAATGAGTGGGGCACCTCCAGTCGGGCATTTCGAGTATGATTACTTAGTCCTAACCCATCGCATAGTACTGAACTTACGTAATTGTCTAAAGTTTTTGAACCCATTGGCTTAACTGCTAATAGACATCTGGTGTATCGGCGGGCATAGCTGGGATAAAGAAATACCAAAAGACACTAGTGGAAGTTTCCTCATCTGGCGTGTGGATTTACCAAATTACAAAAACCGAGAACACGATTCTCGACACTGCCGGACAGAAAATACCACCTAACATAAAGGAATGAAGGTCAATCTACACCGTCAAAAAGCCTTAAATGATTCCTTCTCCTCTGGATTTTGACAACTAGTTGAGAATAGATGAATCGCACAGTTTAACAAAGAATAGCACGGCTATAAGAGACCAAGAAATCCACGAATTGAGTATTAACAACAAAATTTGCTTCAAAGTCATTTGCTGCAAATACTAATTAAAGGAAGTTGCCTCAGATTTCTTCATCAATATCAACCGCCAGCTGTATTGTGCGCAGAGGCAGCCATTGGTTGTACGAATGCCTTGTCTTTAGATAAAATGCTTCCACTCAGAAAACCAGAGTGAAAACCAAGCTGTCTTTCTTGCTTGAATAATGGACACGCATATTCAGGCATTGCACAAGTCCCTATAAATTAGAAAAGATGGCTGCAAGAGCTCCGAAAACTCTTTACTTGTTAGAGCTGAAAGATTTTCTTCTAGTGCCGATTTCTTCAATAGCAACGAAATCTTGAAGTCAATTGAAAGTAGTAGTAAATTTTAAATCGGTCAACATCAAGCGAGCAAAACGGCCACTTTGTCTTGGGTCACGACAGTCAGGGGTCACTGTTAATAATACTGGGGCATTGGCTTTATGCGATAACGCTTGTTAAACCTCTTGGTTGTCCGATATTCTAGTGGAATACAGCTATTGAGACATTGAGATTACACTAGGAGAGGATATCTACCATGCCATCCATACGTTGCATTTCTTGCAGTGGACGAAAAGTTCATACCGTTTGCTCTTCGCTTACTAGTTGGTTGCGTTTTAAGCTGCCCAATTCCATCAAGTTCCAGTTGACTCTCAACGTGTTTCAGAACCACAGTTTTTGTTTTTTGCTTGACAAATTAAGTCATGAATTCACTTGAAATGGTATTGTATGACGCATACAAGCAGTTTGACCCAGGATCCGCAGCGAAGGCTCGCGCGCTTGAACTACTTGAGATATCAACTTTTTATAAACGCCAGTGTTACGATGCCGGTATGCAGTCACCTCAAGTTAATATCAAGCACCCAAACTTTCTGTTTTTGAGGAAGTTTAAGTCCCCCGAATATGGGTTCCTTAAAGAAACAATCTTGAAACAATATACAAGTAGAGCATCAGTGAAGACCTTGAGAAAATTACCCAATACCGAGCGTCGTGTTTAGAAATGAATTTTGGTCAGTTAGCTAAAGTGGTTGCCGAAGCAAAACTTGGTTTTTTGCTTATGGTATAGACTTATGTTGAGACAGTGCAATCCCAGAAAGTAACTTTTGAACGGTTGCAGCAGCCCACATAACGCATTTTTTAATCGAGCTGAAAGGGTTTCCACCTAAACCATCAACGAATGGCAACAGCAACGGAAACAGTTCACATCAAAGTAAATCATTTACTGGAAAGTCATCAACTAAAGCCACTACTATGTCATCTGTTAAGGATTCGATTGGCGTCCTCAAGCGGCTGCTTTGAGTTCGGTCAACTCTTCTCGCAAAAAACCAAGATTTGAGATTTGTGCGGAATTGATTATGAACTGGTCCCTCGCCAAGTTTCTTCTTGCTGTGATTTGGAATGGTTTGGCGCGTACAAGCAGGTTGAGCCAGGACCCACTGCCGATGCTTGAGCGCATGAAATAGTTGAAACTTTAACTTTTTATATTGGCCAAGGATGCGATGTCGGTATGCTGTGAGTTGAAAATAATATCAAGCTCCCGAGTAAGTACTTTTTGTCAGCGATAAATATTAAATCCCTCGAAAAGCGGTCTTCAAGAGACGCGGATTGGAAAAAAATTACGCGAAGCCGATCAGTGAAGACCTTGAGAAATTTTACGTGATTACTGTCGCTGAAGCTCTCATGGTCGAGCAGCCCTCAGATAAAGAGTTACACCTACCACGTAACCTTGTAATCGTTCCGAACATGGTGCGTCATCTAAGGGAATCTTTGCACGTGCTTGGGCTGAAGTGTGATCACAACAATTATTGGGGCACCTCCTATCGGGGCAATTTGAGTACTGTTACTAAGTAGGTAACCCAACGCATGGTACTCATTACGTAAGTGCCTAAAATTTTGAATCCATTGGTCTAATTGCTAAAAGACATCTGGCATATCGGCGGGCGTCGCTTGGATAAAGAAAGACCGAAAGACACTAGTGAAAGTTTCCTCAACTGGCGTGTAAAATTACCAAATTACAAAAACCGAGAACATGATTCTCGACACTGCCGGACAGAAAATACCAACTAACATAAAAGAATCAAGGTCACTTTACACCGTCAAAAGGCCTTGAGTGAATCCTTCTCCTCTGTATTTTGACAATTAGTTGAGAATAGATGATTCGCACAGTTTAACAAAGAATAACACGGCTACATCAAAGACCAAGAATTTCACGAACTGAGTATTGACAAGAAAATTTGCATCAAACACATTTGCTGCAAATACGCAATAGAAGGTAAAAAGAAAATGCCACAGAGTGCTTCATCAATATCAACCGCCAGCTTTATTGTGCGCAGAGGCAGCCACTGGCTGTAAATATGCCTTGTCTTTAGAGTAAAAAAACTTCCACTCAGAAAGCCAAAGTGAAAGCCAAGCTCTGTTTTTTTTTGTTTGAATAACGCACAAACATATTCAGGCAACACACCAGTCCCAAGTCCCCATAAAATAGAAAAGATGGCTGCAAGAGGTCCGAAAACACTTTGCTTGATGGAGCTGCAAGATTTTATTCTAGTCAAACCATCAAAAACAACAGCAACAAAAATTCGAAGTCAGATGCAAGTAGTAGTAAACTGTAAACCGGTCAACACCAACCGAGCAAAACGGCCACTTTGTCTTCGATCAGGACAGTCAGGGGCCTCCTTCAGTTGACGGAATCTTGCTACTTTATAATTTATCGGTTAATAATACTAGGGAATTGGCTTTATGCGATAACGCTTGTAAAACCTCTTAGGTCTCCGATATTCTAGTAAAATACAGCTATTGAGACATTGAGATGACACTAGGACAGGATATCTAACATGCCCTCCATCCGTTGGAGTTCTTTGCAGCGGACGAAAAGTGAATATCGTTTGTTCTTCGTTGACTCGTATGTTGCGTTTAAAACTGCTGAATTCCGTCAAGTTCCAGTTGACTCTCAACGTTTTTCAAAACCACAATTTTTTCTAACTGTTTTGTCAAATGAAGTCATGCTTTTTTCTTGGTTAGTATCATATTACCTCAAGTTAGTATCATGCTCCCAAACTTTCTGTTTTTGAGGAAGCTTAAGTCTCCCGAATATGGGTTCCTTAAAGAAACAAACTTGAAACAAAATACAAGTAGAGCATCAGTGAAGACCTTGAGAAAAGTTACCCAACACCGAGCGTCGTGTATAGAAAAGAATTTTAGTCAGTTAGCTAAAGTGGTTGCCGAAGCAAAGCTTGGTTTTTTGATTACGGAATTAATTAATGTCTAGTCAGTGCAATCCCAGAAAAAACCTTTTGAACGGTTGCAGCAGCAACATAACGCACTTTCTGGTCGATCTGAAAGGGTTTCCACCTAAACCATCAATGAATGGCAACAGCAACTAAAAAGGGTTCACATTAAAGTAAATCATTAACTGGACAGTCATCAACTAAAGCCAGTACTATGTCATCTGTTAATGATTTGAGAGGCCTCCTCCATGTAGCTGCTTTGAGTTTGGTCAACTCTTCTGGTACAAAAACCAAGATTTGGGATTTTTGCAGAATTGATTATGAACTGGCCTCTCGCCAAGTTTATTTTTCCTGTGATTTGGTATTGTTCAGCGCGTACAAGCAGGCTGAGCCAGGATCCGCTGTCGATGCTCGCGCGCATGAAATACTTGAAACATCAACTTTTTATAATAGCCAATGGTACGAAGTCGTTATGCTGTGAGCTGAAAATAATATCAAGCTCCCGAGTATGTACTTTTTGTCATCGCTAAAGATTAAATCCCTGGAAAAGCGACCTTCAAGTGACACGGATTGGACAAAAAATTACGCAAAGCCAATCAGTGACGACCTTGCGAAATTTTACGTGATTACTGTCGCTGAAGCTTGCTTGGTCGAACAGTGCTCAGATAAGGAGTTGCACCTACCAAATAACCTAATAAGTGATCCGATTATAAAGGGAATGGTGCGTAAGGTATCAAATGGTCCAGCAAAGTTTCACGACACGTCTTTCAAATTTTATTGTTCATTGCCCAACTTGCTCCAAAATTTAATCAATGTGATAATTGGGTTCCGTCTACATTAAGTTGGCGAATCTGCGGATATTGAGCGTAGAATTCTCCAGGATGGCGTTTTTCGCGGTGGGAGAACTCCAAAAAAAATGTTTTATCAATGCACGAGCCAAATATTTGGGGTTAAAGACTCACCCGCATGTATTAACTATGCAGAACCACGCATGCCCCTAGATAATGTAAGCGAGAACCCGGAAACAACCAAAGCCGTGATAGATTTCTTTTACAGCGACGATTAGAGTGATTTGGTGCAGTGTCTTGAGAGGAATCCAATAGATTGAGGTTGGAGATTAAGAAATAGTGCAAATCCTCCATTAGTTGTGTTCAAGCCAATTAAGTTTGCAAGCAAAGTGCCAAACGTGGCTGATCTTTTTTTGAGTCAACTCAATCTATCGAAACAAAGGTAATTGCCTCATCTAAGGTAAATCTTTGCACGTGCTTGGGCTGAAATGTGATCACAACATGGATTGGGGCACCTTGAGTTGGGACATCTCGAGTACGGTTACTAAGTCCTTAACCCAACGCATGGTACTGAACTTACGTAAGTGATCCCGTTGGTCTAATTGCTAAAGAACATCCGGCGTATCGGCGGGTGGCGCTGGGATGAAGAAATACCAAGAGACACTGTTGTAAGTTTCCTCAATTGGCGTGTGGAATTGCCAAAGTACAAAAACCAAAAACACGATATTGATGAGCCATGCAGGAAATACAAGCTCTCAAGAAGTTCTCATAACAGTTGCGTTTCTCTGACTTCAATTAGTTGTTTCACTTGGGTCCCAAACGGAGCTTGCATTTGTCTTTGGTAAAAGTCAAGTTGCACTTATTAAGTTGATGACATTTTTGGGGCTCGAAACACAAGTTACGCTACTGGTCATTCCTTTGATTCATGAGATCAGTCAGGCTCGTACAGTAAAATTTAATATGGTTTCCTTGTTGACCGACAGTACTGCAGTTCTGCAACGGCTTAACTCTACAAGCTGCACTTAATTCTTTTCCAAATAGTATTTGCGAGTTCTTAGAACACAAAAGCTTTGACGAGTGGAACCAGTTTGGCTGAAGCAATAATGCGGCAGATGACGGTACTAGAGGCATATCCAGTGAGGTTCCCAAATGTGTAGATGGGTAAGGGGTGCAAATAGTATTAAATAATGGCATGAAAATTGGTATAGTAACCAAGCAGAATGACGAGACTAAGGCCTCGCTGGCCGCATTCGTAACTAAGCCGAAGATTCCCTTGAATTTGGTTTTTATCAAAAATTCTAACTCATAACAGTGTTCACACTGCACTCTGATTGTTATTTTCTCGAAAACATATCTGTAATGCCGTCTGTAATGTCATAGATCCCTTCGAGCTTGATGATGCCGAGAGTAACCCACAGTATCTCATGCAAGAAGTCTCTTTTAATGCGGAAAGGAAAAATCCTCGCAAAAGAAATCCGTTAAAAAGAGTATTCTTATACTTCCAATTTCTCCTTTTGTTGGACCAATCGGTCTAATTGAAACGGCTGGCCGAAACAAGCGGTTGGTTGATGTTGACTCTGATGCAAAAACCCTATTGTTCTAGATTCACGTGGTGTATTTGTTGAATTGTTTCTTCGGCATGTCCATGCCATCACCATAAAGGTTTTGACGTGTAATTTTTTTGTGCTCAAGTACCGGTACGTTATGCCATCCATAGATTACGTTTCTCACTACGTTCCCTTAAATTTAGTTTTTTTCTGCCGAAGGTTACGTGCAGCAACCGTTTAACTAATCATGGCTGAACTCTCTTAGGAGAGATTTTCTATTTAGTGTTCCCCTTTACCAACACCGCGGTCAATTACATAGGCCCATTTTACGTCACTGTTCGACGGGCTATCGAAAACAGGGGGAATTTTCTTTCCTTATTTGACTACTCGTGTTTTTCATAAGAAATTGTACCATCCATTCAAACTAATTCTTGCATAATGGGGGTTGCTAGTCTCCCGCCTAGGAACGTCTAATATAATTTGGTCCGACAAGGATACCAGCTTCATTTCAGCAATGAGAGAACTTCACAAATGTATTGAACAATGAAACACACTTCGCAGAGGAACGTGCTGACAAAATTATTAAGTGGGAGTTCATCCAGCTAGCGCGTTAAATAAAATTGGCGTCTTGGAGAGGCTGGCACGTAGTTTTTAACGAATACTTAAAACGGCGCAGTCAAACTAGGCGCAGTCATATCAAATCATTTTCTGATTGGTAATCAATCAAGCGCAATTCCGTTGGCGTTGACGAGGTCGATCGTCGTAAGCTGTTCGCCCGCGCACAGTCGTACGCTAACAATGTGCGGTCATGTTGGATGAAATTATACTTCCCGACATTCAAACTGACAGACGCCTGCCGGGCAACGCCTTAAGATCACTGATTAGGATTGGGTAGTTGAAGAGGCGAACCCAAGGTTTTATTGCCCAATTGCTCGAATCAATGAACTCCGTTACGGCTCCGACAGCGTCTCATGCTCTGCCTTTTTGCGCACGTCATTTCGATGGCTTGTCTGCCGAGTACTAAATCAGTACTCTTCTTCCACAACCTTTCTGGTCTGAATGTGATTACCAAGTAAATGTAAAGAGAAAGAATAATATCCAGTTGAATTCGATTTTCTTGGATACAGAAAGATGTTATTAAAACAAGTACCTACAGTAGTCATTCCCATTTACATAGATAGCTCGCGGAAAGTGCAAATAACATAACGTCATAAAACCTAATCAATAAACTTATCAAATAAGGCGTGTTTAGACTTAATACTGTCGATGTATGGCACGATTTGGAATAGAATGGTAAACGGCTATTATCATTAAAATTGAAATAGACTGATACCAGTCAAGTGAGCGAAAAAACGCTTGCCTTTTTAACCACTTATTGCTTTCACCAATATTTACGTTGGTTGCTATTTTGATTGTCTGAAACTTAATGAATTGATGTTTTTAAAGAGTGGTTTATACCTTTACACAAACCATACGTAGGTCAACCGAATAATATTTGGAAGAAGCCATTACAATCAACTAACAGAGAAGAAGACCAAATTTGGAGTTGTCTTTTCTGAAGAACTGCATGTACTATAATCTAAACGATAAGACGTGAGTATAAAAATGATAACTTAAACAGATATATTGCAGAACCTAAATTGAAAAATTGGAAAAAAAAATGGAATGATCAATAAAATACTGAAGCTTAGTAACTTGATAACTGAAAGTAAACCCAATTGAATTTGGATACGAAGTACAAAATTGCTCATTTTTGTTCTCAAATTTCATTCTAAATATATATTGAAACTGTAAAAGCTTATAGCGGATCAGAAATAAAAATAAACACACATCTTCAAACATTCCTTTGGAATTATATACTAGGAAGTGCCAACACTGACTTCTTTTAGAGTTGTCACTAAGTTGACTTTATAGATATATAAAATCTGTAGATAATGGTATTCTGCACAACAGTTCTTATCTGGAATACTGTAATGTAAAAACTCTTAACTACTTTTTGTTGTTAAGTTCTAGAGCAGAACTATACAGCTTTCCAAAGGCATCACTCAAGTAGGCGTAAAAGTCTCTTGATGTCCTTTTACGTGTGTATTGAAACAGTTCTAGCAGCTAATTATTTTATATACATTCTTATTTTATTCTCTATATTTTTTTATAATATTGGAATGAGAGACCTTTTCAGCTGAGGAAAATTTTGCCGTTCAATATCCCAAACCGAAAGACGAAATTTGTACCGCTAGAAAGGCCTGAAAATGGTGATTCTGTTATTCAAAGGACTTCTAAAAATTCGGTTTCATGGACATAGAAAAGAGCTTTTAATTTGGAGTAAAAATCATTTGAAATAAAATAAACTGTCTCACCGCAATTTCTGCTCAAGTAAATTTTCAACTGAAAAAGATTAAAATTGGGATTTTGCATATGGCACTATAGTTATGGAGAAAAAGAACTGCAAAGTGATGATTTTTTCAATTAAATTGCTATAGAACAGAAACTTTCAATTGTTTTTAATTCTTGTACAAAAACTGCTGAAATATGTCGTTCCTGTGTGTGCTTATAGCCAAGAAAAGTTTTGGAAAATGTTTGTCGCCTATGCCAGCCTTCGGGGGGATTAAATTGAAGCTTCAACCTGTGTTCACTGAGACTAAATTGCAAATTGACCCCATTGCATTTAATTCTAGCAAATCGCAAAACATTGAATGTTTTTTTTTTCAAACAAATGGATTGACAATCATTTCAGCTATTAGGTAAAAGTCCGCCTTGAGGCCGAAACTAGCCAGCACTGCTAGTGCTTCTTGTCTATTAAAACACGTAATTACTCAAATTGTAAGCTATACAGATAATTTTACAAAATATTTCAATATAGAAAAATTTAATGACGCCTTCTCGATAAATATGTATTCAAACTAACGAAAAATCGCTATAAATTTAATTGCAAATTCTCTAATAGTAAACGTAACTAAACTAGTCCTTTTCGGAATTTATCCAGATTCTCATTGAAGGAAACAAAACTCAAAATGCTGGACGGGGTTTCTAATGATGCAGCTCGCAATTTTCTTCGACGAATTTATCGATGGGCCAAAATTAACAACTTCCATAAATGAACTTCCATAAATTGATCGGGCTATTTAGGCTTGAAGACAATCGTAACCGAGTTAAAATTGAAATGCCTAATCGCACCACTTAGGGTAATAAGTTTCAATTACTTGTCCGATTAAATTTACTCGCGTCTTTTAATTATCAACAAAACTAGAGACAATCTGTTTCGGTTGAATGAGTGAATTGATTGCGGATATTTTATCTTGCAGAATCCCGAAAATGGCATATAATGAAATTGTCGTATAAGTGCTGAAAAGTTATTTGGACGATCGTACATCCTGGAATTTTTGTGGTAAGATCTAGATATGTTACAGATGGCGTGCATGATGGAGGGAGTGTGAATCATGAAAACAAATATCAGCCAAGGACTACCAGCTCAATGTCTGCTCCATACCCGTACGTTCTTTCCCCTCAATCATGGATTTTCTTGTCAAAATCTATATACCTTTTTTAATCGGACATTGATTATTATTTCGCTTTTTGTTCCGACCCAATTTAGTGAGTGAGGAACTATATGCCCAAATGTTTTTTTTGTTCAGTCAATTTTATCCGATCGATATATCTATTGTACAGAGTTGGGATTGGAATCACTAGAAAAGCTTAGAATTTCAAATTAAATTTTTTTTTGAATTTCGTTTTTTCCGAGGAGAAACGGAAGTTAAAAGTTTTTTGAACGTTAGCCTAACATCCGTTGTTTTGTTCACGATTTTTGTAAACTTTGCTTAAGTTTGGTCCCTTTTTTAAAAAAATATGCCACTACTGTTAACGATAGTCTCATTGTTTTCACTTTTACAGATATAAAAAAGTTGATGATTTTGTCTGGACCAATTGTTTTTGCTAAATTTTTGGAAAATTTAGCATTTTTTCTCCTTGTGTACATATTTGGCTCATTTACTCCATTCTAACCGGTAGTTCAGACGTAGAAACTGCCACTAAACCCATCTTTTACTCAGATGAGGGCCATTTAGACCTCCGGTTCTCAAGAATGTGTTCCGGAACTAACGTTTTAGCGGTCTACCGATAATTTAAATCGATAATTATAAAACTGCATCATTTATTTTTCCTTTGTAAAGATTTTCGTTTACGAAAACTACTATTACATAATGTGTTTAATAAATTTCGTTTGTTAACAGCCACGCAACGATACCAGGACCAGCTTTCGTCTCATTGTTGTTTTCGTTTTAGGGATCAGTGCGAAGTTTCAAATTTGTTCAAATGGGGTCTATTGAATTAAAATTGTCTTTTCTGAGTTACGGTCACGGTTTTTTTTCCTCAATTTTTTTGCGTAAAGTTTTAATGAAATCTTGAATTTTGGCAGCATTTGATGTTCTATTTGTTGTCTTATGACTGAATTTATTTCATCAAATATCTATTTTTCTATTTTGGTATCTAGGTAGTTACCAAAGAAATTATCTAAAGCGTTCAATTGTTACCTAAAGGTTTTTTGATGTTATATCCCGATAATTATTCAAATTTCAGTTATTTTGAGTTCCGCCCGTATTCGTTGTTAATTTTTCGTCTTTGATTTAGTGAGACAATTGACATACGCAACTGGCTACCTAAGCAGTAGTTATTTAATGTCTTTACTAACTCTTAGTTGAAAACTTATGGTTCTTATGACTTACGTTTTTATGACTTACGACTTTTAAAAAACTAGTTTAAAAATAGTATTTTTTAAAGATTTGTAACCCTTAATAATTTCTGTCATCTTTTGTCGTAGCGTCAGCATCGAGATAGTCTGCATCCTCTTCGAGTGAATTAGAGGGTAGTCTTTATTGCTGTTTTATTTAACGTATAATGAATTAATTTTTGGTGTTGACTTTACGAGTTTTCAAAACTTTTAATAAGTTTCAGACATTTTCAAATTTTTGAGGTTCTCTTTTGCTGTCCTTTCCAATTAACGCCCCAATGGAAAGTCACATATCACATTAGTGGCGTTGAATTAAAGCTAAATTGATTCTGTTTTTTCATAGATTAGATTACGATTTCATAGGCTTAGACAACGTTTCCTCGCAAACTTGAAAATATTTTTTGGAATTTGACTGTGTTTTTTTTTAGTCGTATGACATTCTCGATAATGACAGATCTCCAAGCTTTCGTTGGAATATTTCAAAAGTATGAATAAAGCCATTCAATGAAAGAAGCCATCAGTCCGCTAATGGTTTTCGTTACTTTGAACTTAATTGTTTTCAGAAAGCATACATGTATTTTTTCACTTTGCTCTTTTGTTTTTGCTCTGCTTTTCCCTTGTTCTCAAACAGACAGGTCCCATATCTTTTTTGCGAAATACTAATCCATTGGTTTAGTTGATTTTTTATCTGATTCTATTATGACTTTTTCATTTAAGTTTAGATAAAGATAGGCATTGAGTAGACTTTGAAATAGATAGACATTGAAACAGATAGACATTGAAAAAGATAGACATGACAAGATTGAGTTTTGGTCTTGAGTAACGCTTGTTGTTTTTTATTTGATTTTGTTGTTTGTCTTGCCTCTTACTCATCTTAATGGCAGGTATCATCAGCTCTCTAATGAGTTGTTAAAGTCGTTTGAGCTCAGAGAGATTTTTTTCAATGGATACAACCACTATTTTCGAACAATATATGAATCTCCTCCTCATTTGGTAGATAATTAAGTTAAAACGTGTTTGAGCGGTATTTGAACATTATGTCCGAACGCACATCACTGAGCTTCCTTCTTCAATATAATGTCCATCAACTGAAATTTCCTAGCCTTCCGTTTTCGTTTCAATTGCCCAGTTCGAAGCCGAAATAGATTTGATGTCTACTGAATAGCCATCCATCAACAGTGAGTGATAAACAAACTTTTGTAGTATGATCAGACGACAATTATGCTTTATTACAGAAGTAGTCCCTACTGGAAGCAACCCACTTCAACTACTCTTTTACTGGACAGAATTACCTCCAGAAACAACCCTTCAACCCTTCAGCCTCCATCAGCCCATCACCTCAATCATAGCCCAGACATTATTCCGAGTAAGCAAAGAGAATCTTCAGGAGAGTCCAATATCACATCTGTTAGTCGGCAGAAATCACCAAAACATTCAGGCCACACATCTCAACAGAGGTGAGTTCAAATATTTCTCTAATATTTTTGACTTGAAGAGAATTCACTTGAAGACAATGCTTCTCTATGTTTTTAAAAGCACCAATCATAAGAACCATGAGCTTTCGACTAAGAGTTAGTAAATAGATGAAAACTGTTACGGAACAGATATGCAAAATCATTTCATGCAAAATCATTTCATGCAAAATCATTTCATGCAAAATCATTTCATGCAAAATCATTTCATGCAAAATCATTTCATGCAAAATCATTTCATGCAAAATCATTTCATGCAAAATCTTTTTGTGATGCAGAAATCTTTTCGTGCAAAAACATTTCACAGTGTTCCTCATGTGACGACTTGCATGTTTCTTTTTTAAATAAAACATTTAAGTTGTAGGGTTATCCTACAAATTTCTTGTTAGTTTGTTCTCTTTTGAGTTACGTTCTCATTTTGAGTTCCGTTTTTCAATGCATATCTGCCATCTATTGCTTTCATTGACTCAATTTGCTATGCAAGCAACAATAGCAAATTCAATAGCAAAACATAAAATAATCTTTCTAAGCTTATGGGTCGTTTATCGAACGATGACCACAGTGTTTTTGTGTCAAGCTATCCATGTTTGATAGTATCGCAGAGCTTTCGTCGTAAACACACAACTCTTGTTTTTTAATCCAACATTACGTTGCCAAATCTACATTTTGGGCGAGCAAAACTGCCTGCAAATGTCGTCATTTTTTGCTCCCCCGTGTTTTAAGATAAGGTTTATAGGTTTTCGTGGACAACAATCTCAATAAGGGAAACTAGTCCAAATTTGCTCAAAATTGGGAATATTCGTCACTGATATCCGCGATTACCGACTTTGATGACAAACGAGAAAAGCCGACGGATCTGTGGCACTATTTTATCAATAAATTTACATCACTAACAGCGGCGCTCAGGTAACTAAATTCCGCTCAAAGCTTCTAAAACTAATTAATGGAGAAAAAGTGGGATATAATTGGTTCTTTTTATCAAAATGCAGTGAAGTGTAATTATAATTTAAATCCGTCAAAGTTGTGAACATTAATTAAGGGTTGAAAACTAAACTTCAAGTGGGTTGAGCCTAAAGTGAGCTATAATTATTCGTTTAATCTGTCAAAGCTTCTGAAACTCATTAAACTAGAAAAAGTGGGAGATAATTAGTCCTTCTGATCAAAGTGAAGTAAGGGTAACTATAATTTTCATGCGTCAAAAGTTTTGAATATTAACTAAAGGTTAAATTGCGTTGATTACGATACCCTGCACACATATTGCGGAGATTGATAACACCAATTGTGGAGATGGATTGGCCAAGTAATGAATCAGGAAAAGTATTTATCAGCACTTTCCTATCGTTTCTAGCTATTGACTTTTCTATAGAATCAATGAATTGAATACTAGGTTTCTTTGAACTATTCTTTTATTGAGCGTTTGAAATTTTGATTATTTTTTGCGGAAGGTTTTGAACTAAATCACTTTTTCTTTTCTGTGACTGAATTTTCTGCAATCGCTCTAATTGATTTATTATTTTTTATTTAACTGAAGTTTTCATTAACTGGGATTCTTCCAATTCAAATAAAAAGTTTAAGTCGTGGCGCTACAGGAAAAAATAACTTCTGCTGAGAAACATTTTTCAATATAAAAACGCATTCAGTTATTTACTTAAGCAAATATCATTGGATGAATTGATTTTTTTCTTTGTTTTTCATATGCGGTGTTTGTATTTCTTTTTGAAACAATTACTTAGTTTTTTTGATAGCCGCAAAAACATCCATATTGTATTTCCGTATTCGGGTCATATACTTTTATTTTTTGCATTGAACATGAAATTGAGCAAACGTTAATTTAAAGGAATCTCGAAATTCAATCATCTAGAAGGATCATTTTTCCTTCGCACAAACAAAACAGTTCATTTCAACACAGGAAAATATTTGGTGAGTTTTTTTGAGGTTTTTTGCATACATCACAATAAACTCTAATTCGTAATTTTTTTGAGTGTAGAGACTCTTGTTTGTATCTCAATTCTCTAGCTCGTCCATATGTTCTACGCAAATAACATTTTAATCAATATTGATCTGTCTTTCGGTGTTTTAAATTGTTTTCAGACAAACTATTTTCAAATATTTTTCTGAGGAGAATGCTTGCTTTGAAGGGACCTCGATTTTCGTCTTGGTAAAATGAGCGGGGTGAGCGAGCCATGATCTTCAAATGTTGGTTTAGTTTAACGCCGGAAATGATTTTTTTGTCAATTTGTTTTCCTGGGTATCTACACTGTGTTTTAAAGTTTTTGCCTTGAAAAAACACATTAAATCGGGTTTTTTGATATTTGTGTTTAATTGGATCCTCTCTAATTTTTTTCTGGTTCTGTAATTTTTCTGATGTACCTTGTGTTATTTTATGGAATCTTAAATACTATTTTTGCAGTCGTCCTTGTTCCCAATCGCAAAGTGCCTGAAATTTTAAAAGGAATTTTTTGTTAAAAATTAAGTTGTTTTTGACAAAAGGAGTGCTTGGATAAAGTTTGTCTTTACTCAGTGCCTGTGCTTTTTATCAGCAGCTTTGAAGTACCCAAAAAGCAAAATTTGTTGTCAATTTTTTTTCGCAAAAGACACAAATTAGTTTCCAAATTTTTGAATGTTGAGTAAATTAACGCGAAAAAATGTTCGAAATAAAACTAAAAGTACGACCAAATTTGATTATTAGAACAGGTAATCAAGGTACAAATTGGTATTTTTGGTCTGCAAGTAGTTGAAAACCGAAACAGTTGGAGCAATTGATGTATTTATTCGTGAATTAGTGGTATACAAAATGAGCGTAGTAAAGTTTTTTGCTTTCTCGTTTTCATTTTTTGCTACTTACATAGTATACTTTTTCCTAGAAATTGATCAAAAAATATTATAATCAGAAGCGTTTTAAAACAGACAGATTGAAAAACTCCAAAAAATACTTTTTTGCTGCAAACGTTGCTGCATTATTGATAATGTGGCTTCATGCAAAGCTGCCGTAGGAACGTAGGCTGTTATGTTTAGTATTGGTGGCGTTTTTTGTAGTTTTTTTTTCACATAAGAAAGTTTGGTTGTAGAGAATTAATTTAACATCATTCATTACAACAAAATTGTAATGGAAACAATTTTTTAACACAGTCAAATATCTGCAGGTGTTTCAAGTGGGGACCTGAAAGTGTTGACGGAAGCTTGCAAAAGAGTCCGAGTTACTCCCGCTTGAATGGAGTGCTTTACCCCGGAAGAGACAATGCATATGAAGGAAAGACAAATGGACAAGACACAGAGAGAGTTTCACGAAGAACTAACTCGGAGATACCGTCATCTACACATGAATGTTCACACCAACAAGCCACAAGTAAGAATTCATCCAATGTTCTCAGTAAAAAAAATAATTCAGCACCAAAACCAATTTTTATTTGTAAATTGCGTTTATTTGTTTGTGATTATCAGCACTCATCAGAGATTGCATTGCCTTAAGCATTAGCTCTTGCATTTTGTAAAGGGACTTGATCAGGTCTCACGGGAAACAGAATTTTAGTCAGGGCTCATGCGACAAAAAAGTCAGCTGCCATTTAAGATGAAAAATAAAAATCCTTAAATAAAAATGTTATCATGTTAGATCTGAAAAGAGCTATTAGCTTCCAATCACAAGTTGATCTGCACAATTAGAGGTTCTCAAATCTTAAGTTGAGCATCCTAAGCGTCTTTAATTGTGCTAGCGTTTAATCTCAAGCTATTTCAGCATTTTGACTGACCAAAGCTGTGGCTATATAGCTTGTGCACATATATTTCAAACTCATATACTTTTTTTGTCTGGCCGCTGCGTTTTCTTATTTCAAAAATTTTTTTTCCAAGAAAAGAGAGATGTTTTTTTCCAAGAAACAACACAATGAGCTTTGCATTTACCTGAAAAAGTTTGGTAACATATCATGAGATAAAACATTTTGAGAGCTGTGAGTTTGTGTGATGAATTCTGAACATATTTTATTAGATCTTATACAATTAGAGAACATTGAATTATTGTCGTAAGAGAAGAGTTATAGATCAAACTTTTCCCTTTAAGAATTTATTATACCTTGCACGATAAAAGTATGTTATGAACTGATTATAAGAACTTGTTATGATTTTCTAAAATAGTTTCAACTGCTACAATATATATATATATATATATATATATATATATATATATATATATATATATATATATATATATATATTGGTAGTAGTGGGCTTTTTAAAATTAAATTGCGTTAAAATTCAGGTTGAATTACATGGTAGAAAAGTTTATGTTTGCCATAGAAATTTAAATCAGTTTGTTGAATCACTCAACATCATTTATTCTCTTGATGCAGCCCGACCCTGTCTAGTATATAAACCTATAAACCCTCATAATCGGGTTTACAATTCACAGTAGACAAACACCTAAACTGACTTGATATTTTGCCAAAAGTTTAGGTTTGATGTACTGCATCAGCTTTTTGAACCTACGCAATCGCGTTTTCAATGCCAACATTTATGTTGATTTCGTGTGATCTGTTTTTATTAATTGCTGTTAATGATAATTTTGTGCAACCCATTTGAGAAAATAAGAATGCGGCAAAATTAACAATGCGCACCTAGGCTCGGATCTTTTCAACAATTGCCCCCTCCTCCCTTGGTACCTAGTAGAGAATCGCCTCAACCTGTGCTATACCTTACCACAATATCAATTGGACTACAGGTTAGATAGCCGAATATCAGTGTCGTGGTCGATAACACGGGTCAAAGAATTCAATAAGTTGAATTTTAAATTAAATTTTGAACTGAAAATATAAAAAATTAGCTTGTATTTATAGTGGTTATCTATGCGAAAATATACAGAGAAAATTTAGATTAGCTAAAAATATTTTACCTGATTGGCATGTGAATAGATCTTAACTCCGAATCCCGGAGGTGATTTTCTATTTTCAACAACATTTCATGAGAATCATATATGGCTTGGGTACAATCGAGTTCAATAGTTGGAGGTCGGTGGATGTTAAAATCAGGTTTCTGTTGGTGGGAAAATTTGCTTCTGACATATGATTGATAGGTCAATAAGATAATGATAGCGCCAAAACAAAATTAGAATTGAGTTTAGTTTTGTGGCCATTACTTATCGACACAGCAATAAAGTTTGTCAGGTAAGTTCTTCTTTCGTTCTTTGAAACTTTAATAAAGAAAACTTCTAATTTTCTTGATGTTTCTTGGAAACCATCACATCCTTCTTCCTTTTTTAAGCAAGTTTGTGGGTATAGGTTCTCCAAATCTGTCGGGTTGTTTTCTGTTTCTTGTTGATGATCGTGGAGGCTCTGAGGTTTCGGGTTGTTGGTGCTCTGCAGATGATGTGGCTGCAGGAGCTTCATCTTGAAGTGAAGGTCCCACATCTGTACTCTGAAGTTGTTGTTTTGATTGAGATATGGTCTCCTCCACTGCTGGTTCAATTTTCACATTGTCCTCGTCTAGTCTCGCAATTTGGATGTCGCTCACTAGAATAGTCCGTGCTGAGTTTTCGGGCTGTATGAAAGATGTGTTCAAGCCCTTCTTGATGATGAAGGTAGCAGGAACTGTCTTTGTGTTTTCGTTGGCCTTGAATAGAATGGGTTCGCACAAGTCAAAATCTGCTATTGCTGGTTTAAGCGCAATTGCGAACCGCTGTTCAACGGACCGATCCGCCAATCGGAAGTTCTTTTCGGTTTGTATTCCAATTTGGCGAATTGCCGTATTTTATTCTATTCAGTTTAGCATAGTATGGGCATATGTGAAAAGTTCATAGTCATCTCTGATTAGTTGATAAATCTCTCGCTTAAATTCTATTCAAGAGTAGCCCACTTTGGCAAAAGGGGGAGGCAATTGTTGAAAAGATTCTTACAATCTTGTAAGATCCTTATTTTAGTTCATGTCTTGTATGAACGTTATGGTTGTAATGAGAGGGAATTTGTGAGACTTGTAAGTTAGTGCAAGACAGATTTAAAATCTTACAATAAATACCAAATCTTGAAAGATCTCATAAGACTGATGTAACCTTTTTTATTTTTGTTTTAGAGGTTTTATAGAATATGCTCTGTTTTATAAGATTTTAAAAGATATGAGCTATTGATAAGATACTTATTGCATCTTGCTAGCTTTTTTGCTGGACTGGGATAATTTTCTAAATTAATTTGAACTCCGATTGTATTATGTTAATGCAAAAAATGCTGTAACGATTAAGCATAGATAAGCCTTAGCATCTTGGACACTTTTAGTATTCTCCCGTACCTAAGGTTCCGTGACAATCAGAACTGATTCAGAAGGATTTCAGAACCAACTCTGAAGTGATTTCTGAATTTCTTCGAATCAGAGCAAAATTCAGAGGAAAATTTATGTATTCTTCTGAATCAGAAGATAATTCAGAATGAGTCAATGAATTAGCTCTGAATCAGACAAATTCAGTGCAAAATGTGACCTGAATTACACTCTGACTCATTACTGAATTCCACTTGGAGTTAAGTACGGGCTATGGTTGTGGTTTAGAAAGTTTTTCCATGTGTTTTAGGCAATGCAAGCAACAGCAGCAGTGGCTGTGCATCCAATACTCACTCTTCCTACTCAAGTCAGACCAGAAGACCCTTTGTGGCCCCACTGGGGATCGAACACTTGGTGTCCCACCTTCAAAGTATTCCTAGCGTGCCACCAATAGCAGGGAAGTCAGCATCGCCAGGAATCAGCGGAGAACCAAGCCCAATGGGTGGCAATAATAGATTGGGAGGAGGGGTGGCATTCAGAAGAAATCAACAAATGTCACAGGCCCTTCACTCTATACAACATGTTGACAAATTCAGAACAGAATCCAACAGCTCTAAAAGCACATCGAGTAAGAATTCCAACTTTGTTTCCAACAAACCGCACAAAACTTTTTAAATGTTACAACAGAGGGTTTATTTTGACTTTAAAAGATTTTTACGCAAATTTTCTGGCACGAGTAAGAATGCTTATGCTAAAATTCGAACAAAGAAGGGACAAATTGACCTTGGTTAAGTACATTTAAGAATTTCTATTGCCATTTAGTTCATTGTGCTAAATATTTTTAAATTCTTCCATCTTTGGGATTCACAAAGCAAAATTTGAGTCAGACTGAAGAATAAATGAGAAATGAGTATTCTTTTTGATGCTTTAAGGCCATAAGGAGGTACTATAATAACTACTACCGCTTTCAATGAACTTTTCAATCACTTCTATCGTAGAGGTCAACATTTTTTCAAGAGTTAGATCAAACGAAAGATACAATGGCTTTCAATATAAATCTCAGCTGAGAAAAGGCATATAGATGAAGTTGCGGATGACATTTTAGGTTCTCTTCATAGCAGAAACAGAGCAGATTCGTCACTAAACAGAACCAGTTTACAAAACCTGTGAGTCATTTGGAATTTTTACCTTAATTGGAACAATTTCACCAACCTGGTTTTGTGTTTTTCTTCTAGCAGCGTGCTCGACCCCACATCTCCCCTCAGCCCTGTCTCTACTGATCTCTACGTGAGTTATTTACTCTTGCATTATACAGCTTAAAGCCCCAGACTAGTTCAGAGTCAACGCGAAAAATGTCGCTTTTTAGCATCTTGCTGAAAAGGTTTATCTTCAACGAACAATTCTTCAATGATTTTCAAGGAAACTACAGTCACTTAAGAAAACAGTAGAAGCTTCTTGGAAAAGATGGTCAACTTGTAAGAAATTGCAAGTCGAATGGCTACCTTGTAACTTTCTTGCGAGTTCGTTCCGGATGAGCTGAACTCTAAATGAATAATTCAATTCGACGTTCTTTCATTTACCGTAGAAAACGGATGGGAATGAGTTGCTCAGTTTGTATAATATAATACAATGTGACCTAAATTGACAAAACAGTTACTTTTCAGTCTTATTATCTCAAGAGGTCCTTCTGCAATTAAGTTTTTAGATGTTAGATCTCATTTGCTCATCTTTATTTACATTTCACGGCTAAAATTTTTTCTGCTTAAGTGAACGATTTTTTCTGTCGATGCGCAGAGTATGTGTGCATTCATATCTTGCGACGTGCTGTTGTTTTTTTGCTACAATATAGGCAGAATGTTTATCTGGTGAAAACTTGTGTTGAAAAATTATCTAGGAACATATGTTTTATGTCGAATGTGTAACTTATAAGAAACTTGTAAGTTGAAAGATTGGCTTTCAAGAGCGTTGTAATTTGAATGGTTAACTTGCAAGGCGAAGCATCGCCTTGTTAGAACTTGCAAGAAACTTGCAAGTTCTTACAAGTTAACTAACCATTCGTGTTTAACCCGGGTAGAGTTTTGGAGTTTTTGACACTACATAATTGTCAAAACTTCGTATTTTAATGCTTGAAAGTTGATCTCCTTTTCAGGGAAGCCTCCAGCGAAGTCCTGGATACCAATCTTCTCTATCATCCAAGAGGTATTTCTTCCATCAAAAACTGAATCCAGCTTTATTAGCAACTGAAAGCAGATATAACCTCGCAACTGTTTTTGAAAGTCTGGGACAATTCAGTTCTGGTGCAATGAACTTTGATGAGCCCCGGTTGAGAAACATATTCAGGAAATGATCAGAACTCACTTTTCAATGCCTCGCACTTTTTGCCCTGCTCCTAATTTCAGGTACAACAAGTAAAGGTAAAACAATAATTGCGCCTTCTATGGAAAAAATTCCGTAAACTGACAAATTATTGAAATTACAAATATTTAATGAAAAAAAGATTATATCAAACATTTTCAGCGATTTATTTCGACTAAAGGAATCCACCTCTTGTGATAATGCAACGGGTACAACCCCGGACGAGAGTGGTTGGTTATCTTGCAAGTTTCGGGCAGATTCTTTCAAGAACAGGTTATCTTGCAAGATCTGACAGAAAAATGGTTATCTTGCAAGATCTGACAGAAAAATGGTTGTCTTGCAAGATCTTAAAAAATTTGGTATCTTGCAAGATCTGCCAGAAAAATGGTTATCTTGCAAGATTCTTGCGAAGACAACAAAGTTCGTTCCGGTCGAGCTGCGATTTGATTGGCTGATTTTATTCACTTTCCTTATTATAATTTTCTGATTAAATTAATTGAAACTCAGCAAGTCAGCTTTCATTAAAAACCTTTTAAAATTTATTTAAATTTCTTCAGAATTTCGATTAAGAATTCAAAATTTATTTAGAATTAATTGTATTTAAAACTCTAAAAGCAGCTCTCGAGTCTAAGCAAATTATCCAAGTAAAAATGCAACTAAAACGCAGTATCTTTGCATTTTCAGTCGGTACTTCACTATTTTCTATTACTCTGGCAAACAAACAAGTTACCACGAACATTTAGCTTAGAACAAATCTTATATTGAATGATTCAGACAGAAAAACGGTTATCTGGTAAGATTCTGCAGAATAAATTGTTATCTTGCACGAATCTTGCAGAAAAATGTTTATCTTGCAAAATCCTGGCAGAATGAATGGTTATCTTGGAAGATTCTGGCAGAAACAAGTGAAACAAAATTGTCAGTCAAATGCAATCTGGTCAAAACTTACATAATATCGATCTTGTTTTATCAATCAAATGTTTGGTATGCCAGTAAAACTATCGTCAGGCAAATGGAAAGGCTTCAGAGAAAAAGTTTAAAATGGATACAATCAAACAGTCATTTTACTGATAAAGAATACAATGATTGTCTTCGATCAGTAAATTTACTTCCGATCACTTATCAATTTGTTTTAAACAGAACCTTGACCAGAAAACTTCCACTTGAGGCGGAGCAATTTTGGCAAAAAAGGAATGGACATCCGAAAACACGATCAAACGAGAAAAAATTTTTATACTCAAACGAATGTAATCGCCAGCGTTGCCGATCTAATTTTTTCTACCGAGTTACAAACTTCAACAATTCGATGTCACTGGCGAGTGATTTTCCCAACTATAACCCATATTCAGGTCCTCTCAAATTCCAAAGAGAAGTCAAAGAATATTTGATTTAGCTAAGAAGAATTTTAATTACAAATCATATCCAAATGGATGGACAGTATTTGAGGGAAATCAAATTCAAGCCCCGTTAGGGACTTACTAAGCTTGGTGTAACCAAGATTAGTGAAATTCATTATTATTATTATTATTATTACTATTATTATTATTATTATTATTATTATTATTATTATTATTATTATTATCATTATTATTATTATTAATATTATTACTATAATTATTAATATTATTATTATTATTATCATTTTTATTATTATTATTACTATTATTATTACTATTATTATTATTATTATTATTATTATTATTATTATTATTATTATTATTATTATTATTATTATTATTATTATTATTATTATTATTATTATTATTATTATTATTATTATTATTATTATTATTTTTATTATTGTATAGAGACCGCTTAAAAGTAAAAAGAGCAAGAAAGAAACTTTAATTTTTTCACGACTGTTTTCTATCACGAATAGGCAGAACTGCAAATGTGTGTTTTCACATCTAACGGCCAGTGTCTAAGTACCAGTTGGTACTGTGTTTAACGGCGAACAAAGCTGACACTCAAGATTTACAAATCCTCTCCAATTGGTGAGGTGTTAACTAACATCAAGTAGTTATACGAAACTAAAGAAAGTTTGTTCTCCGAGTGGAGATTGTAAGATATAAATAAATATGTATATAGTTTAGCAGTGTTTATATTAATACTTGGTATTCTTGGTTACTATCGGTGGACTCCTCAACCACACTCCCCTCTCTGCGATTCTTTGGCTTTTTAGTCAAAGAGCTTGTCGAGGGTGGCAATGTCTCCCGTGTTCAGTGAGGAGATTGAACTAATCGTCGCGGTGTCGTAGTTATCTTCTTCCATATGGACTATTTCAGTGGGTTCGTCGATGTTTTCCCGCTCTTTCGGTATGTCGTGGTGCTTTGTGTGGTTGTCGAGTTTAGTGTTCTTGTTTGTGTCTTTTGTTGTTTAGTGTGCCAGTTGGTTTTCTCTGGTTGGTATGTCTGAGTCGATGTTGATTGGTGGTTTGTTTGTTACCAGTTGCTTGTTGTTTTCAATGTTGTCCTTTGGGTTGACTTGTGTTGTGGTTGCTGTGATGTGGATTTGTGGTTCTACTGGGGTCGATTGGTGTGCTGGTATAATGGATATGAGTTCAGTGTTTGGGCTCATGTTATTCGCTGGGGTGATGGAGATGAGTTGTGGTTCGTTGTCCTGGTTTTGTTTCTTTGGTGAGTGGGTTGTGCGGTGGATGATTTTGTCTATTTTCCTGTTTGCTCGTTCTGGGGTCTTCGTATACTTTGTTGCTGGAATAGTCATAAAAGCTGTCGGGTCGTTTGAAGTACAAATTTCTATCGGGCTACCTTGCGATGAGTCGGAGATCAAATTTATGACCTCGATCGATTTATTTGCTTGGAGTTTGGTTGTGTCCAGTTGGATCCTTGGGGATTGAGATAATTAGCGTTGGCGTTCTTTGGCTTTATTGAGTTTGATTGGGCGATTGCCGCTTTCTTTGACTTTCTTTCGAAGTCGCTGATGGATTTTTGGGGTCGTTTGATTGGCTTCTGTTTTCGTTCGCGCTGCTGTGGTTTTGTCTTGCTGGGTCCTGGAATGTCAAATTGGTTGCGATGGGTATTGGAGTTTGCTTGTGTTGTACGTGCGTTCGGGTCTTTCCAATTGGTGTTTCTGCTGTGATTGTTTGGCTTGCTTCTTTTCTGTTAACAGAAATTGTTTTATTTTTTCTTGGTTTGTATTATTTTCTCGTACGGTCTTACATGCTACAAAATGCATTAGTCTTGGTTTGGTTTCGTTTACAATTGCCAAATCACTTTTCTGATTACTGTGTTTTTTCTGGTGTTTGTGTCTAGTGTTATTGTGGTGGGTGAGTAGTTGGTGATATTACCGTCTGGTATAATATTCCATAGTGGTTTTAGTGTGCTTTTCGTGCGAGTGTTATTCGTGCTACTTGTTCTTTTGTGTTAGTTATTGATGTTGTTTTATCACCGAATGTAATCATTAATTTATCAGGTTTTATGTTTATTGGTGAAATATTCTTACGTTTGATCGCTTTCTTCTTTATGTTTGACTGGTCTGATGAGTCTTCCTCGTCGATGGGCTATTGAAACTGGATATCTAGTTCGGGTTCTGAATCTGATTCAAGGTTCCAAATGGTGTCTGCTTTGAGCATCGGTTGCTTCAACCCTCTCTTCTTATCTAAATAGAACTTTGTCATATCATTGTATGATAGATTTTTTGTGGATGTTTGTGTAGTGATGTTTGATATAGGTGTGTTATGTTTTCTACCAAAGTGTGCTGTGAATGGTGATATTCTTGTTGTTGTGTTGGGGATTATTTTTATTTCTTGGATGATTTCGGCGATTTTATCCGCAAGTGTAATTTTTGACCATTTGGGGTCGTTGTTCAGATCTGAAAGGCGTCGTTTTATTGTTTGTATTAGTCGTTCTATCATTCCATTTGCTCTGTGGTCTCCAGCTGGAGCTAAAATTAGTTTAATATTATGGTTGTTACAAAAAATTTCGAATTGCCTAGATTTAAAGGATTGGGCTTGATCGCATCTTATATTTCTAGGTATTCCGTGAAATTTTATATATTTTTCTAGGTATTCTATAGCTGTGTCTGTGTCGCAGTTGTGATAAACTTTTGCGTGTGGATATCTTGAGAATCTATCAACTGATGCTAATATGTATGAGTCCTTATGTTCTTCGTCAGTTATGGGGCCGGCGAAATCCAATTGGATTTCTTCATTCGGCTCGTGAAGTGGTGGTAGGTGTGCTACTTTGGATTTTGGTATTATTGGTTTTAAGTTCTTACCGATCTTGATGCACTGCTGGCAGTTTTTTGTCAAGGCAACTATTTCTCCATGGATTCTTGGGAACCATATGAGGTTTGCGAGGTGCATCATTCCTGATTGTCCTGGTAGGTTACGGTGGATTGAATTCATGACGAATTTGCGTAATTGAGTGGGTATGTAAAGTTTTCCGTCATACAGATACAACCAGGTGTTGTGCTGAGGTCTCTTTTGAGGGAGTACCAATATCTACTAAAGTGTTCGAGTGCGTCCCAGTTCTTTTCTTCGATTATTTGAAATAAGTTTCTGCTTTGTGGGTCGTTCCTGGTGGCTTCTGCGATAAAGTTTTCTCCAAATACCCTGTATAATTGCCTCAAATAGTCGGGGAGTTTTCATGATCTATTTCTGGGAGTGGATTATAGTGTTCTTTTTCTGCAAGGGGTTGCCGTCCTTGTCCTAGGTTAGATGTTTCTAACGGTGTTCTTTCTTCCGATAATAGATCCATTTGGATTTGCTGATTGTTCATTCCTTGTATAAAAATGCTTTTTACAAGGCTTTCTTCTAAGTGCTCCCAGTTGCATACTGATGCGTGTTTTTTTATTCGTGAATGGGAAACTTCTAGTGATTCGCCTTCTTTTTGTCGGCATCTAAAGAATTGAAATCTATCGAGTGTTTCGTTCCTTGTTTGTATAAATGCTTCTCTGAGTTGTTCTACTAGTGCGTCAGTGGTGCATTTTTGGATGTCTGTGTGTGTGAATTTTTGATGGAAAATGTTTGTTGCTTGTGCCCCTAATGAGAGATATATGTGGCTTTTTGCTTTATTGTCGGCTTCGTCCCACGGTGTGTTGTCTACTTGGGGCCCTTTGTCCTCTATTTCTTTGCAGGTGTTTTGCCAGTCGGTGCGTCTTTTGACATTTCTTTGTTCTCTTTGCCTTCTTTCGCCTGTTGTTTCGTCGGGTAGTGCTGGTTCGTAATGTGGCTCTGTGGGGTAGTCTAGTTCTTCGTTTTCAGGTCTAGGTTGGAGTAATTTGTCCACCTGGATGTTTTCTTTAACCATTATGGCCAGCTTCACGGTTGCTAACCATTTTTCCCAGTCTAATTCTGGCTGGTGACTTTTGTCCCAAATGAAGTGTACTCCTAATGGGGAGCGAGCCATAGTTGACTGCGCCATGTTGTATAGAGAACGCTTAGAGGTAAAAAGAGCAAGAAAGAATCTTGAATTTTTTCACGACTGTTTTCTATCACGAATAGGCAGAACTGCAAATGTGTGTTTTCACACCTAACGGCCAGTGACTAAGTACCAGTTGGTACTGTGTTTAACGGCGAACAAAGCTGACACTCAAGATTTACAAATCCTCTCCAATTGGTGAGGTGTTAACTAACATCAAGTAATTATACGAAACTAAAGAAAGTTTGTTCTCCGAGTGGAGATTGTAGGATATAAATAAATATGTATATAGTTTAGCAGTGTTTATATTAATACTTGGTATGCTTGGTTACTTTCGGTGGACTCCTCCACCACAATTATTATTATTATTATTATTATTATTATTATTATTATTATTATTAATATTATTATTATTGTTATTATTATTATTATTATTATTATTATTATTATTATTATTATTTTTATTATTATTATTATTATTATTATTATTATTATTATTATTATTAGTATTATTATTATTATTATTATTATTATTATTATTATTATTATTATTATTATTATTATTATTATTATTATTATTATTACTATTGTTATTATTATTATTATTATTATTATTATTATTATTATTATCATTATTATTGTTATTATTATTATTATTATTATTATTATTATTATTATTATTATTATTATTATTATTATTATTATTATTATTATTATTATTATTATTATTATTATTATTATTATTAATAAATCCCGCAAGATAACCATTCCAAATCGACTGGGGAACACACTCTAATGTGTTATAAGATCTTAGTAAGAGAAATCAGAATCTAGAGAGCTTATGCTAGTATCAATTTTTCTTCGTTTACAGATATATTTTATGGACAACATTTTGATATATTCTGAAAAGTTTTTGTTACTGACAACAAGTTCCTAGTCAGATTTTATAATAGAAATACGCGTTGGAAATGAAGATATTATTTTTTGATACGTACATCTGCAGTTTTCATCACTAATTTCACGCATCAATAGATAGATTTAATGAAAACTCTGCTTACGTTGAGATTGATGAGAAATTGGAGTTCTTTGTTTTTGTTTAATGTGTGTTTTTGATGGCATCCCCAATATTCTGGCTTGGAGTGTTTTTAGTGGATTCCAGGCGTTTATCCAATACTTTTTTGTTTATCCAATACTTTTTTAATAAGGGAAGCGGATAAACTAAAAAGACCAGGAACAAGTCATAATGCAGTCTTTGGATTATTCTTCTTACGGGAAAATGGGCACTAATCTTTCGATTGTTTTGGGTGCCCGAACCGAACTCCAAGTGTAAATCAATACTGGGCAAATGTAAAAGCAAGACTGCCATGTAATATATTTTACTCGCTTTCCCGCTTGAAATTTGTCTGTTTCAAGCGTATATTAACGGCGCAAAAGACTAAATTTCAACAGTCATGTTGGTGCACAAAGGAGAACTAACGTCAAGGGAATAGGAGAGCCGGGGCGCAATCCCCGTACGGAACTTTATTTTTGCCCTGGGCTGACAAGAGTGACAAGTCAAAAAAGTGACATGAATTAGTCTACAATTCAGTAATGATGAGGAATTGCATTTGTGCTGACCCAGTACTGAAACATACTTAGTGTTAGGTACGGGTGAACGAATTGAGATATGGCTTATTTATGTTCATAGTTGAACTTTAATGAAAAGTCCATCAGTTTTTTCCCAAAGACAACCATCGTGATTACCATACAATATAATAATACCCAAGTTGAGATCCTCGTTCAAAGTGACTTATGAAAATACCTATCCAGACCGTTTCTGCTTATGAAAATAATCAGGCAGGCCAAAATCACTTATGGTCCAGATTTTGACTCCTTCAGGCTATGAAATAACTTGAGCAGACCAAAAAATGTTCATGATCCAGACTTTGCCTTGTTCGTGTTTAAGGAAAAACCGATCTTTCAAAAACCGATGATGAAGACTTTCAAAAGGGTTTTCTCAATTAATTATGCTCTTGATGTAGATGTAGTGTGAAAATTATTGTTCTCACTTCCTCAAATGCTCACTTCCTAGATTAGTAAAATGCGATGTCCAGATGGTATATAAATTCAAGTTTTGGGGTCTCATCGAATGTTTCCTCAAAAACTGTGCTGTATTTCAAATATAAGATTTGGCTCTCTGGGTCAAGGAATTGTTCGATGTCATTGTTCAAGTTATTGATATATTGTTCAGTGTCCCAATTTTTTTTTTAAAGAATCCAATTGATGGTTAGATGAAGTTAAGAAAAAAATTTGGGTTTTAAGACAATATTTACAATCACTAAACTCACTTTTCAAATACGACGCGGGGTCTTAAGCAAAAATCATTTACATATATTTATATCTCAATTGTCAATTGCACTCAATTTTCCTCACGGCCTTATATTTAAATTGATCTTTCTTTTGCGCAACAACGTTCTGTCATTATCAGAAATTAGAGTTTGAAAATCAAAACAATCGCATGCCCTATGTTTTTATGATGATTGTTCAACAACTATTAAGACATAAATTCGAGGACGTCATTTTTTCTCAAGTCAGTTTTTCAGTTTTGTCACGCATCGTAGACAAAAACGAGAAACATCGTTTTCAAGACCCTAAAAGCTATCTTTGATTTTGACTTAAAAAATTTACAAAATTTATGACAGGATAAAGAAGGGGAGTTATAGAGGAACAGACGAAAAGAAAAAAGAAATGATTTTGAGGGCGCGGGATTAAATTATTTAATTACAAAATTAGATCTTATGACACATTTTTATATATATATATATATATATATATATATATATATATATGTTCATTTAGATAAATATACATATACATATGTATTTTTTATCTATTTACATATGTGTATAGATGTAATTTTATCTATATACATAAGTATATATATATATATATATATATATATATATATATATGTATATATATATATAAATAAATTTGTATATACATATAAATATATATATATATATATATATATATATATATATATATATACATGCATATATTGGATTAAACAAAGTTGCTTCATAAGAATTTGAAGGAAAAGTATCTTCCCGACGTTAAAAGAAACAAATATTCAAAAGACAAAAAAAAACAAAAAAAAGTATATTTATTTTTTTACTCATCACGGTTTTCTAGTTCACCTCAGTTACTGCTTTGAATTTGTAAATCTAACAATATTTTTTAGCGCATCAGGTTTTGATAGAATAAAAAAACGTGTTATAGTTCTTAGAAATCGAGAAAGAAATTGAATTAGCTAAAATTTTGGCTTTTTTCTGTTTTCCCCCAGGGTTTTCTATGCCCCCAATCACATTTTATGTGTTGTTTTACGTTACTCTCTAAAATATATTACGTGCGTTTCGGGGTCGTCAAAGTTATATGCCCACTAATCTGGGGCGTCCGAAACGGAATAGATCCAAAACGAATTTTTATTTTCCTTTTTCGTTGAAAATTAGAACTAAATTCTTCAAAAAGTATCTCTTTGTTGTTCTCCGTGGTTTTAGTAGCCTGGAACAGATTCGAATGGAGCAATTGTCGTACTCCTGATTTACACAAAAACCATTGGGAACATTTTTCTAGAGAAGAACGAAAAAACCAGACAAAATTCAAATACTTTTATTGTAAATATCGTTGCTGGTTATTCGTGGGAAATGTTTGTGTGCAAGCTAAGAGTTACAGTTTGGTGGACTATTTGACTCAGCAGGGGCAATTTCTCAATTTAACCTCTTCAATTCAGGAGGAAAGTACAAAAACTACAAAATCATAAATGATTTGTCATCTTCTGGGGCACGTTCGCTAAATCTATATCCAATAATTCAATTGAGAAATGAAATATTGAAAACTTACAGATTTGACCAAATATTAGATAGTTGAGATCAGAAAAAACTATACTTTCTATTAAAAAATGAAACAGCTGTTTTAAATAATTTGTTGATTAATCTTGTTATTTTAACTGACCTTGGTTGGAGTTTAAGCTCTCAGCTGGCTCACAATCTACAGGTCATTTAATTTAACTCAATAAGTGAAGAAATCTTTAGGAGGTTTTTTCTTCCATTAACAAATAAATGAAGTTAGAAGCTCAAGTCAGGAGATTTATTTGTGAAAGAGAAAATTATAACTTATTATAACTATATGAGCTATTAATGTTATAAATTCAAATAATGACATGAATTAAATTTATTTCAGTGAAGTAGAAACTTTGTTTATCGCACAAAATGCTTTTCAAAAACCATGTGTTCCATGTAATCAGGGTCTCTATTTGACCATCGTTGTAAGAATATCAAAACACCAACACATCAAATTAGACTATCGTTGTAAGAACATAAAAAATTCTTATTGTAAGACCATCAAGAAAATTTTAGGAAGAAACCAAGAAAGATTTGTTTTTCAACACTTCGGATTTCTTTTCAACTGATGTTGTCTGACCGTTGAATATACTTTCTATAATTTTGATCTAAAATTGTTTGAAATATGAGATCACTACATGCCAGAACCAACTAGTTTGAGTTCCTTGAGTTCTCCTCCACTTGTAACGTAAACATCGAAAAGATGAAAAACTCTTCGTTTAGTATGCTTTGCTTTGTACATATTTCCACAATTGTACAAATAAAAGACACATGAAATGGAAATAACTTGGTACTTACTTCTTGCGAGAAGACGAAACTTGACATATTAATTGGCTCCAATTTTTTTAAATTTATTTTTAACTAAAAATTTTCAACTGGTGCTTTTTTTAAATTAAGTTTTCTGAGAAGATCTGCTTCAGTTTAAAAAATGAGTGATTATGCAAACGGTTTTTCATCTGTTAGAGTTTTATTAAAATTAGGTACCGCATTGTTGTTTTGTTGAAAAACTTTTCGTCTCAGAACAAGGGGAAATTTTTGACGAAATTGAGACATATGGTTGAACATTTTGAGCTACACACGCACAATCTTGCGCGAGGCGCCTTGTTTATCTCTTTACGCCTTCGCGCGTTCCTTGAAAGCATCTAAACCAATTATCATTCGTCATTACCTATTTTATCTTGTTGTTTGCATGAGTTTGATGCACCCACTCATTGACTGAGTCAAAAAGAAAGCTCTGAAACACATTTTTTCCAACAAACTTCTTCCATATATAAATAAACGAATCAATGATTTAATATCAGTACAAAAATCTCGATAGTCACTTTCGGTATTCACACTTGAGAGGCTATAAACATTGTAGCCAAGCCTCGCATTTCACATAGTGTAATAACTTGCGTAAACAACCAATATAGTAACTCGGGTAAACAGTTGCCTGGATGCACCAAAAATGGTGTATTCACTGCACTGCAACACACCATCAGAGGAAGCTGTAAATATTTTGAGGAATTTGACTCACTTCAAAGGGCAACCTTTGAGAATATACTGGGAACAGTCTTTTCCAATGAATCAAGGCATCAAGCATGTTTGCCTATCAATAAGACTGGAAAAAGGAATCCGACGAGCGTCTGAGTAGATAGAAGCAGCTTATATTGGTTTGATATCGCAGTCTGCTACATTAGTAGACCTTATAACTGGCCAAAGTCCGACAGCAGAACAATCTTGTACCAAATTGATTGATGAAATAAATGGTTTGTCAATATCGCAGCTCACTGAAAGCAAAATACTGGAAGTCCTCGATTAGGTCGCTCTCAAAAATTTAACTGAAAACCAAACATCGGAAAAGGAAAGAGCTAGCTTATTGTTTTCCTCTCTGCCTCAATCACGAGCCTGGTTATCGGCAGCTCCAATATCGGCTCTCGGCCTCCATCTCCTGCCAAACGAGTTTCGTGCAGCTGTGAAGTACAGACTTGGCGCTCCCATATATGAAAAAGAAAAGAAGTGTCCCTATTGTAAAACAGGATATTTGGATACACTCGGTGATCATGCTGTTGCATGTCATGGGTGGGGCGATATGATTTCGCGACACGACTGTCTAAGGGACAAATTTTTTCCGCTAGCACCTGTCACCAGTTTGCGAGCAGAAAAACCTGATACCAGAAACAAATTTTCGAGCTAGAGATGTGTATTTACCTTGCTGGTCTGCTGGGCAACCGGCAGCTCTTGATACAACCATTACCTCGCCACTGCAACTCAGTATTATTTCAATGCGGCGAGGAAGTCTGGTTTTGCCCTGAGATCTGTGGAAGACAGAAAGTTGGAGCTATATTCCCAACAATGTGCCAACATAAGTGTCCAATTTATTCCAATGGCTTTTGAATCATTTGGAGGGCTCTCTGAATTGGCCAGAAAGACACTGAAGCGAATTGCTCTGCTCACTGACAACAGAAATTTGTACTCAGCTGGTTTGTCAGTTGCTTTCAGCAGGCTTGCGCAATCGGTTTCAGTCACACTAATGCGAGGAAACGCTAAAATGTTGATAGCAAGAAGCGCAGAACTGTGAGCCATCTGCAAGCAAAAGAAGCCTCCTTAATGTCTCATGACCTTCGATTGTGTGGGTTTCAGTATCCCAATTGCAAATCAAGTAGTGTGGGTTCCACTATCCTAGTTGATAACCCGATTGTGAGGGTTTTACTACTCCAAATGAAAACACGATTTATTAAGTTTATTTAATTATGAGTTTTTATTCTTACCTGACCAAAGTGGGGAGAATAGAAACATTTATTTCATATCTGGAAAACTGAAATGAACTGTTGAAAATTGATTTATTAAACTGATGGTCTGCTGTTTTATAAACCTAGTCATGGTAACCAAGTTAATTGTAAATTCAATTCCTATATGTAAAAAAATATACAAATTCACTCTTTAATCCAATACAACTTCATTGTCACAATTTTCATCTTGATCTAACCACAATTATAACATTGAGAGATGTTTTCTATTAGGTTCCATTTATTGCGTTCATTCATTATACACTGGTATTTTTACAATTAAATAAACTCTTAGCTGTGTTGGTGTTTAACTTCTGAGGTAAGTTCAAAAAGGTTCAATGTTAAAGTTTGATTGGACGATTTTGTCTAAAGGATCATATAAATGTTTCCGAGAAAGTGTTCTGATTGGTTATAGAGACTCAACCCAATCATCCAACGGTGAAATGCTGAAGCGGAATGACGATGGTTCTCAAGATATCGAGATATTCAGACCTGGTCCAGGAGAGTCATTTGGATTCTTCGTCTACAAGGAGGAATCCGACTCAGATACAGGAGGAGATCCGCTTCAAAGCAATCCGATAATAACCGAAGCAGCATCAATGGATCAACTGTTACAACTCAAATTGCATCAGATTGAGAACAGCGCAAGTCAGTGCATTTTAAGTATCAATGAGAGGTCGGGTCGATCAAATCTCTCTTTTTATTGAAGTACTGAAGAGATGAGATACAAACGGGTATTAAGTTGGGCATCTGATCCAGGATTAACTGCTTAGTCTCGAGAGTTCACAATTTTAATCAACCACAATTGCACCAAACTAAGATTGACTGACTTTAAGTTTTGATAACAAAATTTGAGTATAAATTACGTGACCCGATGAAGTCACCGTTAAAATCTGGCGTTCACCGAATGCCGCGTAGATGCTCGAGATGCGATTAATAATTGATTCCTAGCAGGTTTTAAGATCTGGCACTTATTTCGCGAATAGCAAAATATACGATATAAGCGGTAACTAGCGTTTTCAAGTTAGAAATTTCACCGCAATTTTCTTAAATAATTTTGAAGTGAATGAGTTGATTTTAGAGAGGTATTCAAGGCATTGTATTCGCCGCAGAGTTATGTAGGAAAAATGCAGTGAATTTTCTTGCTTGTCAACGCTAGTTACCGCTCATGCATCTTGGATATTTTTGCAATTCAACAATTACATAATTTTGAGTTTCCATGCGTAGATCCTTCATGATTTGGCGTTTTAAAGCGTAGATCTTACGCTAATTTGTCGTTTCTACGCGTTTCTCTTGCATTGATTCAACGTTTACACATCTGGCTATCAGACACAAACCGCTGAATGCTTGTTGCCTCTTCAACCACTGTACCACGGTACTTTTTTTTCTTAAACTTTGTTTTCTTTATACATCGGGCTCTAATATCTTCTATCATAGCCTTTCTAAGCGCAGATCGTACATGATTTTGGCATTTCTAAGCGTAAATCTTGCATAGTTTTTCATAATTTTAGCGTTTATCAGCATAGATAAGATAATATTTTTGTTGTCTAAGTGTAGCTCTTGCATTTTTTGAAGTTTTTGAGCTTAGATCTTTAACAGAATACCTATGTATACAAAAATCTGTTGCTCGCTTATTAGCGAACAAAATAATGAAAGACGTGCTAATTTCATAGGCAAGCTACGAGAAAACTTCTTGCTGATCGACACCTGAAATTTTTTGGGGATCTCCCGTACCAAGTTTGGCTGGAAAAAACTTGATTTTAAAATAAGTTACATGTAAAATTCGCAGATGTTCGAAAAGGTCTGAAAGGTATTTGTAAAATAAACTCAAGTTTTAATTTGAAGAAACTGAAAAAGTGTTTGGAAAATTCAGAAATTTACTAAATGCAACTATTAAGTACTGAATATTTGAAAGATCAAATTTATGTTACACTCTGTTTTATTCAACATCAGCGCTGAAAATTAGTTGCTGAATTTATTCAAGCTGAACGCTAAATTAAACCTCTACGTTCAACGATAAAAATTAATCGTACAGTTTATGTAAGATCAACGCTAAAATAAAAGCTAAAACTTGAAAGATCAGAGCTGAAAAATTAGCGTGGAAATTATGTAAGATCTACGGGTATAAACGCTAATATTTTCTTTTCAACGCCTCAGTCGTAGATGTGAAACGAATCCAACGCATTCACTGCCATTCGTATATAATTCGTGCAGTTTTTAGCGCTGACAACTCGGCCCGGGTAGCTACTGTATTAGTTCTAAAACCAGCATGGAGATCTTAATTTTGTGTTTGGAGACATACACTTGTGTTTTTAAGGTAACGTGTTTTGTTACGACCCAATTTATAAAAATTTATTAAAGTTGTGTTTTTACGGCCCAATTGTGCTTTTTGCGAACCAAGTTATTAAAATTGGGCCGTAGGCTGAGTGAAATCATTGAAACGTCATCCACACCTTGCAACTCGAGAACTTTTACACGCTATTTGCATTTCATTCGATTATAACTGTAGGTAGGTTGAAAGCACTCTGAGAATGGTTTCCGTGAAAAAAAAAATCTAAAGCTGTCTATGTAGCCGATAGTTAAAGGAGTAACGTATTATAAGAATCCTTATTGATGCTTTTATTCTAAGCAGCACCTTTATTAACAATTTCAAACATTCCCTGCGTTAGCTTTCAAAAAATGGATATTGCTTATGTATATAATTATGAGATTAATTACCTTAAACAGTACTGTTAAATATGTACAAACTGGGATGCAATTCAGTGGTGGGTGGAGGCTAGCAGAAAAGATACACGAGTGTCAAAAAATGGTAGTCTTATGAACTTAATATAAAGATGTACATAACAAAAAAAGAGTAACTAAACTATCAAATAACTCAATTGTCCATAAATTCAACTATCCAATAGTTCCACTAAGAACCATACTATCGGCTTTAAAAGTCTTGTGTGTATGTAAATTAACTCAAACTTATTTACAAATGTTCATGTTTTTTGTCCTATTTGACTGCTTATATGTAAATCTCGATAGTTGGGTTATTTGAAAAGTTCGGATCGAGTTGTCAGCCTGTGTAAATGGAAAATTTTTAGAGATAACTTTGCAACAAATATTCAACACATTCCTTGCATAAATTACGCACTCTAAGTTTTAAGCACATTTACATAACTTCAGCACTTCAAAAGTTGAATTTTTGTACGCTCTTAGCTACAAAAAAATGTTTTGTACATTTTTCAATACGTTGCTTGCATAATTTCAAAACTCCAAAATGCAGCAAGGTCAGCGCATTCCTTACATAATTTAATGATAAAAATAATGAAAAAATGAATTCAAACCAAACATGTTTCCACAATCTTGGTTTTGCACAACTTGGGGAGGTTCAGTTTTGATTAAGGTTTTCTAATGATCCGATCCAGAAGGATATCAGTAGTATCTGAATTGATTTATTGCTTCTGCCTCAAAAAAGCTTTGTTATTTCTCTTTGGAACTCTTGGGATACATCAGAGGCGTATATCAGGAAAGATTATAGGTGAATGAAAGCGAATTGTTATACTTAGCTACACGAACAAAAGAATTTTCTTCGAACCGCTTCTGTCTCATCTTTCTAGCATAAATCAAGACTATGCCACTGGATCTTGTATTGCAGTCGTGTGATTTGAGCTCACTGAAATGAAGTGGATTCAAAACTGTCTGTCCAACGAATTTTTTGTTCAAAAGAAGGAGATCTGAGAGGACCAGCTGGTACACAATCGGTAAAAGACCTTTGCAAATCAGACTTAAGACATAGTCTGAATCGGAGAGTTTACATTTTCTACAGATCAATTTAACCCATCTTTGTTGAACTTTCTCCAAAGGCCGTAGTCTAACTTTACCGGGGAACTAAAATTTCAATCCATAGTGGAGAACTGAAAGTACATAACTTTTAAACAAAACACACTTAGCATTCACTTTTGTTTCAGTAGGCAAAATTCGTCAAATTTGAGCTAGCTTCTGGAGACCTTTCTTTACATTAATTTCAATGTGTATGTCCCAAAAAAGTGTTGTGAGAAATTTACGCCAAGATCTCTTATCGACTTGACCTGTTCAATCTGATGTTCTCTTGCTTAAAAAGACAATATTTGGTCAGCGCGTTTTTGTAGAGAAAATTCCATTAACTTGATGTTCGTGAACCTAAATTCAATTAGTTTTGTTCACTCCACGTGATAGCACTATCAGTATAAGTCTGTAATATTGATTGATGGGTTTTTGAGCCAACAAATTTTGCGTCGCCTGCAAAGGAAAAACTTTCATTCAGGAAAAACTTTTATTTGAGCACGCATTTCAAGTAACTCCAAAATTTCAGCAGGTTTGTTGCGTAATTTCAGCATTTCGGAAAAAGAGGGAATGTAACCGCTTTCATTAAATCTTAATATAGAAAATAAAACAGTTTTGTTCGAAAACATTTACCCGAGCACTTTGACACTTGTTAAGGGTTTTAATCGTCCTGCCTCATATTTCAATCAATTAATAACTCGATGCATCAAAAAACAGTCGTCTAATAAATGTACGCATACACATAGTTAGCATTGAGAGGGTGTTGAGAGAAGTGTTTGCATTGTTCTAGAAGAGAAGAGAAGTAATGGGATGGGTAGTGTGTTTGTGAGCAGACTGAAAGACGACAGAATCGGGGGACTGTTGAATGTGGGGGATGAAGTGATGAAGGTGAACGGACAGAGTGCGAGTGAGATGAGTCTGGATGAGATAGAACTCACTATCCAGAACAGCCAACAATCAGCCTGTGTAAATGGAAAATTTTTAAAGAAAACTTTGCAACAAATATTTAACACATTCCTTGCATAAATTATGCACTCTAAGTTTTAAGCACATTTACATAACTTCAGCACTTCAAAAGTTGAATTTTTGTACGCTCTTAGCTACAAAAAAAAGTTTTGTACATTTTTCAATACGCTGCTTGCATAATTTCAAAACTCCAAAATGCAGCAAGGTCAGCGCATTCCTTACATAATTTAATGATAATAATAATGAAAAAATGAATTCAAACCAAACATGTTTCCACAATCTTGGTTTTGCACAACTTGGGGAGGTTCAGTTTTGATTAAGGTTTTCTAATGGATCCGATCCAGAAGGATATCAGTAGTATCTGAATTGATTTATTGCTTCTGCCTCAAAAAAACTTTGTTATTTCTCTTTGGAACTCTTGGGATACATCAGAGGCGTATATCAGGAAAGATTATAGGTGAATGAAAGCGAATTTTTATACTTAGCTACACGAACAAATGAATTTTCTTCGAACCGCTTCTGTCTCATCTTTCTAGCATAAATCAAGACTATGCCACTGGATCTTGTATTGCAGTCGTGTGATTTGAGCTCACTGAAATGAAGTGGATTCAAAACTGTCTGTCCAACGAATTTTTTGTTCAAAAGAAGGAGATCTGAGAGGACCAGCTGGTACACAATCGGTAAAAGACCTTTGCAAATCGGACTTAAGACATAGTCTGAATCGGAGAGTTTACATTTTCTACAGATCAACTTAGCCCATCTTTGTTGAACTTTCTCCAAAGGCCGTAGTCTAACTTTACCGGGGAACTAAATTTTCAATCCATAGTGGAGAACTGAAAGAACATAACTTTTAAACAAAACACACTTAGCATTCACTTTTGTTTCAGCAGGCAAAATTCGTCAAATTTGAGCTAGCTTCTGGAGACCTTTCTTTACATTTATTTCAATGTGTATGTCCCAAAAAAGTGTTGGGAGAAATTTACGCCAAGATCTCTTATCGACTTGACCCGTTCAATCTGATGTTCTCTTGCTTAAAAAGACAATATTTGGTCAGCGCGTTTTTTTAGAGAAAATTCCATTAACTTGATGTTCGTGAACCTAAATTCAATTAGTTTTGTTCACTCCACGTGATAGCACTATCAGTATCAGTCTGTAATATTGATTGATGGGTTTTTGAGCCAACAAATTTTGCGTCGCCTGCAAATGAAAAACTTTCATTCAGGAAAAACTTTTATTTGAGCACGCATTTCAAGTAACTCAAAAATTTCAGCAGGTTTGTTGCGTAATTTCAGCATTTCGGAAAAAGAGGGAATGTAATCGCTTTCATTAAATCTTAATATAGAAAATAAAACAATTTTGTTCGAAAACATTTAGCCGAGCAGTTTGACACTTGTTAAGGGTTTTAATCGTCCTGCCTCATATTTCAATCAATTAATAACTCGAAGTATCAAAAAACAGTCGTCTAATAAATGTACGCATACACATAGTTAGCATTGAGAGGGTGTTGAGAGAAGTGTTTGCATTGTTCTAGAAGAAAAGAGAAGTAGTGGGATGGGTAGTGTGTTTGTGAGCAGACTGAAAGACGACAGATTCGGGGGAGTGTTGAATGTGGGGGATGAAGTGATGAAGGTGAACGGACAGAGTGCGAGTGAGATGAGTTTGGATGAGATAGAACTCACTATCCAGAACAGCCAACAATCAGCCTGTGTAAATGGAAAAATTTTAAAGAAAACTTTGCAACAAATATTCAAAGTTGAATTTTTGTACGCTCTTGGCTACAAAAAAATGTTTTGTACATTTTTCAATACGCTGCTTGCATAATTTCAAAACTCCAAAATGCAGCAAGGTCAGCGCTTCCTTACATAATTTAATGATAATAATAATGAAAAAATGAATTCAAACCAAACATGTTTCCACAATCTTGGTTTTGCACAACTTGGGGAGGTTCAGTTTTGATTAAGGTTTTCTAATGGATCCGATCCAGAAGGATATCAGTAGTATCTGAATTGATTTATTGCTTCTGCCTCAAAAAAACTTTGTTATTTCTCTTTGGAACTCTTGGGATACATCAGAGGCGTATATCAGGAAAGATTATAGGTGAATGAAAGCGAATTGTTATACTTAGCTAAACGAACAAAAGAATTTTCTTCGCACCGCTTCTGTCTCATCTTTCTAGCATAAATCAAGACTTTGCCACTGGATCTTGTATTGCAGTCGTGTGATTTGAGCTCACTGAAATGAAGGGGATTCAAAATTGTCTCTCCAACGAATTTTTTGTTCAAAAGAAAGAGATCTGAGAGGACCAGCTGGTACCCAATCGGTAAAAGGCCTTTGCAAATCAGACTTAAGACATAGTCTGAATCGGAGAGTTTACATTTTCTACAGATCAATTTAACCCATCTTTGTTTAACTTTCTCCAAAGGCCGTAGTCTAACTTTACCGGGGAACTAAATTTTCAATTCATAGTGGAGAACTGAAAGTACATAACTTTTAAACAAAACACACTTAGCATTCACTTTTGTTTCAGCAGGCAAAATTCGTCAAATTTGAGCTAGCTTCTGGAGACCTTTCTTTACATTAATTTCAATGTGTATGTCCCAAAAAAGTGTTGGGAGAAATTTACGCCAAGATCTCTTATCGACTTGACCCGTTCAATCTGATGTTCTCTTGCTTAAAAAGACAATATTTGGTCAGCGCGTTTTTGTAGAGAAAATTCCATTAACTTGATGTTCGTGAACCTAAATTCAATTAGTTTTGTTCACTCCACGTGATAGCACTATCAGTATCAGTCTGTAATATTGATTGATGGGTTTTTGAGCCAACAAATTTTGCGTCGCCTGCAAATGAAAAACTTTCATTCAGGAAAAACTTTTATTTGAGCACGTATTTCAAGTAACTCCAAAATTTCAGCAGGTTTGTTGCGTTATTTCAGAATTTCGGAAAAAGAGGGAATGTAACCGCTTTCATTAAATCTTAATATAGAAAATAAAACAATTTTGTTCGAAAACATTTAGCCGAGCAGTTTGACACTTGTTAAGGGTTTTTATCGTCCTGCCTCATTTCAATCAATTAATAACTCGATGCATCAAAAAACAGTCGTCTAATAAATGTACGCATACACATAGTTAGCATTGAGAGGGTGTTGAGAGAAGTGTTTGCATTGTTCTAGAAGAGAAGAGAAGTAATGGGATGGGTAGTGTGTTTGTGAGCAGACTGAAAGACGACAGATTCGGGGGAGTGTTGAATGTGGGGGATGAAGTGATGAAGGTGAACGGACAGAGTGCGAGTGAGATGAGTCTGGATGAGATAGAACTCACTATCCAGAACAGCCAACAATCTGTTATACTCACAACCATGCCACTCCTCGTCTCCATCCAGACAAACTACCACAACCACCATCACTGAATAATCATCACAACTAAAACTCCAAAAACATTTCAATCTATTCTTCTTTGGGTCATCGTCTCTCTGTTTCAATACGGCCCACGTGAACACACTATTTATAGAGATACAAAACATCAAATATAATACAACTAGATATTTTGTTTCATTGCCCTCTCTTTGGAGTTATACCATCTCAGTTAGAAAATATGAGCCGATCATTATACATATCAACTTGTTACGTGAGAAAAATAGCCTGTTTTCTTGAGGGTGTGCAAAAAAGAGGCCATAAAAGAAAAAGGGTGGGCAGAGGATAGATACCAGTCGACAATTACTCATATTGGCTTCGCTGGTAAACACACCTAGGTGCAAAAAATCAAAAAAATTGTTCTACTTCTTTTTCAGTTTTGAAGTGGAAAAAAACTAGGAGATACATGAGGATAAAACCGCATACCTTAATAACCACGCTCAAAATTGACCAAGCGTGAAACTATATTCTGTATTTATATATTAATACATAGGAGTCAAAAGAATTTAACGGAATTGAGTTACATTTGAAAGTTAGGCTGTTTTGTCTGGAAATTGTCAAATGCTTTCACAACTGGAATTAGATTACAAGACTTGAGTCTATTTTTCACTTCTCAGTCTAAGCATTTCTGGGCATTTTGTTTTGACAAAAGTGCCTAATGGTATTCTAGAATCCGTCCTGAATCATTATTGCATAAAAGTATGTGAAAGTGAAACAAAGTTCTTGTTTAATTCTGGGACATAAATTATGATTTAGTTGAAAGATTTCTAGCCTACTTTTCCATTTCATAAGGTAACTACTTTTTGCCCTTCAAAAAAAACTAAGCATAACTCCTTCCTTAGCCATCACCCAACAAAGCGACTGTGAATTTGAGTAAAATCATTAAAACATGAATAGAAGCTCAATTAATATATGGCATGGTAAGATACTCTTAGTAGACTTTATTAACTCATTGTCCTGCTATTAGTTGTCAGTTCAAAGTCCTAATCCAAGTTCTGTATCACAGCCAACTCTCAGATTGTTGGCCCCGCGTCACCCTCGTGTTGCTTTATTATGTGAATCAAAACCCCGCACAATCAGGTTTTCAGGTGGAATAAGAAAACCCACAAATTCGGGTCTTCAATTTGAATACTGAAACTCACACAATCGGGTTTTCAACTCGACAATCAACATTGGAGACGCCTGATTTAGGTTCAAAGGTCACGAAACATTAAGAATGCGTCTTTTGCTTGCGACTTTAGCAAAAATTACTGAAAATGTGAACAAAAACAGTCGAATGTTCACAAAACTTTAAACCTCCGATAACTCCCTGTAAAACACGAAAATCGAAAAAATCTTTTTAATTCCGTTTTCTACGCTGGACGAGCTTTTTAATGATACCACTCACAATTCTCTACGATGAATATAACGATCGGCCAAAATTGACTGAACAAAAAAAACCAGTTGAGTATATAGTTCCTCCCTCCCCCCTAAAGTGGGGGTCGGAACAAAAATCGTGTGATCTCAGATGAGAAAATTGCCGAGCAAAACTGCAAGCTTTTGGACACGGTATAGTGTAAAGCTTCTGTCTCGGACGCATCACAGCTCAAGGAAAAAAGACTAATCTAAAATTTATGATTTGTGTATACAAAAGATAAATATGCCGCTTGAAGGTGAATACTGCAGAATAGCGAATGCTGGCTTATCATGGGCCAAATTAAGGTTATTATTTAGAATTATGACCTGGATCAATTCATCATTCAACAGAAGATACTCAAAATCAGTATTATTATTATTATTGTTATTATTATTTATGAATTCATGTCAAGATAGAGCATTGAGGAAGAACAAATGATAGATAACGCGGGAAGTTATAATAATTGATTGAGCAGGTTATTTACAAATTAACGCCATTTGTACATTTGGCAAAAATTGAAAAGTTGTAATAAGTAAAACTATAATTGAGTGATTTGAGACTGAATATAATACAGAATTTGTCTTCAGAAGATAAAGAAATATCATCAGGCACATCAGAAAAATAAACAAGAGATACAATGTTGATCGAAGTCCCAGTTTAAACCTCGACTTATGTGTAAATTTCAAGAAATCTTGCGTGTAAAAGCTATCTTTTTGTGTGTAAGTGTGTGTGTGTAAGTGTGTGTGTAAGTGTGTGTGTGTGTTTGTGTTTTTGTGTATAAGTGTGTGTGTAAGTGTGTGTGTGTGTGTGTTTGTGTGTGTGTGTGTGTGTGTGTGTGTGTGTGTGTGTGTGTGTTTGTGTTTTTGTGTATAAGTGTGTGTGTAAGTGTGTGTGTGTGTATATGTGTGTGTGTGTGTGTGTGTGTGTGTGTGTGTTTGTGTGTGTGTGTGTGTGTGTGTGTGTGTGTTTGTGCGTGTGTATGAGTGTGTGCGTTTTGTGTTTGTGTATTTTGTGTGTGTGTGTGTGTGTGTGTGTGTGTGTGTGTGGGGGGGGGGGGGGGTGAGGCTTAATTGTGGTTGGTAAATGTTGGCTGAAAAAAAACCTGGTCCAACACTTTAGGTAAAGTTAAGCATATGTCTCATATCCTCGTCCGCTCTAGGTAAGCATATATTAAGCATAATTTTTTAGTGCGTGGTTTTTTCTTAAGTCGAGATCTAAAGGGTAGATGAGAGTTATGAATTACATGTATAATATGCACACCACAGTAGTTAGTTATCGCTTATTATATTATGATATAAGGTTCAATTTGTTTGACATAGTTCGCAAAATTAATTTGACCTACAGTTGCCAAAGCAGCATTTTAAGAGACATTTACTTAAGGCAGGCATACTTATTCAATGATAATGGCACAAAACAGCAAACCGGACTATTGTTTCAATGTATAATTAAACTGGAAAATTAATGAAGTTGCGCCATTAATGCATGAATAGAAATTGGTTGTGTGGTTTGTGTCTGTGAGTGGCAAAAATGAATAATTATTAGGGCGGGTGGGGCGGGGGGGGGGGGGGGTAAGTCGTGCGATGGGGTCGGTTTGTTAGGACAACCATTGGTCTGATGTTCAGCGAGCGGATCTCATTGAGTTCGTTTTTTTTTTCGAGGGGGGTGGGGGGGGGGGGGGGTAATTAGGCTGAGCTATGCTAGGGACATTTACAATATAAATTGAGAGGACAGATTTTCTCCAAAATTCAGCTGTTTTGGTTTAACAGTCATTTCAGCATCTGGTTTTTTTCTCAATTGGGTATCTATTTGTTACTATAAAGATGAAAATGCGGAAGCTTAAGATGAAGTGTATTGTTAATCTGATGTTTTGTTCAACAACAACAAGCGACTAAATGTTGTTCTCACGTGACTAAACTCTGATGTGTTGTTTGATCATTCACTTCTCTTCAACTTCCTGTAACGTATGCCACTGTGCGATAGGCCTTCTAGGTGCATTGATCATGTCTGTCCAGTGACGTAATCCAGCACCCGAAGCCCCATACCCCACATCTATCCCCCCAATGGCATCGTTGGAACCCAATTTGTCGTAATCAAAGACTGTAATTTTCAGATCGGTCTTTGTGATCTGCTCGAAAGGGACCTCAAACAGGAAACTCTCGTTAAAATACGGATTCAAAGTTCGTTTTTTGATTGTCGTCTTCTTTTTCTTAAGTCGTTTCCCATTTTGCATCAGCTCAATTTTCACGAATGGATCCGACAACCCGCCCACGTCCATTTTCTTCAAGTTTTTGGCCTCTAGGATGTTAACAGTTAACTTGCCCGCTTTGGGAACGAATCGGAGGGAGAAACACAAATCTCCCAAATATTCCTTGTCATCATCCGGGGGCTGAAGCTCCTTAGTGTCCTCGATAGTACTTCCTAGATCGACAGAATTCAGGGGAATCTTAACATTGCCAATCATGTCGTGCTTTGAGAACCTGTCGAAGTCATAGACTGCCATCATAAGGGTCTGGCCTGCAATCTCGGCAAATGGAACCTTGAAAGTGAAGGTTTCGTTGAATATTGGGTTCAGGGTCTTCCTGTGGACTTTAGTTTCGTACTTTTTCTTCTTATCTGGCATCAGGAACACCTTGACATAGGGATCCGAGGTTCCACTCATATCCATTCCAACTAGATCCGATGCTGAGATTATTCCCACTGTTAGCTCCCCTTTCTGGAACTCGTAATCGATTGAGTAGCTGAGGCGACCTAGGAATTGTTTCTCTTCCGGCTTTTCCTCCTCTTCCTCTTCCTCCTCCTCCTCGCCTTCCCTTCCTTCCTCCACCTCCGCACTTTTGTCGTCTTTCCCCCCAACTTCACCCTTTCCAAGGAGTCCCTTCTTTTCGCCCTTCTTTCCTTTTTTGCCTTTTCGTTTGCAGATGAGCTTAGTACACACAAAGTACATGGCAACTAAGAGAACAACTCCAACTAAGCAGAATATTGCAACCACTGCAATTCCAGGCAGACCTGTCTCCTTCTCTGTGAATTTCACACCCTTCACGCTGACGTCCTCTAATCCAACAGCTGCATCTTTGGCTAGAACCTCGCCTTCTCCCAGAACTTTTGACGTCATCGACTCTTTTTTGCCACCTTTGCCATCGTCACTGGGACCCTCCGATTCTTTGCCGCCTTCAGAACCTTCCTCTGATTCCGTGTTCTCGCTTCCTTCGTCATCTTCAACAGTTCCGGGTGGTTCTTGTTCTCTTTCGTTTTCGGATCCCTGTTCCTCACTTCCACCTTCTTGTTCATCAACATCGGCAGCGGGCTCCTCTTTCTGTGGCTCAGATTCCGCTTCCTTCTTAGTTCTCCCCATTTCTTTAGGGTTATAACTCCTTATGGCCTTAAACAAAACTCCACAGAGTCAAATCCATTAAGAACAATAGGGAAAATTTATCCTCAGAAATAATTAGAATATTTGTTCACATTATTTGTTCGTTAAAATTGAAAAAAAAATGTAGTCAATTAGATTCTGATGCGACTGCAAAATATAATTTGAAACATTAATTGTATTTTGATTTCGAAAAAGCAGAAAACAATTAAACGATATAACTTTAAGATATTAGATCGTGAAACTTGGTTACTGAGTTAACTTCACGGTGCGAAAATTACAGAACCGTTTATTTACAATTAAATAAACTATCGTGTTTCCATAATAACTAGTGTTTTCATCAGTACAATCACTAGTTTGAACAAACTAATGATCATTTCTGTGCTGATTAAGTTTTGCGTAGCCTGATATCAATAAGTGTACCATTACATGTACGATTATGAAAGTGTAAAAAATAAATTAAAGATGCTCATATTCTACAAGGAGAAAGGAAGCAGCTCCAAAAAACTGATTTTTCTGGGAACATTTTTAAATAACACCGTTTTCTCCAAGTTTAGATTTACTTAATTTTAAAATTTAAGCGATAGATTTTTTGGAAAAATTGCATGGTTGTCATGAAACTTGAGCATGGCGGCCCTTTTTCGGCAAATACTAATATCAATTCTCAAAGAATTTTGATTGCTAGAATATTGAAATTTTATATGAATGAAATCGCATTTCACTGCTACAATGAATATTTTGCAAAAAGTATGTCCCAATTTCTACCAATGAGAGTAGAACTCAAATAAGAAGCAATCAGAAATCGGTAGCATAATCTTGCATACCAGTTTGGCAAAAATCGGATGTAACTCTTTTTGCAAGGTATAGCAATAAGTTTGCTTCTTACCTTGGATAGGGAGTGTATTTTAAAGAAAAAAAAATGAAAAGATACCCTCATAATCCTTTCAAGAAGAAACAAAAGTAAGACCAAAACGAGAGGTCAGCTCAATAGGGCCTCCTCATTTTTCATCTCTCTTTGTTCCAAAATTTTTTTTCTAAAAAATGGGGGAATATATATGCGAGGCTGGCTTTCTTTCTTCTGTCAAATTTTCGTTCTTTGGTAGATTTTTTACGCATCGTAAAGAAAAAAAGAAAAGCACCATTATGTAGCCCTCGGGATCTAGTTTTGATTTATAAAAGGGTGAACACTTTAAAACTTAAATTTTCGAAGGAAAAAAACATCACTCGGGGGGGGGGGGTGACAGATCGCGTTGAAGTTTATGATGAAAACAAACGGTTACAAGATTTGCATTGGCACACGTAATTGGTTATTTTAGAGCCTAAAGTCAAATATTCAAGAACTATTAGAAAAAATGTACAAAAAATAACAATTATTCTGTTCTATTCTCAACAATTCAATTAAAAAACTATTTTATCAGTCTCGCTGTTCTCTGCTGATTGAAAACTACTGAAGGAACCAATGTTTTTTTCTTATCGAACTGTTTTTGGCACATCGAAGACTTCATGAAATTTAGAAATCTCAGAATAACAAAAATCAACTTTGAATGTCAAACTAAAAGTAAAAAAAGATTTTCTCTTCTGAATTCTAAAACTGTTTTTGAAAACAATTGTTCTTCATTAATCAGATTTGACAAATTTAGTTGTTTTCAAAACCACAGAGACGTAAAACAATCGCTTTCATGGAAGGAACATCAAATCCACTAAAATAATTATTGACAACTAAAGATGAAAATATATTCTTAATTTGAAAGCTAGACAACCTATGGATTGCTTGGTTCAAAAACAAAAATTCAATTTTCGCATTTTTTAAAAAAAAATTAGAAGAGAAATTTTTTTGACATCTCTTTTTTTAAAATTGTTCTTTCAACTGATTATTTAGAGTTTATGTGCGCTTTTGTAAAATTGAAACCTAGAAAATTCATTGATTTGGGAACTCCTCGTATAAAAAATGAAAGATGAAAATTTTTTTTCAAAGTACTTTATAGAAAGAATACACCCTTGCGTAAAACTTACTGAGCACCTGTGTTCCTCAAAGCAACTAAATGAGAACATTTAAGGGCAGCCTTAAACGTTCTTCTAACTGTTAGTCACAAAAATGTATTAAGTCTAGCTGGTAACCTATTTGTGAGATTTAAAAGAAACTTATTGGGCCATCATGTTTGTTAATTGTCAAAAATGACAACATTTTTAGGGAAATATTCAAATAAAATTATGTCAAATTTTAGTGTAAATTTTGGCAATTAGCGATAAAAATGCCTCAAGATCCCCACACGTAGTTTGAAAAAAGCAACGATATAGATGAACGGTGACGAAACATGGGCAAAGATTAATTGCCAAAACGAAAGATAAAAAAAACGGGTGTTTAAACTTGTTTGCTAATGGTTGTGTATGAAAGTGCATGTGATTGTGCGGGTGTATGTATTGATTTGTTTGTGTTATGCAATCGTTATGTGTGTAAGAGAGAGAGAGAGAGAGAGAGAGAGAGAGAGAGAGAGAGAGATAGAAAGAGAGAGAGAGATTTAGCCTGAGAAAAGTAGTTTGTTTATAAGTTAAATACAAACAGAGGCAGAGTGAAGAAACTATCAGAAATCACAAAATCTTTTGAATAAATTTTTATTTGTTACATATTTGGCTTCAAATGGGTTCAAAATCAACATTACGTTTCATAAATCTCGCTGGAAACACATCTGGAGATTTTTAAAAAATATTTGTTTCATTGTGCTCATGAAACATTAAAAATTAACCAAAAGTACCAAATTACAATTACCGATACAATCGTCTCAAAAAGTGTATACTTTGCTTTTAGAAAAACAAAGAAGAGCTAAATTAACGATTTCGAGTAAAGATCAGTTGCCAAAAAAATTAAAAAATGTTCTCTTGATGTTGGGTTTTGAATTTTGTTGCAGTCTAAAATGTGTGTGCTTTAGGTGTTCGTAAGTTTTGTCTGGGCCTGTTTCTTTCAAAATGTACTACTCTGAGTTTTCTAGTGTGTTAAAGGGTTTTGTTTTTATCTGCCAAAAAAGGGTGGTATGCTTTTCGGCTCAAGAAGTTCAATTAATTTTCTCCAAAGCATATAATTTGCTTTCGGATACTCCCAACCGTATCTCTGACAGAAATTGATGGTCTTTTTTGTAACCCTGAGAGCAATGCTGGCACATACTGTGCTACACACAGTCTTGCACAAACCACCTTGTTTCAATATTGTGCGGTTATCTTCAGAAAAAACTATTCAACCAAATTTTTGAGTATTCTTAAAAAGCTGAGCATTTTTCTCCTTGCAGATTATTTTTTTTTGGTGATTACCAAATTCAACTCATTTTGTGTCCTTTAAAATAGTAATACAGCAACTGGCAAACTTTTTTCTTCCATTGCGTTGATTGATTTTTGGGTTTTTGTTTAAGGCACTTGATAGTTTGTTTTCAAATCTAGTGGCACCCTCACTCATCATTAACGTTGCTCTTCTGCTCACAAAATGTTGCTTTGTTCCCTAGATCTTCCTTCTGCCAAAAAAATTAGGTTTTACTTTTTATTGTAGATTTGTTGCAAGTTTGATGCTTAACGCTGAATGAAGTTGTTTCATCTGATTCATCACATCGTCGGTTTTTTAACAATTGTCAAAAATTTTAATGCAAGCACTGCTGAATATGTTAGGTATAGGCTACACGTTCAATCGATTTTTCCCATATTTTGAAGACACACTCCATATAAAACTAAATATATTGGAGAAATGTGTAATTGCATTGGTAAACATTTTGCGTCAAGGGATTGACAATTCTCAGCAATCGGCAGAAAAATTCAACATTTCGAATTTTCTTTTATTCTTTGCTATAATTTTGTTAAAGTGAAACAATTTGTTTCCAAAAAAACTTTCTAATTTCCTAAAAGTGACTTAAAAATCTCTTGGCACATGCGTCCGCAATTACATATTTCTTGCTGCTACTTTGCTCATAAATTGCTAGTATATGAAAATTTAATCCGAAGAACTCAAAGATGTTAATTTCATTTTTTTTAAAAAAACCGTCAATTGCATTATGCAACGCTCGAAACACGATGCAATGATTAGACCGTTGGATAATAAATTTGCTTACCTGTATTTAAAAGGAAATCAACGTCACATTAATGTTTAAAATATTTTTGTTTATTTGCTGCCGCTTTTGCATTAGTCACGATTCATTTTCCATTTCTGCGCTTTTGTACACGTTTGAACTCTTATCAGATAAAAGCTTGACTTATCGAAGAAAAAAGATTGAAATGTTTTCAATTTACACGGTTTCACAACTGAGATTAATTTAGTTTTGAAGTGTAGCGAAAGCAATCTTCATCTAAACTGTCAATTTAAAAATGTTTTAATGCGCACATAGCTCGATTATTGCGTACAAAACATGCTTTCAGTTATCCAAGCAGCACTTCACGTTTCTTTTAGAGAAGTGGCATGCAGCTTCATTCATGTCGGATAGTTGACCCCTATTGTCAAGACCAAAATTCGTATTTTTGTCCAGCAAATGTTCATTAAACAGTTTTGATTAAAACTTCAGCAAAAAGCAGAGGTGTATTGTTCCATCATAAAACTGAGTACGTTCAATTTTTGCTATGAAGATTATGATAATTCTGATTGAAACTAAAAGTGGGAAATCAGGAAGAGATATTATTGTATTTTGAAAGCAGAGCTCTCCATAGGGCAAAATATTAACTTAGCCGACAAACTGCCAGACAATATTTTTTAAATAGACTGCTGATAACATGAGTGGAATAAAACGCAGGCAAAAGAAATGCTGAGCAAAAACAACGACTTTTTGATTTCCAAGTTTAACCCCCTTTTCAAAAACGAACATTGCTTGTGAAGTTTCATTTGAGATGACTTTCAGTTAGAGTTCAAATTATCCTTTTGAAGTTCAAAAAAGTGCAGAGGTTAATTTTTTAATTTTTGATTTTTAAAAACTCAACTGCTAAGATCATCATAGACAACCTTGATCAATTGTCGCCCGAAGAGAAGCGGATTGCGCCCAAAATTCATAATAGCTCGCCCAAGAAGTGGGGAGATCTATTTCAGTCAAAAAAAGAATGATCGATAATCTTGCAGAATGATTGTTTAAAATTTGGGGTCTTTCCCATTATAGCCCCCCCCGCTTAGTGGTCAGATAACGTATAGCCCCCCCCCCTCCAATCATGGTAAATATACCATAATGGGGGGGCTATATTTTCATGGGGGGGGGGGGCTATAATGGGAAAGACCCAAAAATTGGACCCGAATTAATTTGTCACTCAATGAGTGCAAACGTTATTTATGAATTGATTCTACTCAACTCACCCTATGAAGTGTGAGGTAAACAAATTGTTTCAGTCAATCAAAATTGAGACGAAAGCATTTGATTAAACAAGGACGCTCGGTAATGTGCGTTCGCACATTAAGTTCCGTCCCCGCTCATCTACATTTTCACTTAATTGTCTACCAAATAAGGAAGAGACAAAAATTAACACGGCAACATGTCGTTCAACAAACTAAAAAATATTAAAACAATCTACCTTAGAGGGCCTATGAGACTACCAGAAAAGACGGCGATAAAAATCAAATAGTTTCAAATATTAATTACAACCAAAACTCGTTGTGCATTTTTTGAAAATCATTAATAACCAAATCAAAAAGGCATCAGATAAAATTTATACTAGCAAAGTTAACCTGAAATTTATTAGAACAAAATTTGGGACTTATCCTCAATGCGACTTGCTAACAAGTCGACAAGAAATGAGCAAAAGGGCAAAATTTAATAAAACATTGATTTTTTGGAAAGAAAAATATTCGAACTGATAAAAAAACTTTATGCATCAAATGATATCATTGAGAGATTCTTTTATACCTTCATAGAGAGCGATTTAGACTTTTCACTATCCACGATATGTCATAAGACTGCAAAAAGAACGACGAATACAGGCAAAAAGGGAAAAATTGCACAAAAACGATGTCCCAACCAATTAACATTAAGATGTTCATTAAAAACATTGAAAATCTTCGATTGCGTTTTATTAAAGTGAAAAAAATTGTGAATCAAATGACGCCCATTTTTGAAATACTGTGAAAAGAAAACAAAAACCTACAAAAAAGGAGCGAATATACAAATATCACGAATACTTTATGAAAACTGGTTGTACCAAGCAAAAAGACCAATTGAGGAAAATAAAACTGTTAAGAAGAGCAAATTGTATTTCAATAGATGAATGACGTGACCTGTCAATAGAGAGGCTAAGCTACAAATAAACAAGTTAGCAGAAATAAGATTGGCAATTCACAAAAATCTATTGTTTTTTTTTTTTAAAAAAAACAAATATTATCAAAATTCATAGACAACAAAAAGATTCGACTAAAAAAGTAGACAGTTTGTCTTGCAATTAACTGGAAAACTATTTGCGCCTGATATTAGTGAGACTAAATCGTAGGACTACAAAATAACATTAAGTAGAAGCTGAACTAAAAAATTTCAAACACAACTTTACAAAACCACATTGTTCAAACCATTAAGTTTATACAAAAAATTATTCAGGAGAACTTAAACTCTTCCTTTGCATCTCTTTTGATCATCATAAAGTCTTTTTGTAAAACGACTGTCACAAATTGACAGCAAAAAGAACCACAAAAATGAAAACTATCTAAACTTTTCAAAATTCTTCTGAAACAAATTGTCTAAGCCCTGAAGACATCAGTCAAAACGTTTAAACAGCAGAGATTTTATTGTTTGTTTCAACAAAACATATAAAAAGCTTTAAATAATGTGAATTTACGAAAATTTTACGACATTGTAAAATACAAAAATAAACCCAAATCTGAACAAAAAGGGATAAGTTGAAGAATACTATTACTCTCCTTTTTAAGAATTTAAATTGAAAGTCAATAAAACCAATAGCTATTTACCGATATCAGCTATTAAGTTCAATTATCTATCTATAGTTGCCACTGAGATCTTTCATCACCAAATATTTGGCATACGACAACAAAACTTAACAACAAACAGATGGTAAATATAAAAAAAACTCAACCAAATTCTGCAAGAGAATGGTATCGCAGCCCTTAAAACCATATGGAATGAGACCAAAAAAGTTTTCAATTGCAAATTAAGTAAAAGTTTTTTCACTAAGACTGTTATCTATTGTGACAATTTACCCAAGAAACAAAAAGAACAGCAAAAATGGGCAATTATGCACAAAAATCATTATGCACAAAAATCATAAAAACTCGTAGTACCAAAAGCAAGAAAACCTTCCGTAAAAACAATCAGCAACAAAATCAGAATTTATTCTATAGGGAAGAAAGTTTGACCTGTATTTATTGAGAGTACTCAAAAATTGACTAAAATAATATAAGAAATTGACAAGTTCAAAAAAATCAGTGAAATTTCCTAAAGACAAATACATTCCTCAAAGCCATTAAAACCCTATGCTTCTCTGAAAACAGGTTCTGTCTACATTCAGCCTCATAATTACTTAAGTGGCAGCTGTCATTAATGGAGCCGTGAATGAAAATTTTGTCAATAATTAACATTAAAAGAACAAAAGCAAAACTTTTTGAAAAAAGGCAGCACTAAAATAAAAATTGAAAGTTTCTGATACTTGATAATATCGAATCTATCCCCGATTTTGCGGCACGCTCAAAACCGGCACAATTATTTCAAATGTTTGCAAATTAGGCCAATTGTTGAGTGATATTCTTCATTTATTAAAAAAAACAACGATGCATTTTGTATAATTATCGAGTTAAATATGCAAAAAACGGCAAAGTTTTAATTCCAGAAGACTTTTATAGGACACTTGAACTCAGCTAGCGCTCTTTTGGAGGTTAGGGAGTCTATGTTAAGTTTATAGTTCACTACGTCAGGCTAACTTTAACAAAGTGAACCAAAAAAGCATATGTTGTGCCAATTTTTGATGAAAAAAGTTCGACTTTTGAAAATTTTATGGAAAAGATTTAGCCAATAATACTTCGTAAAACCAATTCAGCAACGCTCTTCTATCTCTAATGGTAATAATAACACTCCGCCGTTAAAAATTTAAACTTATTTTAAATTATATTACCGAAATTGTGCCAAATTTTAGCAAAATTTACTGAAAATGTGAACAAAAACAGTTGAATTTTCACTTTAATACTCGAAAACTTTAATACTCGATAATTCCCCGTAAAAAACGAAAATCGAAAAAATATTTTTAATTCCATATTCTAGGATGTACGTGCTTTTCAATGATACCACTCACAATTCTGTACGATGAATATATCGATCGGCCAAAATTGACTGAACAAAAAAAAAACCCAGTTGAGTATATAGTTCCTCCCTCCCCACTAAAGTGGGGGTCGGAACAATTATAGAACAGGGAGGGGGCCAAACCCAATTAGATAACTGTTGATTTAAGTTGCATCCATGTCAGCAACGAATCAACTAAATTTACCTATCATGTTATAACTTAAATAAATCACTGACAATCTAAAATTACATTACACACAAAAAATAGCCAGCCGAGCAACCGATGTCACAGAAAGAGATCCCTTTAGATGTCACAGAAAGTTGATTCCTTTAAACAGACAAAAAATAAAACAATAAGCCAAAGAAACTGTTACAAAATCAAAGAATTCGCGACTGATTTTGTTATTCGCAATTACAGAGAAGTCCAGAAGATGAAATGAAATCAAAACTATCAATGTGGTCGAAAGTGCACAACTTTCAACAATCTGTTTAAAAATTTATTAAGAAGACTGTTTCCGCAGAAATGCTAAAACTTAATTCCACAAATTGAGAAGCTCTAAAAACAAATTTAGAATCTTTTCCGTTTGTGCCCTCCAGATGCATGTGCCATATTTTTACATAACGTTTTTTATGTATAATGACACGTGCTCTGTAACTGGTGGGAGCTTAAGGTACTGAGGGGGCACAAATAGAAAAGATCCCAACTTTATTATCAATTGGTGAATGGTAGATAATTTTGAGCACTTGATCAATTAATTAGAAGCTTAGCTAACAGGAAAGATAGGTCTAAGTGTCTAAAAATGGCTGAAGCTATCTGCAATTTCTAGTCGAAAAACTGTTCAAAGTTAGATCGCTATTAAATAAAAGGAGGACATGCGAAAACACTCGAATTTGAGCCAATTGTTTTTTCAGAATTGTAACTTTTTTTTGCTTTCAGTTAAAAATGTCTGATCAACAGTTTTTTAGTGTGAAAATCAAAAAATAACAAAAGAAGATTAGTCTTGAGCGAATCATGACCAACGAATATAATTCTATAGTTCTCAAAACTTAGGTTCAGGTTGTTTGATATACCTTTCCGGGCTTTAGAATGATGATAACATTTTTATTATTTTGAAGTTAATTTCAAGGAAAATAAAAAGTAATAATTTGAAACTGAAGTACACGGTCCTTTGTTTATTCTTCAATTTTTTGGTGAAAAGCTTTAATTTGTTTTTCCATTTATTTGATAAAATCAATGGAAAACAATTTCAGGAAAAGAAACTTAAGAACAACATAAATTGGAAAAACGAGAGAGTCGGAGAGTTATATTAAAATTACAATTTTTTTCTAAATTCTATAACTTTGTTTGGAAAACTAATTTTTAGTCTTGTTACAGTATAATTCAGAACTGTCTTTAAACAAAATGCAACTCTATGGTCTAACGCATTTCAAAAAGAAAGCTATTGCATTACGTGTTTGTAACAGTTATTACAAGACAGCAGGTGCATTATTTAGTTAAGAGCAAAAATTATTCTTGTTGGTCTCGTTATGATCAGCGACAAATCCAAAAATCCCTATTTGGCAAACATTGTTCCTTACACCCTTTGTTTGTGTGGATATGGTATCAGTCATGGAGCAACTAAATAACCTCAGTTCCTAACTGATCATCTTCGAATGCCAATTCACATCTGTGTTGACTAGTTTTTGCAGAAATAAGTAAAAACTAATGAATCCAGTCTGATAATTTTTCCAATAAGAGAAACGTAAATGTCAAAATTAGTAAAAAAAAAAGAGCGTGGCACTTTTGATTTTTTAAAACAAATATTGTTTTATTAAGAGCTTAGTTTTTCTTACTTTACTGTATATACTTATATTTATATATATATATATATATATATATATATATATATATATATATATATATATATATATATATATATATATATATGTTTTATAGCATAACTTGTAAATATTACTGGGTACTGTATTCCCGGAGGTTGGTGGCATAGCAAATTAGCGCTGAATCAGTCTAAAAAGACATTTTTTGTTCTTGTTGATAGCCAGTACTCTGTTCATATTCCAATTCACACTGCTTAGTGTTGCTTTTTGAGCAATATTTTTTGCATCAAATAATGTGTTCAGCTTAACTCCCGCAAATAAAGCTAGCCTTATCTGCAACTCGAGCTTCCGCTTGGTATCTGTTGTAATTATCAGTTATTGTCTACGAAATTGTGAAATTATGCTGCTCGGAATTTACTTCTGCGCATGAGTAATTTGTAAAAATTCCAGGATAAACTCAGCCTGTGTGAACTCAATGACATCAATTTTATCATAATTATGATGAATTTCGCATAAAGAAACCAAATATACGCTTGATTTTCAATGTTTCAGAACTTAATTCTGTTTTTAATATTGATATATGCTGGTTCAGCTGTGAGATACTCTGAGACTTAAGTGAGAGATACCGGTAGGTTGATTGCAGGTCAAATCAGCCTGAATTAGTCTAGAGAAATTCTGTTTTTTTTTCTGAATGACCAGAACTCTGTTGATGTCCCAATTTACACTGGCCAGTCTTAAGAGTCACTGGCCAGTCTTTTACAGTAAAATTTACTGCATGAAAAATAATATGTTCAACTCAAATACCGCAAACAGGGTTTGATTTATATGCGATTTGAACTACCCTGTGTGTACTTGTATCATTTAATTTGCGTAGCAAGTTGTAACCACTATGCTGAATGGGTTTTCTGGTATTTGCCTACAAACTAGCTTAAGTATAAAGAGTGTGTATATACTAATTACACGATAAAAGATACAAAACCTGACATTATTTTGCTCAGACTTAATTTTGGGGTATGAGTAAACTCTATGACCTCAATATAACCATAATGAAAAAAACTGCACAAAAACAAATTAAAAATATTCTGAAGGTGCAATGTTTTAGAACGGAGTTATCTTTTTACTGTTAAAAAGTACTGATTGAGCGTTGAAATGCTCTGAGACTCAAGTCCGGGTCGTTATTTTAATTCATTCTTCAATTGCTTTCTTTTTCCTTTAATTGCTCATGCTCTCGTTGAAACGATTTTCAAAAAAAAACTGAATAACAATTTATCCAAAATTTCATTTGCAAGGTCCTATGACAGTTTAACAAAAAATTATGATTTTCCACAGACAAAAATTTTTTCTAATTTGTGTTGTGTAAATGCGTAGCTTGAGTTATCATACAAGCGAACGAGATGAAAATCTATGAAAATACGGTAGGAAAAAATGATTGAAAGTGTTTCTGTCAGTTTTTTTGAGAAGATCACTATTTTAACTAAAAATTCGAACTCGAAAATCATACTGATGCTTTATAATTGGAGACAATTTCATAGGTTTGTCTATTTTTACATTGAGAGGACACAATTTTGTTTTTAAACTCGCGGGGGCAAATTTAGCACGAAAAACTTAAAACTTCAGTGGGCTGCTTGTTTCAGATTTTGTTTAACTCTCTGTTTTGTAGATGAATTATTTCGGAAAAAGCACAGCAACTTTGGCGTTTAATAATTTTTCTGGAAAACCTTGAAGAAAATCAGATGAAGAAAACTACTTGGAAAAATTTTTTTAAATCAACACAAATAAATTGAAAAGTAAAACTTTATACGTTTTAACAAACGGAAATCATAACTGATTAAATACAATTTTTACATAAATGATATATTGGCTATCAAACGCTTGGATCAATTGAGGAAATGTAGCAATAAAATCAGGTTTCTGATTGTTTTCAGCTTTGAAAACATTTTTTGAAATGTAAATTTTTGTTTTTCTCAGAAGCAAAAGGCTGACATTTTTTAACGTTAGCAGCACCTCTATTTCAAAATCATAGCAAGGGGTAAAAAATTATAAAATTTTGATTCTCGTGCTATTCGTTTTGAAAAAAATCAAAAAATGTTGGCAAATTACCTCAAAAAGATTTCTCAAAAACTGCTGAGACTATTATATTTTATTGCACAGGCAACACAAACAGCGAATATTAAAAACCCTTTAGGATGAATACTAAATGCAAAATTAATTTCTCACGATGCAAACAAAAAAGTGCAAACTAATTCGAACATTTTTAAATCAAAGCAAATTTCGTGCCTTGAGGCAAAAAAATAAACAAGTATGAACAAACTAAAACTTACCAAAATTTGTACTATAACTTTTTGTATTTGGTTATGTGAAACATCACAAAAGTCTTTTTGATTCATAATATTGACTCAGTTTGTAAAATAATTTAACCTTCTGGTTATAAAAGTAAAATGCTGGTTCACAAAAAATGTTGTGTAGCGATCTTTAATTCTTTGTGACCCTCCACAAGCTGATAACTATCCACAGACGTTTGATTCAGAGTTTTGATTTGACTTTTATCAAAATTTATCCGAATTACCCGAGTCGAGAATGGATGGTTATCTTGCAGGAATTTGGCAGATTCTTGCAGATTCTTACAAGCCTTTGCATTGCTTTGCAGCAATTTGTGCCAGGCTCCTACAAGATAACCATATTTTTGCCAGATAAATTCAGGATAACACTTTCTCTGCCAGAATACTGCATTATAACGTTTTAGTGTCTGATTTTTACAAGATAATCTTACAGATTAACAGATAATAATAAGTTTTCTTTCAGGTTACAATATTATGAAAATTTATCTGGATAAAGTTTTGAAACGTGTTTTTGTGGCAGTTTTGTTATGAAATCATTTTTGCGCAAATAATGAGTTAACTGCAGCATCAACTTTAATTGAGCTTGAACTGTCCCCTCGCAATAATCAAATAAACTATTTTTTCATATTTGGAAATAAATAATGCAAGAAGGAAAAAACGTTGAAAAGTAATTATTTGTGTTTCATGAGACACAATAAGTATGTCATGTACTCTACGTGCAAAATAAAGACATAAGAATTTGGCAATGTAACTTGGTGCAAAATAAAATCAGGCAAGTCTTTATCAGGCACTGTTTAATATTGTTTCTAATTTTTTTCATGCTTTTTTATCGGATAGAAAGGTCAACTGTATTGGAGATAGTTTTCTAAGAATCTAATTTGAAAACATTATATGTTATCAACAAACTGAAATTCAGCTCAACTGGAGCAAATTCTTTCCAGTGTATCAGAGTCTTGAAAGATAATCATTTTTCCGCCAGAGTCTTGCAAGATAGCGATTCTTCTGGCAGATTCTGCCAGATAATCTTCTTTGGTAGATTCTGCAAGATAAACTGTTTTCAGACAAGATCCTGCAAGATTAATGTTTTTCGGCCAGATTTTGGAACAACCATTTGGTTTCGACTAGGGTAAGCAGTTGTAATAAAATTGCTGACTTTGAATAAAACTTGATGAAAATCAAACAAAAATAGCGAAACAAATGTCTGTTGATAATTATCAGATATTTAGAGTTGCCAAACCTCAATAATTGCAATCAAATCTGTCGTACAGTTTTGAACCAACAAATTGCTTTTATAACCAGTTGGTTAAACCTTAAAGAGCAAAAGTCAAAGAGCAGAACAGTTGGTAAATGCAATTTGCTGCGTAAATCGAAATCTAACCAAAGTTTTGATTTAAAAAGCCTCAGCAGACTAAAACTGAATTGAGCAATGAAATTTCAAGACATACAAACACCATCGAGGACATGCGAAAACAGTTAAATAAAAAAACGAAATCGCCCAAGAATAGAAACAATTAATCGATAAACAAGCTCAAACGATCTCAGAAAAAAACCATGTTATTGAAAAACAAAAGCAGCAGATAGAATTGAAAGATAATGCAAACGCGTACCAGTGTTGAACGATTGATCAATTCCAATCGAAAGTCGGATATTTACGGGACCAGAACAGTTCGCTATTGGAAAACTTAATGGGTCACAATATTCAAAATTGCACTACTTTTTTGAGCCGTCGGAACCAAAGTTTTTTCCAAAATTTATTAACAGAAACACTAACCATCTTATAATTTCAGACAGCACATACAAAAAATATGACAATCTGATATTTCCTATGACACTGGGATTCAATCTTATCCTTCTGCCACAATTATTGATTTGCCACAAACAGTCGAACAGTATTCGTCAGGAGCAAAATGCCAATCACTCATTTTTCTTGCGGGTCATAATGGTATTGATAAAGGTGTTTCGGGGGTGGCCGCAGCATCCCAATTGTGTGAAGCTGTTACAAAAGCAATTGAAAATTTGAAACTTCATCGAGTTCTACTTATAAAATTCCACAAGTTTAAAATGGTCATTATGGGCGTGAATCGAGTAGTATTGAAATTGAGGAGTTCAATAAGCAACTGGGAAATATTGCTTTGGAGCTAAATGGGACATTTAAATGGACTAAAGTAGAGGTTTTGGAATGCAAAATTACAACATCAGAAAAATGTAATGATGATGTTCAGTTAAATTTGGCTGGAGTACAAAAAATGTCAAGAGTATTCGGAACTATTATCAACAGCATAATATTATTGTGTCACAAAACAACAGTGCACTGCGACAAATTCAACGTTTTTAATCGGTTCTTTGGTTTTATGACAAAATGTTTTTTCGTCAGCAAAAAATGACCATTTGCAAACTAATAGTTTTTGCTTTTTTACTTAGCAGTTCAAATGAAAAAATTATATATTCGGTTATGTCACACAACCAAAAACATGATTACTATCACGTGAAAATTAGGTTCCGCTTTTTTCGTTTTTTAAAAATTTGCGAAAAAAATTTTACACTTCATGCGCTTGCTCCTAGGTGGTGATATTCATCTAAATCCGGGTCCCTTTTCTCCTATTCGAGAATTGGACATGCTGATAGACATAGTTACAAAGAATTGCAAAAATCTAAACATTTGCCTCTTCAATGCACGGAGTTTAAATAACAAATTTGACTTTTTCACTGAAATTTTAACAAATTTAACTCAAAACGCAATACTGATCCTGACTGAAACTTCGATCCTGACTGTTGCCATTTCTGGACTTACTTTGTCAAACACTGAAAAACCAACACGAGTCACCAGCCAAGGCGTAACACTAATCGATCATGGGTTTTCCAGCAAACACCAAATTCAAGAGGTTCAGATTTTTCCCTATCAGTTGAAATGGATCACTTGATTGTTTTGTACACTGCCAATTTTCTTGTTGAACCTAAAAACAGGAAACAAAATTTTATCACTAGAAAGAAAAGAAAGTTCAAAGCAAAAAAATTTAGTCTTGATCAATCAAATCAGGACTGGAGTAACTTATATCATTGTGAAGATGGGAATAGCATGTACAATGTTTTCATAAACGTCTTCTGTACTACTCTAGAGTTTCACGCCCCACTTCAACCAGTTTTCAACCCAAAAAAACTGCTGAAAAACCTTGGCTAACAAAAGAACTGAGAGAAGAAATCACGAAAAAACATAGACTTTTTAACATCTGGAAAAAGAACCCATCGGAGAAAGCGCATACAATTTTCAAATATCAGAAAAATTTGGTTAATAGGCTTTTAAAAACAGCCCGAAACGAGTTTTGCAAACTCTTTTTCAATGAACTATCAACAATTAAAGAACAATGGAGTTTCATCAAAAAAAGAATTGGCAAAGAAAAGGAGTGTCTCCTTAATAAGAAACTAGTTGATGTCGAAAGAGAAGTAGAAAAAGAGCTTGATATTTCAAATTGTCTCAATAGAAGTTAGGTTTACAAAATATAGGTTTATACAATGGACAATATGTGAGCGCTCCAAATATTTCTCGCATAGAATTTAGGGAAAAGTTTTGCTTCGAAACAGTCACACTAAAGGAGCTCTATGACGCAATTGATTTACTCGACAACAATAGGTCTCCAGGTTTAGGCGTTTTTAATGCTTGGGCAACCAAGTCAGCAAAGTTTGCAAAAGGAACCCATTTACAGTTTTTTTACACATGCATTAGTCAAAATACTTTCTAAGAAAATTTGAAATTGCTTTTATTAGTCCGGTCTAGAAAAAAAGGGGATGTAAAAAATTGTGAGAACTATAGGCCTATCTCAATTACTCCAATATTTGTGAAACTCTTTGAGAGTATACTTCTCAATCAGGTTAACGAATTTATACAAAAAGAAAAAAAATTTGAACGGTACACAGATTGGATTTCAAAAACATAAGTCTTCTACAGATGCAGTTTTACGTTTATTCGAAGCAAAACAAGAAAACTATGTTTACTTAAAAGTTTTAGTTGTTGTTTTTATTGATCTAGCTAAATCATTTAACTCAATATCGCACGGAATTTTTCTCAAAAAGATTGAAGCTTACGGTTTTTCAGAAAAGGCTGTTGATTTATTTGCTTCATTTCTTAAAAACAGACAGCAGTTTGTTAAGATAAAAGATGTTTACTCAAAATGGTTGGAAACAAATTATGGTGTTCATCAGGGAACGGTTTTAGGGCCACTAGTTTTTCTTCTCTACATTAACGACTTTCGAGAAAAGGTACGAGAAAACTTCGACATAATTCAATTTGCTGATGACACAAGTTTCCATTATAGATGAAACAATGTCAGCGGACTGGAAAAACATGTTTCTGAAATACTGGTGAAGACAGATAATTATCTAAAGCAAAACAATTAACCATGAATACCGAGAAAACTGAACTTCTTTGCGTCTCGAAAGATAATAAAAATTTTGATCCAATAGTTTTTCGGGGACAAGAAATTAAGCCTCAAAGTCACTACAGATACTTGGGTAGAATGATTGATTCTAAATTAAACTTTTATGTACAACTCAACAAAGTTCTATCAAATATGGCCGCAGCGATTAGATCCATATACCTTATACGTTATCAGTTTCCCCTAAAAGCGCAATTGATGCTAATCAAATCCCTAGTCCTTTCTCATTTAACTTTCAGTGCTCTATTTTTTATTTTTTTTCAGAAATTGAGGTTCTCTGCAATGCAGCGAATTAATCGACAAGTCAGTTGGGGAATTAAAGTTTGCTATAAGAGCAAAAAATTTGAGAGATCTAGAGATCTCTCAGTAAAATCTGATATTTTACCTGCAGAACTTTTAAAAAGCCAGATGAGTGTTTCAAAACTTAGGAATGATATTTCATTATTCAAATCAGAGGGCACTGAGAGTTTTTTTCTAATTGGCAATGTCTTAGTAAGAAAAAACAACAGAACTGAACAGCTAATTCTCCTAAGGTCGAGCAGTCAATCATTACAAAAAAGGAGCATCCAAAAAGAGAATAAACTTCCGCGTGAAGTCCTGACTATCAGATCACGCTCACAGTTTAAACGCAAGTTAAAACAGCATCTGCTCCAACAATTCAAACTTGTACCGTTGGAAAGGAACGTTGGTGGCTTCAAAAGTTTTTTTACCTTCAAAAAAAGGAAACAATGATTTTGATTTTTAACGTGCACATTTTGTATATATCATTTTAAACTTGTAACATTTAACCCCTGGGTTATGTTTTCAATTTACTTGTTTAAAATAATAAATATTTACAATAATTTCTTGTGAACAAAATTTCAAATCGAAATTAGAGGTTCCGTGTTCTGCTAAGCAATTGAAAAACGTTTTCTGCAGGTTAATTTTACTGGAAGAAATTTAGTTTTACTGAAAGAAATTTAGTTTTAAGAAATTGTTTTTTTTTGTGTCAGGTTTTTTGTTCACCTTTTCTTACCTTGTGAGCGTGAATGATTGTGAAGTTGACCAATTCAACAACACCAATTCCTTTCTCAGGAATACGCAATAGAGAACCAGAGAAAAAGAGGGAGCTTTATTGCTTCCGGTGTCGGTCTGGATAGAGTTGAATCTACAGGCGAGGATATATCGGTGTTGGCAAATGGTAACTGATATTGGGGGAGGGGATGGTGAATTATTTCAGCAACACTCGTAAAATTCCCTCCAAACCCAAAACTCCTGCCGCTCTACTTCCAAATAACAACTTAAGAGATGGTAGAGATAGCTTGGACGGGTTTTTAATTTTGGTCTGGATTAATGAAAGCAGTGGAGGCCGCGCTGGCCAGAGAAAGAGAGAGACCAGGGGGGGGGGGGGTTGTCTCTTGGGGCCACACAAGTATGAAGGGGCTAAATTTAAGTATGAATTAGATTACATCCACTGAGCCAGAAAACAAACAGTGACAAATTTAGATTGAGACAACACCAGTGGCCGGCCAGCGCACTATTTTTAACATAATAACTTAAAGAAGTCCAAAACAGGAGGTGTCTGGAGAGAGAAAGGGAAAAGGGATATAGTAACAGAAGCTGTTTTTAATATATTAACACAAATCTATCCCACTTTTTCCACTTGGTGGCCTATTTTTTAGCCTTTTGTTGAGCAGCTCCCTTTATACGCACTGATAGCTAGCTAACTAACTTTTCCTAAACAAAAAGGCAAACAAAACACAACTGGGTTGAAAAAAGCTGATTGATTTAACTCTAAAGCCCTCTTTTCCCCCTTCTATTTCTGGTCACTTTAATTTGTGTGCCACAGAATTGCTCCCATATTTTCACCTTCACCAGTTGTAAACAAAATGTTTGTGGCTCAAGTTGGTGCTATTTTGGGTGCACGAAATAGAGGAAGCAAAAACTGGATGTAAGCATAAACAAACCGCCTTCGCGGGTTGCGTCTCTAAAATTCACACTGGATTCTGATCAAAAATAAAAAGCAGGAACAAGTGGAAAGTAGAACCAAAATTGTTTAGAAGGAAAAAGGAATATAGGCTAGTGTTAAAAGAAAAAAGCACTTAAAAGTAAAAAGTGGGGAAACAGAGCTAAAAAGTGACAAAAAATTAAGATATAGCGCTTAGCTACAGATGTTTACTTAAGCTGGGTTAGTGTGATCCGGGGAGCGGGGGTGGGAAGGGTTATTGGGCTAAGTTGACTACAACTAAAGTTTACCTTTTATGCTGAGCAAGGTAATACGCCAGGCAAGTTAGCAAGTCAGAAGCCAAGAAAACGAATAAGTTGACGTATGTTGTTGTTTTTCCCAAACAAATCGTAATATAATGTGTTGTTTGGATGGGAAGAACCAAATAGATAGCTGAGCTGGATGGATAGAAATAAGAAGTGTAAGTGTTATTAGGGTAAGTGGCACAAGGGGGGGGGGGGGTTGAGGTAATATTGGACTAGAGCTGTGTAAATTAAGATTGTAAAGGGGTTGTTAGTAAGTTAGATAGAAACGCGTCAATTGTGAGAAGGAAAAGAAAGACTAGCGTCTAGTTATATATATATTTTTCAATCCTCCCTTGCTCTTATATTCCTATCTTCTAACTCAATTGCGATAGCTGACTTTTCTGATCAATCTAATATGAAATATATTAAGAATGAGAGAAAGAATACGAGAGATAAAACAACACTATATAGCCAGCTAGCCACTTTTTTCCTAATGCACTTACGTATTCAAAACACACCGCCGGCTAAAACCGCCAGTCTTTTCCCGATTTTTTCACTCTCTCTTTCTCTTTATTTTTCGTGTTTTCTCTCTATCTATTCCTCTCTAAGAGAGCGTCTTGGCTAATTTCGTCATGAAGTAAGCCGGACGTGTAATACGCAGTGATGACGCGAATACTATTATAATACACAAAGTGGTTTAAAAGATACACAAAATGTCCGCTCCTCTTATTGTGGTGTATTTTTCCCTTTCCTTATTGTCTTGGCTGTTTTGAGCCAAAAATCAGTGGGAAATTTGGAAGATACCGAAGCGTGTGACGTTCGTCCTCTCCGATACGCAAAAAATTCTCACTGAACAAATTTTCCAATATTCCACACTGAACAGGGAAGGAGAAATGGAAGAAACTAAAGGGGGGGGGGGGGCTGGTATTGCGCGTGGAGATGGAGAAAGGTACATAATGAGGAAAGAGAGAGAAATGTGGGAATAAGGAAAATAGTGGAAACAGTGCACTGATGTTGGAAAAGCACAGGTGTGTTCAATCAGTGCCGTAATCAGTATATATATACCTGAGTGAAATTTAAGTGTTTGGCGTTCAGTTCCGAAGCGGAGGTATCAACGCACACAAACAAAATACACACACACGTGAAAACAATGTTTGCCAATATTTTGATTTTTTCAGCATTCTTCGTACGTGAGGGGGGGGGGGGGGTGAGTTTGTGTTGATTGTGATATTTCGATACTGAATTATTAGAACAAAATAAGTGAGCAACTGTACATAATAATAATACAAGTGTGCATGATAGAGGTAGGGAATAGAACGTTGTAACTGGCGCTTCTTTTTCTACTTTATTATTTGTATTTTTCTATTATTTTTGTTTTTTTTTTGTCTTAACGTGATTTGCTTTAGAATAGATTTGGATTTTATTTCTCCCCTTCTTTTGATGAATAAGCAACATTTAGCAATAAAAGAAGAGAATAGAATGTGCGCGTGGTAATTTTGGCTCTTTTTCTAATCTCGCTTTCATTTTTTGTTCATTTTTCACTTCATCATGCTCTAGTTGTCCAATTTATTGTGTTGTTATTGTTGTTTGGTTTTCTTTTCAGTTTTTGTTCACCTATCCGAGCCTGACACCACTACTACAAAAAACCAGCTAAAATTAGTTCTATGATAGAAAAGCCTGAAGAAAACGTGAATGAAATCATAAAGCTAACATGAACAAACACCATTGACCATGGCATGAACAAACCGAATCTAAAAAGAGAATTTATTCCCTGCTGTTCAAACTAAAACCCAATCCAAGAGGAAATGAAATTCAAACCGACTCCAAAATAGCTTTTCACACTGTTTTGATTTGTTCACGTCCTTTTTATAAGCCAAAATCGGAAATCACTAGCAGGACTTTATGCAGATAAAAATGAAATTCCATAAAAATGACAATTATATGCCAATTTAGTAAAACTGATGGACCAAAAATACGTTTATTCCACACTCAAGTCTAAAAGCCTAAAATATGCCATAACAAAGATCATTAGCAAACTCAATATTAATGAAAGTTGTCAAGTAAAGAGAACAAGGAGGCTCGCTTATGTGCGTTGGCATAAAATGTTTCAAACCCCTCATCCCCATTCTTGGTTCATTATAGCTCAAAATAAAATGTAGTTAACTTTTTGTTTTTGTTTAAACTTGAAAGAATGTTGAAAAAAGAACAGGCTGTATTAAAAAAGTGTTGTTGCAATAATTTCAAACTTTTCTTTTTTTTATTTCAATAGTATAAACACTACAACAAACGAAACGTCAGACATGAAATCAAATCCAACGTATGGAATTTGAATATTTACGATGGAGTTTTATCATATTTGCAATTCAGCAAATAGTCCTAGAATAAATCTGTAGAGCAAAAAAAACTACAGGAACTGGTGTAAGTTCAAAAACCTACTGCTCTTAATTAGATTAAAGGGTCATACCAAGCCCTTCATTCGATCCCTAAATGAACTGTTTTGGGGCTTTATAGGACTGTGCTCAATTAACAACAATAATAATAATGTTAGAGTAAGTTTGAAGTGCCTCTCTATATTATGTGATACTTTTGTTACTAAGAAAAGTTCTTACGGAAAGAAATGAAGTGGTGACTCTAAGATTGAAAAATATACCGGGTCCTCAATGCATTTAATTAAATAATTGATCAACCAATATATATATATATATATATATATATATATATATATATATAAACAAGACAGAAGAAGGCGTGAAGGGCTCATCGGTGATCACTTCACAACACAATCAGCCGAGTATTAACCAACTTGATACAACGTTAATATATTGCAAATCAGGTACTTCATATTACTGCAGACCGTTTTAATTGTCTACTTGGTTGACCATACCATACTATATGAGGTAACTTAACTTGCACTGTCTTCTACGAGCAGGCAGACCTACCGTCAGAGTGGCTTTAATATGTGGTCTCTTGGAAGGAGCTTGACAGAAAAGTACTCTAAGAAATCAATCGTCTTGATGTTGTCTCCGGCCTCCGTGTTGTCCTCCAGTTCGTTTCCTAACCCAATCTAATTATCGATTGGTTGATCACTATGTTAACAAACACCAAACAAAGATAAATCAGCTTAATCTAAGCTAGAACTAAGGATATGCTTTAAATCTTTAAAGGTGTGATCTGAAGTTACTAAATCTGTACATTGTAAGTTTTTAGTTAGACAAAAACTGCAATTTATTGACAATTACCTAGTAATAATGAATGCTTGGTTCCTGTTCTGGTAAAACAACAAGTTTGAGCTTTTTATTTATCCCAATTAGTGGAACCTATAGTCGCTTCTTAATAAATACCGGCTTAGTTTCTACTAGTTATGCTAACAGATCTGAATGAAAAAGTGGTTGGAAATTCGTTAAGTTAGTTTAACGACAACTACAGTTACCCAAATGCAATAATTTCAACAAAGATTATAATTTTTTGTACCAAGACAGAGATCTGTTAACTCACTCATAGACTCCGTAAGTTTGAAGATCACAACGATTTATTTATCTTCAAGTTGGTTTTGTTATGAAGTTGGCTGATTTTGAGCCGTATATATACTGCTAATATATTGTTGAATATGCTAGTTCAGTCCTATTTTTTAACAGGCTCCTACTCGTTGTGTAAAAAGTGCCTTTTTGGGAAACGTTTTTGGAAGGTCATTCATATCTTTGATACCACAAGTCCCTAATACCATTTCTAATCTTTATTACGTGTGTGCGAATTCGATGGTAGATCTATCATAGAGTCTTTATCAGAGTCAACATTTACTCGTTCAATCGTTATCATCAGTTTAAATTTTTTTGCCATTAATATCTTTGTACTGTTTCAAATTTAGAATTCGCTTCTTTGTTGTGGAAAAATCCAAGGTCAGTAATAACTTGATTCTTCCCCGAAAAATGCTTAGATTCAGTTTACGTTCCTACTTCCCACTCTTTGGAATAAACAATTCTCCTGATTAGTACAACTCAAAGCACTTAGAATATAAAGTCTAAATAGAAAACAACACCGTCACCATGATTTGCGCTACGATAGTTTTAATCAAGTTGCGTGTCTTCGATTCGCATCTTTTCAACTAGGTTCAGTCTTTTCGCCGTTTGAGTTCCACTTCCAGTATCTCTGACTGGATCAGTTGGCAACTTGCTGGTAGATTTTGTTCCTGTTATCCACATAAAACTTGCCTGCTGGCCAAACAGCCGCGAGTATTAGTTCCAACATCAACAATTTGATTGCGAATAGGCCCGCCATTTCTGACAGTGTGTTCCGCCAGGAGGGCTGGAAAAAATGTTCTTTAATGCCGTCCGTTTTTTACTGTGACTGTATTTTGGCAATGGTTTCCTAAATCAGTTGAGGTGTTAGATCCAATGTTGGAACCCCTTGCAGTTCTGCTCTAACCCTATGTAACTCCAGTGTCTGCTGCTCGTTTGTTGGAAGACTTGTAGGGGCACTTGGATTAGTAAAAACTGCGTAGAAAGCGCTGATAGTGGTTATTGATCCAGTCGGCTCTACAAATTCTGCAGGATCAGGTAATATAACCAATCTGTTAGTTGGATTCAGCAGTTTTCCGTTGCACGGAGGATGTACCAAGCAGGAATTGCAGTCATACAACCCGCTAGAGATTTTTTTCCATCTCAGTACGTTATTTTATAGAGAAACTGCTGCTAATCTGCCGCACATGAAATGTAGATATAGTTACACAGCAGACCGCAGTTGGCGAAATTAGCACTTCCGTTACTTTTTTTCACAAGTTTTGAATGCCGCCACCTCAAGGTTGTAAAGTAATGCCGCTAAGCATAGCTGATCTTGTGTGCCCACCAAAGCCACTGTTTTGTGCAAACTTTTAACTGTGACGTACCAGGGCATGATAGATAATTTTGCTGTTCATATCGGCGTAACTTTGTCCTTGTTGTGACATAATTAAGTAATTCCGGTCTAATTTCAGTGTTGCTGTTGTTGTAGAGTTATTGATGGGTTGTGGTAGCGCGATTGCTTTGTAGGCGTTTTGAATGGGCTCTCCACTCTACACTGGAATAATCACATTGATCAAGAGCCCGTCGTCGTTGACATCTTTTGGGCGAATCCATAACTGTTTTTCACTGAATTTCAACTTTGAGAGTTTTGTTCTAACTCCAAGCAAGCTTTTAGTGTTGCGGGTAGTTTTTCATTAGATAAGAGCCCCAGACTTTTAGCAAAGCGTGTGCTTTGTTCTGGTATGTACAGCGTTTGAATTTGTAGCTCACTCTATATTGCATTCAATGTCTAACTGACGTTGTTGATTGCACTCTGGACTCGAACTGCAAACTTAAAAACGTCCGATCTTCGTCGATCACAGGCTTGTACTTCTAGTATGCTTTCCACTGTTTGTTGCAGGTTAACCACGTTGGATTGCAGTCTCCGAAAAATGTCTTCTGTGTAATTTAACACTCGTTTAGTATCTTGGTGTAGCTTCAGGCTGCTGCTTGCTAGAATATGTACTAATTCGTTCTTTCGTCGTTAAGGTGGACTGTTTCTGACCCAAGGATTTGCAGTCTCCCTTCCAGTTGTTCCATCTTCTGTTTACATAAACCAAACACAGAGGGAAGTCTGCAGCCGGCTTTTTCTAACAACGGCTCCATATTATAGTAGTTGCTGCCCCCATACAAACAAGAGTGGAGATCGTGCTTGACACTGCTTAAGATCTGTCTGGTTAACAAAAATCTTCGTGTCGTCGATGATTTGATCTCTTCTCCTCCTTTCTCCTTGGTCTCTTCCTTTCTCCTCTGTCATACTACATCTTAATGGAAGAAATTAAGTTTTCTTAGTGATGCTGTAGTAATAGGCTCAATTCCTGGTTGTTGCAGAACTGTGAGCTTGACCATGAGATCTTCTCTACTTTCTGTCGGACAAATGTAAACCAAAAGATTTTTTGAAGCTCCACGTTTAGCTGTCTGGTAAAATTTTTCACAATGCCAATTGTTTTATAGGAGTTTGTCAGGGACACCGGATTTTTTGGTTGAAATAGAACATGAGCGCTTATTTTTTCACTCAGGACCGTGTGAAATCGTACCGCATTTGCAAATATTACAATCCAAAAATTGACATCAAGTAAAGGGTTAATGCTCCAAATAGTATTATCACTAAAAATTTATTAAATGCATTTTCCCAAATTTTCCTAAATATCAAATTATTTTAAAATATGCAGAGATTTTTTTTCCATAATCCTCCTATCGAAAACAAGAAAACTATTTTCCTTAAAAGATTATTAACAATTTCATGCTTCCAAAACCTATGTGATAAATTGTAAGTTGTACAGAAGGCTAACCAAGTTTCGAAATTTTTGTCTTCTTTTTTCAAAAAGATACGTTTTTTTCAACGTAAAAAATTTTTACGTTTGAAAATGTTTTCACGTTTGAAGTTTCGTTAAAAAGTTTTTTTTGTTTCTCGTCGTCAATTCCGAATCTCTTTGAATACTTGAGCGCTTGTCTCTCTCTTGTTTTCGCAATGGAGTAGGCGCTATCGTCTGTTTTTGATCATAGAGGTTCCGCAAAAGTGTTTGGTTTACACATTTCTTTTGTCGCAATTGTAGCTGTTGACTTTTCTTCATTGAGTTCTCTCATCACCACTTTGCGCATATGGGGTCTCTGCGGGAGGGATGTTGGATTCTATTAGTTGGCGTCACAAGCATTGCTTGGATTTCGTTGAATACACGTGGAGACACTTCGCGTGTCTCTTGCTCTACTTTGTTTCCTTCCACTTTTATTTTGTTTTTGGTGTCAGTTTTTGTAGTGCTCGGGCGTTCAGCTAATGATTCGTAGAAGAAAACTTTGTCATCGTTCTTCCATTTGTAGGGAATATGCTGCCTTGGTCGTCTCAAAAAAATTCTGGTGTAAAGGTTCGGACGTTTTCATTGTAAGTGATTTCCCTGTTGTCCGCTTTGCTCTGCACTGTTTCGTAATGGGACTGGTGGTCCAACCTAGATGGCAACTATTCGTCTTTCACCGGCTTCAACCAATTTTCGTGGACGATCTGCCACCTCGTTGAATTCGCATCCTTGGAAATTTTTAAATTTACTTCTGACGTCTTCTCAATGACGTTGTATGGTCCGCTCCATAGAAGGAAAAAATTTTGTTTTGATTTTACTCTATGTGGTGCAAAAAGCACGACTCTATCTCTTTGCATCAATTCTTTGCCAAAAACATTTTTCTGATACATATCTTTGTTTCTTTCTTGCTTGTAGCCAATTGTCTCTCTGGCGTTCATATGGGCATCCCTGAAATGCTCGTTGAGCCACCTCATGAACTCATATTTGGCAAATTCGTATCGAGGTGCTTTTGGAAGTAGGAAGTAAATCGATTGTTTGCTTTCTTGTCCAAACGCAAGTGAGAATGGCGTCTGTCCCGTTGTTTTGTGTACTGTCGTATTATACACGAAGCTGAGATAGGCGATCATTTGGTCTTAGCTGCTTGGATTGTTTGCGCAAGGTTTTGAAATGACATCTGCAAAGACTCTGTTGTGACCTTTGAACATGCCATTTCCTTCTGGGTGGTATGGAGTGTTCTTGTCTTCTCGATTTCAAGACTTCTGCAACCTTCTAGTTGTAGTTCGCTGCATAAATTTGCTCCTTTGTCGGTGTGAAGGCAGTGAGGTGCTCCAGACGTCAAAACCCTTTTCTCGACAATTGCTCTTGCAACATATCCTGCAGTAGCTCTTTGCAGGGGAACGGAAACCACGTATTTCTTGAAGTAGTCTGTCAATGCGGCTATGTATTTTGCAACGCTTGTCTTTGCTCGTGTAAAAGATCCAATGATACTGCCACTTTGCTGAATCGTATCCCAACGTTGATTGTCTGGAATGGAGCTATCTTTATCTTTCCAGCGGCACTGCGTGATTGACATAGGGTGCAGTTCTCACACTTTCGTTGAATGTCTTTTCTCTTAATTGGCCTCCAGAACCTCTGTCTTGCCCTGTCCAAGTTCTTTTGAAAAGCAAAAGGGCCTCCACTGAGTTTGGATTGGTGAAGTAGCTCCAAAACTGTTTCAATGAGTCCTCGCGGCACTACAAGTTGTTTTTGTATTCCATTGCTTCCTTCCACTTGTACAGCACGCCATCAATAAATTCCATCTGATCCCAGAGGCCCCATATTGCTACTGCGTCTTCGCCTTGGTCTGTGCTGTTTGCCTTCTTGATTTTCAGGTCTCTCAATGGATTTTGGTCTGGATGTTAGCCCACTGCAAGATAAGATGTAGGCAGGGACAGTTTCTCTGAGCCATTCGAAGTGGGTTTATGTCTTCTTGAAATTGAATACTAATTAGTTCGTTTGTGTCCTCAGATGTAACTAAAAAAATCTTCAAAGGCGTTTTCCAAAGAATTACCTGGAGAGCAGCTCCAAAACAAGTCCGGTCCCTCTGCTTCAGTCAACTCGGGTGTGATGCTGCTCTGTCTTGACAGATCATCTGCGTTCAAGTGCTTTTCTCTTGGTCTATTTAATACCTGGAAATCAAAATCTTGCAGTCTTGTGAGCATCCTAAGCATCATCACGTCATTGTTCTGTCTAAATAACCGCTAGAGCGACACATGATCTGTTCTGAGCACAAACTGAGTTCCCCAAATGCAAAGTTTGAACCATTTCATTGCTTGGATGACTGCTTATGCTTGTCTTTTTGTTGTTGAGTAACGACATTCTGCTGTCGTCAAAACCCTGCTGAAAATTACCACTGAGTTTTGTATACCATTGATATCCGTGTCCGTAGTAAAAGATGAGTTGTAGTCTGCATGTTTAAGTACTGAGCTATCAGTCAAAGCCGCTTTCAATTTTTCAAAGGCATTATGGCATTCAGGGCTCCCAGGGAAACGACTGTTGTTTTTTGTTATCTGGTGAAGATGTTTTGTTATCCCACCAAAGTCTTTGATGAAACCTCTGTAGTAAAAGCAAAATGCAATAAAGGACCTCTCTTTTGTAAAAGTCTCTGGTCGCACTGCAACGAGCTTGTTGTCATCTGCTGCAATTCCTTCTGGGCTCGGTTTGTATCGTAGGTAGGTTAAGGATTCTTCATGAAAGAGGCGACAATTCTTAGGTTGGAGTTCGAAACTGGCACGTTGAAGCGCTTGAAAAACGATGCACATGTGTTTTTCGTAATTTTCCACATTCTTACTAAACACAAGAACGTCGCCCAGGAATATGAGAACAAACGAGAAAAGGTAATCATTGAAACTGCTTGACATAAATCGCTGGAAATTTCCGGGCGCGTTGCTTAGTCCAAAAGGAAGTCCGAGGTATTCGTAATGTCCGCCATCGGTGATGAAGAACGCCGTTTTTGGAATATCACTCTCAGCTAATGGAACTTCCAAAACTCTTGAGCCAATATCCTGAGGACAGGTCGAGGCTTGCGAACACCGTTGCTCCGTGCAGATGATTCAGTATCTGGTCAATTCGAGGAAAAGGAAAAGCATCTTTCTTCTTTAATTCGTTGATTTGTCTGAAGTTGGTGCACATTCAGTTGCTCCCATCCTTTTTGGTAACAAAAACGATTTGTGCACTTGACGGGTTGTTTCATTGTCAGATAATGTTTCGTGCTAGCACTGCTTCTGCTAATCTTCTGCTTAACCACTTTGATTTTTCTAGGTGCAAGTCTATGGGGAGCAAGTTTGATGGGCAGCTTATCACTTGCGTCAAATTAGTGCTGCATCAATTCAGTCCGCCCAAGTTCATTGCGTTCATAGCAAAAACACCCCTGAACTCTCGTAGCAGTGCTCCTCTGTTGTCGGTTTGCTGGCTTTTATCTGGTATTGCTAAAGAACAAATCTTTTCCACCTCTTCTTCGCAAGGCTGGGTTAGATTTGTTTCTGGATTTACCGCATGCTGTGTTCTTTCCGTTGTTTCACGGTGATCAATACAGGTGTCTGCTTCCGTCTAACAGAGATGTACGTGTCTAGGGATTTCAGACTTATAGAGAAATTACAAATTAACAGCTTTACTCTCTTTCTCCATCATCAGCAGCTTAGAATGGAAGTCCATTGATGCCTTGTTCTCCTCCATCAACTGAGTTCCAAGTATCAAAAGTACATCTCTGTTCGGGGTCACTAAAAGGTCAGTTTTCACTTTAACCCCGGTCTCGAACGTTAATTCGGCAGTAAAAACGCTCAGTATTTCGAAAGGGTCATTTCGAAAGATCTTTTCTCGGAAATGTCTGAGTCTGGAGCGCTGCTCATGCTGTGAGTAGGCTTTTTTTCGACAGAATGTTTGCAGCGCTCCCCGTGTCTACTAACGCCATTTGCTTTTGTACGTCCTGGTCCACCATTACGTAGTTTGTGTTTCCGAAAACTGCTTCCGCTTGAACTTTGTTGATACTGCTCACTTGTTCTGGGTTCGCTCGCTGTAAAATGCTTTTCACGATAGGTTGATTATTGGTGTCAGAGTTTGGAGACATACCCGGTTGTACTGTTCCTTTCCATGAACACTGATTTATTAAGTGCCCAAGCTCTCGGCAATTATAGCACTGCATCGCAGACGTTCTAGGCCGAAAGCTTTCAGGTCAACCGTACTTTGACTCTGAAATCTAGATAGACTTGATTCTGATAAAATCTACTCTTGGTCTGAAGAATCTTTTACACGATTTTTGTGTGTCGCTCTTGCTGCTCCAGCATCTTATTGAAGTTTCTGGTCTGGAAACGGAGGACATAGTGGTGTGGAGTGCTTTTAAATGAGCTCTTCTTGATTCGTCATGATCTTGTTCACGCTTTCCTCATCTCACGTTGCCGGTTGCTTCGTTCTCGAAGTCGACTGAATTCTGCTTCACTGACAGCGCTAGAGCAATAGACATTTGTTTAGCTGCATTGAAGAGTCCCGGTTCTTCCTTTAGGAGCGTGTATCTGATTTTGCTGTCCAATAATTCGTCCATAAAGGCCTACTTTTATAGCTTCCTGTCGTCCTGAAACATCAAAGTGTGCATTGGCTGCCTCCGCAAACTTCCGAGCTCGCCTTGAGAAATCTTGGATGCAGTCTGATCCCAATTGTTGAAGATTTTTGAATCAGCACGTGCACTCTTTGCGTTGAGAAAGTCGCTGATTCTGTTGTTAAGGGCGTTCAGAACTTTTGCTATAGTCGGGGTTGGTTGTCTTTGCACTTGTTGGAAGTAATGATTGGGGAGACTGTAATACTCATTCAACAACGCATATCTGTTCAAAGACGTGGGTAAGACTTCTTGTTGTCTCTGGTCATCCCAATTGTTTGCATTTGACAGAGACTCGAAGTTTCGAACCCATCTTTTGAAATGCTCGAAATCGCGGCTGGGGTAGTGGAGGGGGTGAGAAGGGGTGTTACAGCGACAATTTGCTGCTGGCTATTGATCTGGTTCTGTTGTTGTTTTGCCGGTTTTTCGGTGCGTTGTTCATTTTTGATAATCGAAATAACTTTTAACGTAAAACCCGATGATAACAATAAAAATATTCGAGTTTTATCTCCGAAATGTATTCCGAAGATCTAATTCATCAGTTCTCTCAAATAACCAAATGCGTAATTATTGTTATTTTTTAAACCGTCTTCTATTCAGAAGAATCGCTCTGGGCTCGCCAATATAGTTTTTGAATATTTAGGATGGATGTTTATCCTATTCCCAATTCCACAAATAGTCCTAGAAAAAAACCGTAGAACAAAAAAGCAACTACATGAATGGGTAGTTTTTTCACAAACTTACTGCTCTTAAGTAGATTAAAGGGTCATACCATGCCCTTCGTTCGATCCCTAAATAAACTGCTTTGAGACGATATAGAACTGTGGTCACTTGCCAATAGTAATAATAAAAAAAAGCTAGAGAAAATTGAAGTGCCTCTCTATATTATGTGATATATTTGTTACTAAGAAAGGTTCTCACGGAAGAATGAAGTGGTGACTCTAAAATTGGAGATTATACCAAGTCATCAATTCATTTAATTAATTAATCTATCAACCAATATACTTAAACAAGAGAGTAGATGGCGTGAAGGGATTGTCGGTGTTCACTTCACAACGCAACCAGCCGAATAATAGCCAACTTGATACAACGTTAATACATTTCCCATCAGATATTTCATTTGACTGCAGATCGTTTTAGTTGTCTACTTGGTTCACCATTCCATATTTCATGGGTAGACTTAACTTGCCAAGTCTCCTACGAGCAGACAGGCCCACCGTCAGATTGGTTTTATTATATGGTCTGTTGTAAGGAGCTTGGCCGAATATTACTCTAAGAAATCAATCGTCTTGATGTTGTATCCGGCCTCCTTGTTTTCCTCTAGTTAGTTTCCTAACCTAACCTAATTATCGATTGGTTGATCACTATTTTATCAGTCACTGAACTAAGATGAATCAGCTGAACCCTAGCTAGAACTGAGAACATGCTTTAAGTCTTCAAAAGGCGTGATGTGAAGTTACCAGATCTGTACATTGTAAGTTTTATTTAGACTGAAACTGCAATTTATTATCAATTATCTAGTATTAATGAATATTAGGTTCCGGTTCTGGTGAAACAATTTTGAGTTTTCCATTTATCCCAATTAGTGGAGCCCATAGTCGCTTCCTAATAAACACCGGCTTAATTTCTACTGAGTTATGCTAACAAATCTAGAAGGACAAAATAGTTGAAAACTGTTAAGTTATTTCAACAAAAAAATAGTTACCCAAATACAATAATTTCAACAAAGATTATAATTTTTAGTACCACGACAGAGATCTGTTAACTCTTTTGTCGACTCCGTAGTTTTGATAAGAACAACGATTTAGTTATTTTTAGATTGGTTTTGTTACAGAAATGGCCAAATTGGAGACGTATGTAAACTGCTAATATATTTTTTGATATGATATATTAGTAATATTTTTACCAAAGATTCCCAATCGTTGTGTTAAAAGTGCCTTTTTGTGAAAAGTTTCTAGAAAGTTATTCATAACGTTGATACAATAAATCCCTATCATGGGTTTCTATTTTTTTTATTATGTGTGCAAAAATGGTGGTAGATCTATCATATAGACTTTATCAGTATCAACCTTTACTCACTCAATCGTTCCCTTTAGTTTAATTTTCTTTACCATTATTATCTTTGTACGGTTTCAAATTTAGAATTCGCTTCTAATATGTAGAATAATTCAAGGTCAGTTTTAATTGTTTTTTTAATGAAAAATGCTTAAGTTCAAGTTTACGTTCCTACATCCCACCCATTCGGACTAAACTGTTATCCTGAATAGTAAAACTCAATGCACTGGTGTGGAGTGCTCTTAAGTCCGCTGTTGTTGAATCGTCAGGATCTTGTTGAGCCTTTGTTTATCTCACGTCTCCGTTACTTCGTCGTCGAAATCGACTGGATTCTGCCTTACTGATGGCACTAGAGTAATGACTCTTTGTTTAGCTGCTTTGAAGCTTCCCGGTTCTTCTTTTAGGAGTTCTATCTGATTTCGCTGTGCAATCCTCTGTCCATAAAGGTATATTTGTTAGCTTCATTTCGTGCCGCAACATCAAAGTGTGCATCGGCTCCCCAAACATGCGAGCTGGCCTCGAGAAGTCTTGGATAGACTCTGATTCCAATTGCCGATTTTTTTCATTCAGCAAGTGCACTCCTTGCGTTGAGAAAGTGAGAAAGTTGCGCATTCTGTTGTTAATGGCGTTCAGGACTCTTGATATTGTCGGGGTTGATTTTCCTTGCACTTGTCTAAAATAATGATTGAGAAGATGGTAATAATTATCCAACACATAATTGTTCAAACACGTGGCTAAGACTTCGCGTTGTCTCTGATCATCCCAATTATTTGCATTTGAAATAGACTCGAATTGTCGAACCCATGTTTCGAATTTCTCGAAGTCGCGGCCGGGGTAATTGAGGAGGGCGAGAAGGGGTGTTACAACGACAATTTGCAGCTGGTTATTGACCTGGTTCTGTTGTTGTTTTTGCTGGTTTTTCGGTTCGTTGTTCAATTTTGAAAACCGAAATGACTTTCAATGTAAAACCCGATGATAACAAAAAAGTCAGATGGGTTTTACCTTTGGTCCAAAGATCTAATTCATCAACTCTCTCAAACACCAAATTTGCAATTATTGTTTTTTTTGTAAACCACCTTCTAAACAGAAGAATCCTCTGTGGTCGGCAATATAGAATTTAAATTTATAGGATGAATGTTTTTTCTTTTCACAATTCCACACATAGTCCTAGAACAAATCCGTAGAGCAAAGAAACAACTACAGGAAGTGATAATAATTTCACAATTCTAATGCTCTTAATTAGACTAAAGGGTCATACAAAGCCCTTCATTCGATCCCCAAATGAACTGTTTTGAAGCATTATAGAACTGTGCTCACTTACCAATATTAATTTTGTTAGTATAAATATGAAGTGCCTCCCTATATTATGTAATTTATTTGTTATTAAGAAATGTTCATACGCAAAGGAATGAAGTGGTGATTCTAAGATTGAAAATTATACCAGGTCCACAATTCATTTAATCGATCAACCGATATACTCTTACAAGATAGTAGATGGCCTGAAGAGCTCGTCGGTGTTCAGTCTAAAACCCAAACAGACGAGTATTAACCAACTTGATATAATGTTAAGACATTGCCGATCAGGTTATTCGGGTTACTGCAGACCGTTTTAATTGTCTACTAGTTCACTATTCCATATTACATGGATTGAGTTAAATCGCCTTTCTACCAGCAGGCAGGCCTACCCTCAGAGTGACTTCACTATGCGGTCTTCTGGAAGGAGTTTGGCCAATTAATACTCTCAGAAATCAATCGTCTTGAGGTTGTCTCCGGCCTCCGTGTTGTCCGTCATTTCTTGTCCTAACCTAACCTAAAAATCGATTGGTTGATCACTTTTTTAACAGTAACCAAACTAAGATAATTGAGCATAATCTAAGCGAGAACAAAGGATATGCTTTAAATCTTCAAAGGTGTTATGTGATTTTATTAAATCTGTACAATTGTAAGTTTTTATTTTGTCTTAAACTGCAATTTGTTAACAATTACCTGGTATTAAGGTTAATGATAGGTTCCAGTTCTGGTAAAACTACAAGTTTGAGTTTTCTATGTCGCTTTTAATATATATACCGGCTCAGAGTTATGCTTACATTTCTAGAAGAAAATAGTTGAAAAATTGTCAAGTTAATTTAACGAAAAGTATAGTTGCCCGAATAATATAATTTCTACAAATATTACAATTTTTAGTACTCGAAGAGATCTTTTAACTCACTCATCGACTCCGTTAATTTGAATATCACAACGATTTAGTTATTTTCAGATTGGTTTGGTTACAAAAATTGCTGAATTTGAGCCGTCTATATACTGCTAATCTATTTTTGGATATGATAGTTTTGTCCTATTTTTACCACAGATTCCTAATCGTTGTGTGAAAAAGGCCTTTTTGAGAAAAAGTTTTGGAAGGTCATTCACAACTTCGATACCATAAGTCCCTAATATGGTTTCTAATCCCTTATCACGCGTGAGAAAAATCGATGTTAGATCTATCATAGAGTCTTTATCAGAATCATTATTTACTCATTCAATCGTTCTCGTCAGTTTAAATTTTTTTTACCATTTTTATCTTTGTACGGTTTCAATTTTAGATTTTGCTGCTTTGTTGTGGAATAACTCAAGGTCTGTATTATTTAAGTTCTTTACTTAAATTCAAGTTTCCGTTCCTACAGAATGCAATTTTGCCAAAACAGCATTTTTATCAAGTAAGCAAACAGTTTTACCAAACAGAAAAATGAGATTAAGAAATCAAACTCTCAACCTCTATTCCGTTTTCGAACTCAATCCTAAACAGCAATGTCTGAAGTGCCAACTTCATTATTAGTAAGCATGTGTGGCCTGTACTAAAAGTGAAGTGAGATCAACAAAAGTGAAGTGGGCATTCTTTACTTATGAAATACACCCAAGATCTGGCAAAAAAGTTATCAATTCCAATAAAAACGCATATGCAGAAAAATGCCATAAAAACTCAGCTCCGATTTCAGAAGACAGTATTTTTGCCACAGTTTGGGAGATTTCAGACACAACAATAAAAAACTCAAGGATAACGTATTTGGAAAACAAAGCAAAAGACCAAAACGGCAAAAAACAAAGACGTTTGAATAAAATCAAAATTCATTTTGAAAAAAAAGTTGTCAAAGTTCAAAAAGTTTAAAGTTTGACGAAGTTGAATTTTCCTCACAGTTGAAGAAAACGACATGTATTAAAATCGGAACCGATTTCCTAACCAAGGATGATAGAAAACAAAAGCACTAACGCATTTTTTCATTTAGCGAGAAAATCATGTAACTAAATCAATAAAATTGATAAACCGCAAGTATAAGAAATTTGACATTCAAAAAAAAATTCCAGGAATTTCCTCTCCGTCTGCAAATAAGCTACAAATTGGAATCACTAACTGATTTGGTTGATTACTGATCCCAAAGTAGATCCGATTTGTGATTTTTGAGACTATGAGAGATGCCACCAAAAACCTCATTGACAAATTACCAAGAGCTCACCATAGCTGCAAAAACCAAAAAGAGGGGCAATATAAGCACATGAGTCTCAGTAGGAAGCCCCTAGTATTTATTATTGAGGACAGTTCCGACAAATAACACCCCGACAAAAGATTGTTAGCTGTTGTTAATTGAGAATAACTCGACAGAAACAATTGTGAAGGGAAAAGATTTTTCAGAAGTTCCAATGATTGTGAAAAAAACTTAGAAACCGTTGGCTGTGAAACTGAAACAGTTATAGATTTTGCGAATGCAATTTAAAAAAAAACCAATTGGAGTTTTCACCTATCGCCATTGACGAGTCATAAACCGAAAGAAAAGAAACAAGCATATTCAAATCTCAAGATCATTCTAAAAAATTCACAAAAGAATTTGCTTAAATTATCTAAGATTAGCTGTCATCTGAAAACAAATATTAGATTGCGTTATGCTTCATTGACCACCCGTGAAGGCCTTAATTGATGAGGTTAAAGTACGGTACGGCAAAAAATAACAATAAAGAGCAGTCAGAAATGAATATTGTCAAACTTTCTTTTCGAAAAGAATTTAGTGTCATAGTTTTAAAAAATTATGAGCTGATAAAACAAAAAAGACATGATAAAGTGCATTTATGACACTATTGCAATCAGTCATCGTCTTCATTATTCAGGCTTTGTGAATAAATAGGAAAAAACAATAACTTTTGTCAAAACTAAAACAAAATAACTTGTAGGAAATGAAATAGTTTCAATTAAATCTATACCGTAACATTTAACTGAATATGCTATATAGGCCCGTTTACACCTCGTTAAAACTTCCTTGAGACCCCGTCAATGCGCAAATTTTGAAGAAGGAGACACTTAGTGTCAAGTAAAAAGATCATTAGTTGCTCGAAAACCCATTAGGAGTATCTGTGAGCAATCAACACAATTGTATCTTTTTAAAATTATTTTTTTGAAAAGCAACAATTAAATAATAATAAAAATAATAGTAATAATACTAAAAATAATAATAGTAAAAATAACAAAAACAATAATACTAATAATAATAATAATAATAATAATAATAATAATAATAATAATAATAATAATAATAATAATAATAATAATAAAAATAATAATAATAATAATAATAATAATAATAATAATCGTAATAATAATAATACTTATAATAATAATAATAATAATAATATTAATAATAATAAAAATAATAATAATAACAACTATAATAAAAATGAAATCAAACCAGACATGATTCAACACTCCTGCTTTTGCCCCATTTAGGGGAGGTTCGATTTTGATTAAAGTTTTCTAATAGATCCCATCCATAAGGATAACAGTAGGATCTGAACTTAGAAACTGCGGCTTCAGGGGCGTATACCATCAGGGGTGTATACCAGGAAAAAATGACGTTGAATGAAAGCGCAATGCTATACTCAGCTAGACGGACAAAAAAATTGCGTCGCACCGCTTCTGTTTCATCTCTCTGGCATAAATCAAGAATTTGCTACGGGATCTTGTATTGTAGTCATGTATTTTGATCTCCCAGAAATCAAGTGGATTCGGAATTGTCTGTCCAACAAGTAGTTTGTTAAAAAGAAGGAGATTTGAGAAGATCAGCTTCTATACAATTGGTAAAAGAAATTGGTTAAACAGACTTAAGACATAGCCCTTTAGGAGTCAGACCTGAGTCAGAGAGATTCCATTTTCGTCTGATCCACTTAACACATCTTCTTTGACATTTCTCCAAATGCTATATTGTAACCTGACTGGGGAGCCAATTATTCAATCCTCAGAAGAGTACTGATAGTATACGACTTTTAACTAGAATACACTTAACAGTCACTTTTATTTCAGCAGACAGAACTCGTCGAAAGTGATCTAGATTCTGGACGCCTTTCTTTACAATAATGTCCAAGTGAAAGTCCAAGAAATATTTCGAAAGAAATTTATGCCAAAACCTCTCATAACCTTGTCCCGTTCAATCTGACGCGGAGAATGAAAAGAAAAAAATCAAGTGACCCCACCTGAGAAAAGTAAAGCTTTAAAAAACAAAAAAAACAACAGGGTAAGTTCTGATCTCTCCGTGTAATTGTTTTACATAATTCTGTGCAGCCAATTATTCTTAAAATGAGAAGTAAACAAGCTAAACAATTAGAAATATGTTTTTATTAACAGTCAACACTTTTCAAATCATCACTATTTCAGTTTTCAGTCTCACTGCATGAAAGGTGGCGTAATTAATTGCGTGTAAGCCAGGTTTGAGCGTACAAGCACGGGCTCTGTGAGGTAGTATTTGACATTTAACATTAATATTCCCTTCACCAGTTCTTTCTGCCTTTCTATATATGTCACCTGGCAGTCCATTTTTCACTTCTTTAGCTGACTACAGAGAAGGACTTGCTGCTCGTTACTTTTTTTTGTAAGAGATCAACACTGCCATTCAGGTTCGGTTTTGAAAAAAAAAGAAAGTTTTTGTAATATTCAATATATTTTTCTAATTTATTGAGGGTTATCTTTGTATTGTTTAGCTTCGTATCGTTTCATGAATAAAACAAATTTGCTCTGAGCTTTTCCGTTTTGTTCTTGATATCTGCAATATGCTTGCCACAAGCAGCTTTTTAATCATAAGAAGCGGTAAGAAGTTTCTAAATGTTTGAGTTTTTCATTTTTCTCATTCTAATAGAGCTCATAGGTTAAAAAAAACAATTGTATGTGTCAAACAATTGAATGCTAAATTGGGGAAAATAATTTTTCCCGGTTGCAGCGTCAAGTGTAACGACTAATATTGAATACTATGAACTGTTGAAAACCCTTTAAGATAGTTCACTAACTTTTAGAAACTACAGTTGCAATTAATCAACTAAAGGGAAAATGCGCCATGAAGGGTTATGCGCAACGATTTTAGATCATTTCGAAAACATAATCAGATTTCTAGTTTGTGCAAATGCTTTCAAGGAGTTTTCAATAACTTTCTCATGAAGCGAACAAACATGAAAAAACTCTATCGAACAATTTGAGCTGCTACCGTTCTCTACAGCAGTTGAGAATAACCATTATATAGCATTTAATTGCAGTAACATTTGTTTTTATATTTTTACGTGAAAACTAAATTGTAAAAGTTGTATGGCAGTCATAAAGGTACATCGTTAATAAAAAATACATGACATCCACTCAAACCAAATAATCAAAAAACATGACAAGGCTTTGTGTCGAACAAATAACTAACTGAAATTCTTTTTCGGTCATAGAAAACGTTATGATGAATTATTTCCGTTAAAACTCATGTATTGTCATAATAAAAATTGAAACTTGAAAATTTTCTGGAAACGTTCTGATGATCAGACTATAAGTTTCCGGTTGATTTAGATTGCCCTTGTTTAGATTGACGATGTTACGCTTTGCAAGATTTTTGCAAGATTCTTGTAAAATTTTGCAAGATTAACTTTCTTGGAAGAAAAAAAAATTGGCTCGAAAATGAAAAAAGCAAAAAACGCTCAGTGAAAGCTGAAAGAGCCCTGTCCTAGGTCCTACTCTTGGAACGAAACATTTTGGAAGCGTCAAGAATTGAATGAAAAATTTAAAATAAAGCATCAGAAAAAGAAACAATGTCATCGTATTATCAACATATCACATGAAAAATTCTCCTTCGCGCCATTTTTTTTCTTTTTTCAAACATTTCAATTTTTGAACTTTTTTTCTTCAATTTTTTACCAAACAATTAGCATATTAACATTTGTCATTCTTAAAATTGGGCTCATTTCATCTTCGAGCGCCATGCAGGCAAAAGTTGAGCATTTGCTAGCTGATCTTACTTACTCTGATATCATGGATGCGTTTTTATAGTTTTGTTTGTGAGTTTTCATTTGAAGTTGTTTTTTTTTTCACCGCAAATTTTATGCATAATTTTGCGGTCAAATTATGTAAGTTCACTGCTGGTAAATTTAGCACATTTCACCGCTTACTACTAGTTACAGTCCTTGCGCGGATTCAAACCTCTCACCTCCTGCATTTCAGCCACTTCCTCTTCCACTACGCCACTTCTCACTAAAATCTAGCATATTCAAATTCACTCTACTTTTTGTAAAACACACGCGTTGATCTTTTGTAAGATAAGCGGTGAAATTACAAACTTTAGCGGTGAAATGTGGTGACTTTTTGTAAGTTCACCGCTTACTCTAGTTGTGAAATTACATAAATTCACCGCTTAAAAAAGTTTCAGAAATTTGTATGATTATTCGTGGATAAATTTTTCGTGCGTCTTTTCATAATTTTCCGTTCGTTGAACAAATGACAATTCGAGGCGTTTTCTCAGCGGTGAGTTTACGTAATTTCAGCAATAAGTTAAGCCGGGTTTACATTTATAATAAAATTAGCCAAAAGAAGTTGAAAGATTTCCCTGTGAAGTCGTAATTTTGAGCTTATATTGTGATTAGACAACTTACCTGAAAGTAGCAGTTAAACTATACATACAGCAATACTTTTTTAAATAATTAGGATATAAGTCGTGATGTAATAAAACAGTGCAATTTAACCCACTTGGCTTTGAAGGAAAACTTTCTATCTAATCTACTCTAATCTATATCTGTTTGCAACTATATCTATTTAAGTAGTAGAATTGGGTTTAATGTGTTTGGGTGTAAAGAGGGATGGCATAATACAGGCAGGATAAGATTAAGGAAAAGATGAAATGGGCACCAGGTTGGTAAACAAACACTCTCCTCTCTTTTCCTCACTTGACTCTAACAACAACACCACCGCACAACACCCCCCCCCCCCCCCCCCCACCTACACCTTGTTTTCCCTTTTTCTTTCATATCTTGAGAGAAATCTCAGGTATAAAGTCGTATAGTGTGTGTACGCATGCATTGTATTTGTATAAGTGATTATGACTAGCGAAAGTTGAAGTTCTTATCGAATCGACACCCCCCCCCCCCCCCCCCCCCCCCTCCGTGCTTCCCTTGATAAATGAATTTTCTGCCCGCCCTTTTGTTCGGCCATTGTTGTATTGTGTAGTCATAAAATTATCCGTTGTTAACTTAATCATCCTTGCCATTATATTCATCATTTTACAATTGTGTTCACTTGGAAACAATCTCAATTAGCAGATTGGATAATGTAAACTAATAATGATAATCAGAAACGCAGAGGATATAATTTACAGTGGTTGTATAGAATAATATTTTCATATACTCTAACTTTAGTTATTAGAAACAACAGCATTCAATGAAAATATTCTTTTCTGATTAACTGCAAAAATTGACTATTTGCTCAAAATTTCAAAACAGATGCAGACAAACAATAACTGTTAGAACCTCTAGATTCAAAACATTTGTCTGGCAAGATTATTTGAAAGAGAACTTCAAATTGATCGCCATGACCAGTTCGTGATGCATTCGGGCCACAATTGTCTACTTGCCCACTGAGCGTTCATTTTTGGAATTAATAATAGCCAGAGAACTAATGAGTGTTTTATAGCGAGCATATAAAGAAATGGGCAATCTTTAGAGAAATTGGTAGGTGCAACTTTAGTGCTGTTTTATTATCCACCTCTCCAAAGTTACTTTCATTCCTTCACTCAACTATTCACATGAGCAATACTCCACCCCCCCCCCCCCCCCACCCTCTCCTTCTCCGCTGCCACCATTACTACCCTTTCCAGCCACAACTCTTCCATCGATGACAAAACAAAAACTAACAAATAACCCCCCTTGCATCCCCCTCCATCAGTAAACATTGCCACTTCAGTTTTCCTTATTACGGATGCTGGCGATGTGTAGCTGAGTTTAATCATTGCGTGTGCTGTGACTCTATTCCTTCAGCTACCTCGCTTGGCTATCTGTTCACGCTCCATTTGACCACCTCACCAATAGACTTACTTGCGATGGAGTGTTTGTTGTGTTGTGCTAAAAATAAGTGGGACACACTAAACTGAGTAAACAATAAACAATATCTACCACTAACCCCCTCCCCTCCCCCCTCCCCCCTCCCCCCTCCCCTCCGCTCCCCAATCACACGTAACCATAGCAGTCCTTAATGTGTATTTCAATAATAGCGTCAACATAACTTGTGAATTTGGCTCAGTTCTGTTCAACATTGTAACTTCTGTTTTTTGGACGTCCTGGTCTGAAATGACATGCTATGAGAGAGCTACAGTAATAAAAAAGAAAAGAAGAAAACTTATCGAGCACACACAAATTAGATCCACGCGAGCCACCCTTAGCTTATTAGAAATCGTAACTTTTCCCCAATAAAATAAGACATATGTTATTGACTTTACAAACAAAAAACTTCATGATTATAACAAGATGGTTAAATACTTACAGAGCACTTATTTCAACTTAGATCTCATTGTGCCAATTGAAATTTAGTTTATTTAATACTTAACAATTTGACGGTTATACAAAAATCCTTGTAATCACACAAAGCCATATATGATTTGTATGATATCATGGAAATCAAACAAGGGTCACACAATTTGTTAAAGGATGCTTAAACTGCAATAACTGTGACGCTCATTTTGACTGAAGTAAGTTGGATAATGATATCAGACCAAAATACCCCGAACTGGATAAAAAATTTCCGGTTATTACACAAGGTCCTTAATACGATTATAATTTGTTGGTAATCATACAAGGATCATAAATAGAAAATCATTTATTTTTGGAAAAAAAAAGTCAATCACGCTTTGAAATTGAGGTGACTTCGTTTTTTTTGCTGCTAATCATAAAAAGTAACGTATGAGGATATGATTGCCCTAGTATTACCCCCAGCATATTCGATTTCCTGGTGATCATTTTTGGTCATAAATGTTTCCCTCTAACCATACATCGGTCATTTATGGTTTCATAACATTATTACTATATATTATTCATAATGTATACTATTTCAATATATTATTCATAATAGTGTCATAACTGTCTTAACTGTTCATGATATCCTGATTTTCATACAAGGAAAATATATGATGTACCGGTAGTTAAATAGAATCATTGATGATTTCCTAGCATTCATTAAAGGATCGTATTAAGAAATCTAATTATTTAGAAATTCTTGGTTCATAAACGATCATTGTTATCAGTTCAACCCATGCAATCACCCATGCAATCACACTTCTTCTTGGAAAAATTGTTTGAGGTAAAATTTCCAGTTCTGGGCAATCACATTTCACCCGCCACTGAGTTACAGCTAGTATAATAATGCATTAAATTTTGAGCTCCCCACTCATTGGTGAGTCAAAAACCTATCAGTATGATGGTCCCCCCTCATGGATGACACACTATTCAAGGCCGACTCGCCGCTTAACTTCTGCAACAAGGACTCAAAGATTTGCTGCCGTTTCATATGTGTCTATAATCTCCCATCCCTAGCCAGGAGCATGATTGCAGACCCCCGAATTGCTGTAAGAGAGACTGATTGAGAGACTGTTTGAGATAAACTACTGAAGGCTACCGACAAACCCGCCGGCTGCCAATTTTTGTTATCAGCCAGAGTAGTGATTCGTTTGAGGGTCTTACGACTTGTCTCTGAAAATCCTCCAAACGTTTCGAAAGCCAGAGAAATGAATTGAATTCCGACATCACTACAATTTTGGGCTTATTGTTCGTACTTCCTGTCCTCAGCAGCCGACAGTGCGAAACCACTCTTCTGCGACGCATTTATAATGAGGTTTGACTGCAAGGGAGAAGTCATAATGTATAATAGTATATAATGTGTACGACATCATATAAGATTCTTGCATGGCTACTGAGATCTAACAAACCGGGTGCGTTTTTGTCATTTTTGATGGCATCTGAGAATGATCATAAACGACATCGTAGAATCGTCTATGCTTGGAGATTCTTTCTGTTTAGGCAGTCTAATGCCACAGACAAACGCTTTCGCAATATTAATTGCTTCTTTTTTCCTGGTACTACAGCTCCAAAGGCAAAAAAAAATTATCTGCTTTAAAAAAACGTTATTTTTTAAAGAAAGATGGTTTTTAGCGTGATAAAATGAGAATATCTTTTTAAACTTTCCCTGCAGGACAAATTCAAGAAAATGATAGACATGATTTTCAATCAATTTCAATAAAGACATGTAGATAATGGCACCTTTAGATTATTTTAAAGTTTAATTTGAATAATATTTTCTGGTTCTCGTTTTATTAATATGAAGTTGTTCCATCTATCAAAGTATACTCCTAAGTATTTTTTGTTAGTGAAGTATTGTTCTCGCCAAACGTTTTTCTAATTAAGTTTCACGAATCAAAATAGCTCAAACTACCGACACCCATCGCATACTCTCTTTTTGTTCAGATGTTTGACAGTCAAGGAACAATATTTCTCTATCTTCGTTGATCTTTGGCTAACATTGTTTTTGATTGCGAAAATCAATAGTTTTAATGAACCAAAACATCTCAAAAAACACTTCCAGTAATGCTCAGCTTCAATTTTACTGCTGCAAGAAATTGTCGCATGTGCTGCTCAACTCAATTAGTTAGAATTATCCTGATTTCTTATCTACATGTTTTCAACATATTCCAAAAACATCAAAGAACAAATTGACATGAGACATTTTCTAATGAATCGTTGTCTATTTTTTGCGCTTAAAACTGTATATTATTTGTTGATTTTATTTTCTGACAAAGAAGATGATTTTTTTTCAGCCAATTTTTCGAAAAACTTCGCCTCAACGAGGTCTGTTTCAGTGATTGAGAAACATATTAGTAACTTTAGACGCAAGATCAGCTTCGATCAAAGCCTTTACTAAGCGAAATAGGAATTTCACAAACAGTAATGGTGTAATTAGATAAAATTTTTGCGAAATCTATGATACCGAAATCGTTGAATCCCTGCCAATGGTCCACAGCTTCTAAGCGGTGACCTACAACAGTGAATAACTGGAGATCAAAAATATGTAATCATACATCTATTTTCCAGGAGAAAACGGAATTGATTATTACTCAGTCCAAACAGGGCTATTCAATTCTAGAGTTGGAATCTGAACGAGTCATTTGAAATTTCTCCTCAAAAGACGTTGATGACACACCAGAACACCTGAAAGACGATGGGCTAAACTCTTCTGGACTTAATGCTGGGAGAGAAAGTGAGACTGCCTGCAGTCCTAAAACTTGATTTGCAAGAAAGATTTGCGGAAGTCCTCTTTAAATTGAAAAGAAGTTCACTAACCATTACATCTAACGTGTTTATCCGCAAAGGAACGAAGACCTCATTCAATCAGTCGGCGCAGTAGAACAAGACAGTTCTTGTTAAACACAGCCAAATTGCTCTGCTGGAACTTGATTACATTGTCCTGACGTATTGCCCTTATATGAGGAGGTTAAATTTCAGTGGTAAGGAGAACTTGCTCAAAAAAAGGAGAAATTAAAAATTAAAGAGATAAAGACGGTTTTTGATTAAAATATAGAGAAGTTTCACTTTTCTTCAAATCTGAACTTTGATACGATTAAAACATTCTCACTTGATGTCTTTGATTCAATATTGTCGAATATTTGCGTCAACTTTGAACCTACTCATAGCTTCAAATGTTGATAACACCAGTTTGTCAGTGTAAGTAAAAAATTTTTCTCGTTAAAATTTTGACGTACCCAGTATTTGTGGTGATCATGAACCAACTCGCCAATCCTCACAGTAGATATCAATGACGCGTTCAAATGTTGGGAGAAAAGTGTGCTAAGTTAAAGAGACGGCACTGTTATTTGCCAGTTAATGCAAGGGGAGTAATTATTCATATTTAAGATGTGAAATAATCCAAATCAGTTAATCACCATATAGATGGAGCTTTAAATTTTCATACTGATGGCGATAATAATTACCTTTTAGAGTATGTTTATTTTTTCTTTTTCAGGCACTTCTGATTTCAACATTTTTAATATTAAAGATCTTGTTACTCGTGCTCAGGACCACGACAGGGATCTTTTAAATTTCTTCTGTTGAAAAACACTTTTTTTCAAATAATTGGATGAAACTTTAGCGAAACCTTGTTCGATTAAAACAACGAAGTAGTTGCAAACAGTAGAACCAAGACCATATAGGCACACAGAAATTGAAAACAAGGGCAAAAATTGAGCTGAAATAAAACTTGGGAAGATTTATTTAATTTCAAAATTAACTTAATATCCAAATCAGTAAAAAGAACAGGTTGTTAATTTTGCGGGCTAAGTTCTCCATTTTACGAAGAACACAGTTACGGATAATCAGTTTTTCTCGCGAAATTGACCCTACATTGTTCAATAGTCAAAAATTAAACTGCTTGCATCAGTATACGAAGTCAAAATTATTGGTACAAAGTTGCGTCTCAAATGTTGGTGATTGTCAAGAATTGATTACGTAAAGATAAAAAAAATTAGTTCGAAAGTCATTAATTCAGTCAAATGATGTCGGCACTGACTGCATTGAAACATTCGAAGTATTACTCACGCTTTCAAGTCACTGCTTACTATAAACACCTGCTCAGAGTCTGTATAACTCACACTTTCTTGTGAAATCTAACTATTCTAATTACTTCAAAGTTTAAAAAAGATTTACGATTTAAGATCTCACAACAGTCTATATAACAAACTTTTTCAAGTAAAACATAAAAAAATTCAAACAAAAATTTTTAAATTACGTATAATATTTAAAAAGTATTACTAAATAAATTATTGAAAAAAATCATTACTTAATTCTCTGGACACTTCGCCTTTAAACCATTATTTCGGATTGTCACTGAGCTTGGTAGTAAATTTCGTTTAAAATTTTAATTGCGTAAAACTGTTTGTTTTTTAGACAACGGTTCATGAAATTATTTTGTAAAATAAATGCGTGCTTAAAAAAATTAGCGTTGATTTTTGAGAACATCAATTTAGGTGAACATTCAAACAATAAAAGTCTTTTCGATTTATTTTAGACAGTAAAATCAGCCATTCTACGCCCTGGAGGACCTCGACAACTGACCTCATGAAACTTTCTTAGCGTTTACAAAATTAATTTAAGCTGAACCAAATTTTCGGATGCGAATATTTTCACCAACCCTAGAATAGAAACAAGACAAATGAAACTATTTATGCTGTGATAGACGTTATTAATGCCTAAAGTATTCACCCCATCAGTGGTTTGGAAAAAATGAACCCCTAAATTAAAGGCCATGGAACTGTTCTAAAAAATCAGACCATTTGATAGCGTAGGGTCATTTGTGAAAGGCCCGCCAATGGCTTCTTCATAGGAATCGACAGAGTCGTGTGCCAACAGTGGAAGCAGCGGATCAATGTCAGCTCTACTTTGAATAGTCTCAGCAGAAAATCAAAACCAAAATCAGCCGTTTGGAGAGAAACTTCTGACGCGATCACTCAACGCTATTGGCTCCCAGTCAAAAGAGATGTGTTGGGGAATCAGCTAGCCTTGTCCTGCTTCCCCACTCAAAAGAATTCAGTAACCAGAGAACACTTGGAGAGAAAAGATGCTCTGCAAATCTTTTAATTAAGGGAATGTGGAGAGCTCTAGAAACAGATTTTTTTTGCTATCCTTGACTTTGAAACTGGACCAAAATGTTTCTGCAGCTAAACCCGGTAGATATATGGTAGAGCTGTGCTGATGAGAAGCGGAAGAAATGTTTTGAAGCACGTGAGAAGAGGCATAGTTCGTTAACGTACATTGTTTTAGGTGTTGATGGTATAATGGCTTGAGAAAACTAAAATTTTGTAAAAAAAATAGCTGACAAATTGCCATCATATTGGAACTATACTTTTTTATCACAGGCACCAGATACATGAAGCGATATCGCTCGTTCGCAGAGGGTGCCACCATTGCGTTAGTCTGGACTGCTACTTCAGAGTGAGATGCCATCTTCTGTTGCCGCCTAACAAAAGCGGATTTTTGTGCTGTATTGATAAGGTCTCACAAAAAAGTGAAGATTTTTGTTAGCGGGAAGATATTGAACAATTTTTGAGATAGAAAACCCGATTGTGTGGGTTTTAATTCACATAATAAATCATCATCATCATCAGAGTGACGAGGGTCATTAATCAGAGTGTTGCTCTGATTCCAAACTTGGATTATGACTTTAAACTGATAGCTAATGGCATGTCAATGAGTTAATAAAGTCGACTGAGATTATCTTCCCAGTTTGACGAGACTTGGAAAACTTACTAAGGCCTTGCTACGGCACCGTATAAGTCTTAGAAAAAACCGTACTAAGTCTTGTCAAGTTTCCTATGGCACCGTAGTACGGCCGTACTAAGATTTATAAGGTGCCGTGCTAATGCCATATCAAGACAACTAAGGTGCCGTAATAAGGCCGTACCAAGATTAATAAGGTTTTTAAGGTAAAATAATAGCTCGAAAATTGTCGGAAAAGGCTCCAGTCAAGTTGAAAAACCCGACTTGTGAGGCTTTTCAAGTATGTTCTGGGTGTGTTTCCCTCCCCTTTCTCATCCGGGCTATATGTTTTCATATCAAGCCAAATGTTAAATGAATTTGCTACGTTTTTGCGATAGCAGTGAAGTATTATTGATTTATTTTTCGAGACCAAGTATTCTGTCGAATACAGAAAATTGGTTTTTATATAAAAAATAAATTTATATTTATTCAACAAGATGGCAGCAAAAAAATGATTCAAAGTTGGCGAAATATAAGACAAAAAACAATTGAGGAACAATCACTTAAAAAATGAACGCTGAACTCAACAATGGAAGGAGCCTTTAGTTTTAATTGAGATCAATTGCATTGATATAAAATTAATGGATTAAAACTTAAATTTGTTGAAGAACAACCAGAAATAGACGGAGCGACTGATTGGAGCATGGTCATTCTAGTCAGTTTCAGTATCGATAAGTTTCACGTGCTCAAGTTCTCATATCAAAGGCCAGATTATTAATGCTTGAGTTTTACGACTGCGGTACTGTTATTAGGAACTTGGAAGTAAACTGAGACACGTTGTTATTTTTTATCTGAAAAGCTTTATGGAAGAAATATTGTGACAACAAAGTTTGACAAAAACTTAAGAAATTGAACAATTGAGATGAGCAACCCTTCCTTCCTCAATGATATCTGTCAAAAGTAAATTAGGGCAATTCTATATCTGTCCAAGAGTGTTTTATGCGTCAAGGTTTTAGCGCCCATTTTCAAACTATAGGGAGGCTTCAAAGTTATGCTTAAAATGGACTGTTAGGCAGGCATACGTGAAAACCAATGAATACACAGAAAGGATATTATTAGCTTACTGTTCTTTACCAAGTAATCATCTTATAATTATCTGTTACCTGGTTAATTTTAACAAAATCGTGAGAGGATTGATTACTATAATTGCCACAGATCTTTGGACAAGGTCATCGGAACATTCTTGAGCAAGAACAAATGATAAGATGTTTATAGTAGCGAACTAAACGCGTAGAAATATATCGTAAGAAAACTACGTTGTTTGAGTATCACCTTACAATATTTTTGGGGGCGTTGCTACTCGCCGTAAAAGCATTCCTCGTTATTCAAAAGCAAATTTTGAAGGTTGCTCGTAATCCGAAGCTAAGAATATTTTTTTAAATTTAGAGATGGCAGCCTTCAGAATAAGGTGTATTTAAAATACTTTTTTTCAGTTTTTCTTTTTAATAATAATTCAACTTTTTACTAATTTTCAAATTTACATCAGTTCGGGGCAAGTGTATAAAAAGAACTTAGATGTTAACCAAGTATTAGCCGACGTCTATTCGATGCATGCAGTTTGATTCTCAATTTAACTAAGATTATGCAAAAACAACTGTAAATTTTTCCGCTGAAATTTTCGAGTCCCAAATTTAAAAAGTGACAAAATCACTGTTTTAAATCAGTATAAAAATTTAATTGGTAATAAACTTGGTTAGCATAACGGTGATTATCAATACAACAGATCAACAGTTTATGAACCTCATTTCATCAGCGCTTTTCTCCACATGTAAAATGTTTGTTTTTATTCTCACCACTTCGGTCAGGTAAGAATAAAAAACAGTTAAATGCATATTAAAAAGGATCCCGTTTGCTGCAAGCGTTTAGATGGCTTATAAAAGAAACAATCTGGACTCTTCTTATTCTGAACTCGTAAATAAATCTGGTTGAAACGAGCGAGCCAAAATCATTGATGCAGACCCCTTGATCACAACTGTCGACAATGATTGCAACAAAAATGGATCGAGCAATCTCCCCTGCGATCGAGCGAGCACCCAAAATGCAAAATAGTCAAACAGGGAGTCCTTGGCAACAACATTGCCGCTGATCCCCTATTAGCGGTGATTGACAAGGGTTGCAAGAGTTTGCAGAAAGCTACAGGCAACCTCTGCGCAACGGTTGTCACTTAACACAGCCAAACGCTTGAGTGTTTTTTCGAAAGTTGCCGATTTTCCGCTAAGGACTTTGATTGCAAGGGAAACAATTATTAGAATTACTTGCCGACTTGGTCTGTACTGATTCATTATGGATCGGTTTCATCAGCAGATGTCTTTGGTCAGAACTTCTATGTGTAATAAACAACCAATGTACCGCCAACAACAATTATCTCAAATTTTTGGGGTTAAGAGGATTCGAACCAACTATCTCCAGAAAATCGGTTTAGTTTTTTAACCTTTACAGCACAACACTAGCAATTTGGCTATTCTGTTGGACTTATATACCAGTTGATCGTTAGCTATTTGCCAAATTTACACCGAGCAAGCTGCGTTCATTCAGGCCTGCGGCTGAAACGGTCTGGACAGCTTTCACACATAGTTAGAGATCATTGTGTAAAAGAGCTTTATATCATTGTCATTAAATACAGTCGTAATTATCTTCTTCATACTCTTCATTGTTGTCGGCATCAGTCATACTTTTTATCACAGAAAATTGAAATGCGATACTTAATCTCACATAATAGGATTTTCTTAGATCGTTTTGTCGAATTAAATAATTCTGATCTAATTGTGATACGGCCAAGATAACCACCACTAAAAACCAAACAACACTAGATTCTAATTGGAGCCTTTTCGGTCTGTGATATTGCCATCTGAGGTTATTTTGGTCTCAGACCTCGACATGTCGATATCTTTTTTCTACCTGAAGATTAAATTCACCTAGTTAATCAATATCAATAATGGTTTGATTTAAGTCCATTATTTGATCATTCATTTTAACATCATTTCTCAATTGACCTATTCAAGAATATTTTGATAGCCCAATACCTCAATTTCTCCAATAGCTCATATAATAACTGAACTACCCCGTCATTGGGTGAGTTTTTAACAATTGGGTAGGTGTTGTTAAAGGTTTGTCAAAGACTTTTTCTCTGTTTTTATGCTACAAATATAAAGGTTTTTGCTTTTACCTATTCGTGCACCTTTCTGTATATACTCGGAAACTTTGGAATAAATCTGCTAGTTAGTCAGTCAAAAGAATTAATCAAAAATAAACTCGAGGTTTGCGTATCATTTCATCTAAATACAAACGCGTACAAATAACAGGTGTAATAGACTAGTTAGTACAACAGATATGAACTTAAACTATTTCGTTTTGGAACTTTGAGAAGCTGAAATTGGAACGCAATGAATCGAAGGAGGGGATCTGGAAAGCGGGCAATCGATACTTTTTCACCTTGACCAGGTAAATCACAGCCAGAGCACAACACAAAATAAACACGATTAGGAAAAGAATGCCAAAAACTGTACCAAATCTGGAGCCCCCATCGTTGTCTGGACGACCGTACCTCATTTCCTGCCTCGAAGTTTTGTAATCTTCAGTTGTGCACAAAACTTGGAACGAGTGGACCTCTTTGGAGCTGAAATAAATTTGTTTTCCCCCGTGGCAACTGTCCCCAGCGACCTTTCGGTAACCGGTCGTGTTAAAGAACTTATCATGTTGTTCGTACAGTTTGTGGTAACAGACTGATGTGAGATTCATTCTCTCAGATTTGAAAGGGTTGCAAACTAGGCCATCTTGGACACTTTCGTCACGCTCAAACCCGAAGTCGCATTCGAAGTCTGCCACGTCACAAACGCAAGAGTCCTATAACATCCAACACTTTTAAAGTTAACCTAAGATACAGAGTCTAACCAAATTAACCCTCATCAAGGACTGCAGAAATTTTACCAATTTTTTCTATTAAACTATTTACAAAAAATAAAAGTTGAGTTATTTTTCTAAAAAGTTATTTTTACTTTTGGTTTAACACTAAAATCGTACAGGTAATTCATATTACTTGTTTCAGGTGTTGAAAAATTTAGGCCACTAAAAAATTTCACAAACAAGTTTACGCAATCAGTACTTAGACGGGACAACGAGTCTCTGCGACATGAGCCTCGAGGTAAAATTACTTAATAATTTGTAAATCAGAGTTTTGAAAACATATACCCGCCAATAGTTCTAATTTACGCCCGAATGATCTTGAAAATCAGTGGCACGGGATGATCCCAAAAATTATTCGCATTAAACATATAAAACATCATATAAAACATATTTAAAAGATGTAATGTATACGGTTTCTTGGATGTCTTAAGACCATGAAAAAATGCATGCGAACTCAAACGAGATCTTGTATATAAAAAACTAACGCTTATAACTGACAAAATTACATTTGGCGACGATAATTTTTAAATTAAAGATAAGAGTTTTTTCTATGGTTTCTTAGGAGCCATATCCAAGACCATAATATTCATGGCTAATAGAAGACCGTTACATTTCGCTTGACGTTTGGATGTTTTTTTTGGATTAAACATCCAAAATCAGCAATTGTACCATTAATACCTCCTTACATACCATATTGTATATCATATATAGTTTCTTGCATATCAAACCTCTATAAGCTTTATTTTGCTACCATATCTAAGACCATGCAAGGTTTGTTCGCGTTCTTCTTCGGTAAGTTCACTCCATACACAGTCATTTTTGCAAATTTTTGCCATGGAAAGGCCTACAATCTTGACCAAGTTGAAATCATTTCCAAACAACAAGCAGTTAGTCCAAGACAGCAAATTTAAGCAAAAAAGTCTCACGCTCTTCGACAGAAGTTGCTTTGCTTTGTAAATAAAGAATGGAAGATTAACATTAACCAATATTTTAAAAAATTTCGCTTACATGTTTGGGTTCTGTCTCTGTGTCATGTAATCTGCATGTCTCTGCGCCCTCTTTCGGTCGTTTGAATGTATAGCTCTTGCCTAGCACACACTCTCTGTCTGTCTCAATGTGAGTGCTGTCATCTGTACACGTGGACACCTTCTCGGCCAGCTGTCTCATGTTGATGATGTAACTCTTCACTCGCAGTTTCCGAACGGGGATCTGAAAAAACCGTAACCAGATTTAAAAAACCTTTCTCGTTATTCATTTACAAACCCTGGGGTTGTTTTGCATAGTTCCTATGTAAAAGGACTTAACTATATATATTTTTTCAATTTAATTTTCAATTATCCTTCAGAACAAACCCGTTTGCGATCCTATTTCCGGCAATAACCAGTTAATTAATTACTTTTTATCACACGCAACACGATCAAGAGACCTAAATTTGTTTTCGCCAGTTACTAATATCTGTTCTAATTTTTTCAGTTTTCCTTGTTTTTTTTATTACAAGCCAGCGCCCCACCCAATAGACTTTAATTACCATTTTGCCGATATTTGAGTATTTGAGACCAGTGCATCTTAAAGTATAATGCTAATTAAAATGTTTGGTTATTGTTTAATTTGCTATTATCCAATAGTATATTCCATTGAGTGCAATCGCAATCGTTCTTTTGTCGCTAAACTCCAAACCGGGAGGTCCTTTTTGCATGATAAAGATACGTTCTGGGGAAAAGGAGACCAAACCAAAAAAAAATCTTCATTTCCTGTAATAAACATAAAGTATGATGCAAGTGGTAAGAGGCAATGTGCAGTTAGGAATTTATTTTAATCTAAAATTTAAAACGCATCTTAAATTATTTGTTTCAAGAACTTGACCTTAAACTAGTGAAAGCGAGCTTTAAATTTTATGCACACGTTTCTAGGTACCACGTGATAGGTAGCCAATTCGTGATTTCTATTAAATTGGTGGTGTGTTCGTCAAAACCTAGATATTGAAATCTCCGAGAAAGTATTTTGTGGTTTTTAAAATCAAAAACCTTTTGAAAGATGTTTTTTGCTAAAGTCAACGTCATATTTGCATTGTAGATGATTTTAAGATAGCATCAATTGTCGAAATCTATGACGAAATTCGATGATAGACAGTAACTGCTCCCTTTCTAAGAAATCTGATAACTGCAAGCTAATGTACAGGGAAAAAAATTGCAGCAATTTTAGGAAGAATGATTATTGTTATTTGCAAGCCAATACAAGCATCTAGAGTTGAAAATCTGTAATTTAGAGGATTTGAAAATTCCGTAGAATTTGATGGTTTTGTTATCTCGTTGGTTTCTCTTAAACTTGGTTTCTCGTTTGAAAGTTCTTTATTGCAAAGATTTTGAATGGAGTTCTATCTAGTTTCTCCATGATTCAATTCAAGAAAACCGGAGAAAATTTGTTTTTCTTTCTGATAAAGCAGATCATTTTAGTTTCATTATTGCAAACTCTTGAAATTTGATCTGTCTTTCTTTCGTTGAGTAGCCAAAATTTTGGTATGTCTTTTCTAACAAAGCAATTTTCAATTTCAGCGTCTTGCAACCAGGCTCTTTCAATTTTTTTGAAATTCTAATAACATCATATCATTTGTCACTTTGCAGTAAATAATATCTCCAGTCTGAATTGTTCAAAAAATTGGGAGCCTTCGACTGACAAGTTCTTAATTGAAAACTTTTTTGTTGGGCCACTTTATCTGCTAGGGGGCTTTAACAAATTTCGCGCCAAGTTGGAGATCTTGAATGGAGTTCTATCTAGTTTCTTCATTATTGAATTCAAGAAAACCGGAAAAAAATTGTTTTTCTTTCTGAAAAAGCAGATCATTTTAGTTTCATTATTGCAAACTCTTGAAATTTGACCTGTCTTTCTTTCCTTGAACTAATAACATCATATCTTTTGTTACTTTGCCGTAAAAATATCTCCATTCTGAAATGTTCAGGAAATCGGGAACCTTCGACTGACAAGTTTTTCACTGAAAATTTGTTTTTTTTGTTGGGACACTTTGTCTGCTAGGGGGATTGAACGACTTTCGCGCCAAATTGGAGATCTTGAAAAAAGTTCTATCTAGTCTCTTCATTATTTAATTCAAGAAAACCGGAGAAAAATTGTTTTTCTGATAAAGCAGATCGTTTTAATTTCATTACTGCAAACTTTTGAAAATTGATCTGTCTTTTTTTCCTTGAGTAGCCAAAATGTTTGTTTGTCTTTTCAAACATAGCAGTTTTCAATTTCAGCGTCTTGTACTCAAGCGCTTTCAAAACCTTTGAAATTCTAATAGCATCATATTTTTTGTCAGTTTGCCGTAAAAATATCTCCAGTCTGAATTGTTCAGAAAATTGGGAACTTTCGACTGACACGTTTTTCATTGAAAATTTGTTTCTTTGTTGGGCCACTTTATCTGCTAGGTGGCTGAAACGACTTTCGCGCCAAATTGGAGATCGCACCAAAAAACCAAAAAACATCTACAATATATTCAAGTGGTTTCAAAAAGTCAGCGTTAGTAGATTGTTTAGCAAAATCTCTGATGCGTTAGCAATTCCATGATCGTGTTTAGAATTCAAATGTCGTCACAACTATTTTCCAAATTTTTCCGCAAGAGTTTTCTTGAGGATGACAGTCAACTCAAAAAACAAACGTGACACAAAAAATACCTTATTGCTTTCTCGGTTATTTTCACAACAAATTTTGAATTCAACAAAGAACTTTTGATACAGGTCGAACTATCGCTATAAAATAATGCTAGCAGTGCATTTTAAATTATTTTAATTGCTAAGTCAATTGAATTTTAGTTTGATCTTTTCATTGTTGATTGCCAGAAACACCAAAAAACAACACCAAGAAGAAATTTTCTATTTACAGGCCAGGAAATGATTTCGTCAAGGCATCTGTTTTTGTAGGGCCCAATTTTTGACCTCTTTTGTTCTGCGTTTTGGTTATTAGATATGCATATGAATTTGGAAAAGTAATTGCGCTGATTTTGGGACCACAAATAAAACTAACAAAGAAGAGGCATTGAAACTTTCAGCAGACAGAACCGAAAAATATACTTTAACCAAAACGAAAGCTTGTGCTTCACTATATGTGATGTTTCTGAATTGTGTTAGGGTAATTCAATTCCCTTTGTCTTAGCAGTTAAATGTTTCGAGTCTCTGCTGACTCTGTCCATCTCTCTCACATCGAAATAGATCAACTGTTCGTATAAGAAAGACCCTTTTGTTGCTTGCGATCCAGTAATGATGACACTTATGCTATGCGATCTGGTTCATAAAAACTATTACAATTTTTATCCGATTCTGTTTTAAAAAGTGAGTTGTAGGGACTAAGAGTATGCTGTTTAACAATGTGATCAAGTTCTTCAGCAAAAGTCAGCCCAGAAATCGAGAACAGTTTTGTATTAACAATCGTACAAACTCTAACTAGGCTATATTTAGAAAGAAGTAAGAATTTATCCAGACAACTACTTTGTTGTACTATATAGTTATCTCGAAATATCATACTAAAAAATGTTAAAAAGTTCATGTTCTTGCGCAAACTCTATTTCATTTGTACTAATAAATGGTAAGAGTTCCTAAAAATATTTAATTCAGTTGAATATTTTTGTTTCCAGACACCTACTAATTTTAATCTGATCCTAGTAATGTAATTTGGCTCCAAGTATTGTAAAGATATGCGGTCATTAACAGTCATGTATTCAACTGAAGAATAGAAAACAACTTAGTTTACAATACCAGGTTCAGGTGAACGCTGAACGTTTTGCAGCTAAAATTTCAAAAACTGTAAAGTAAATGTAACATCTTTCTGTGTAAATAGTTTCTATCGTACTTTAAATTAATTTCTCCGACGAACTGCATTCCCCTGATTTGAGAAATTGTACTTTATTCAAATGGCGACAAACTTTTTTAAGCAATTTTTTTCTTAGGTCGTTGTTTTGTGTTTTTGCCATGAAGATGTTGTTTCCTAGCAAAGCATGGAGAAAGCGGGGTCTTCGTGGTTGCCAAGCTCCTGTGATAAAAACGGTGCTCCATCAATTACATGCAATTTTCCCACTCCCATTTCTGTGATCATACTTAATCTTATTAATTAATTTGAGGTCATTCTGATTGTTGCAATTTTAAGAGGAACCGTACAAGCTAACGCGATATCGTACTAATTTGGTAAAAACAAACTGTTAACTTCTGAGTTGTTGTAATTTTGTTACTTCGCTTAATTTCACTAGCTCTTGCTAGAGTTAGCGCGAAGCAGACCTGAAGCAATGAAATCTTACTAAATAATTATAAGAACTTTCAAGTGAAATATCTGATTGCATAAACTCTGTATTAAATCTGTAAGAACTTGTATGTTTTCTTTCTAAGGATACAGAATCTTGCAAGATCACTTTGTGCGAGACTGTGCGATATTAGAACATAGCTATTCTCAAATGTCTGTGGCAGAAGCATCACGTCGCCTTCAATTTTGAGCAAATTTGAACTAGTTTTTATTGCTGTTACTGTTGTCCGCGAAAGCCTATAAAGCCCTATCTTAAAACATGGGAGAGTGGACAATGCTTACTTAAGCAGGCAAATTTGCTTGCTCAAAATGCAGGATTCGCGCCGTAATGCTCTATTTTTCCCTGTGGTTCCATGATTTTAGGTACTTATTGGCATATAGCATTTTTAGATGTAAGTGAAACTACACTCACAACTGCTTTCCAGCTATTCTGTCCTATGGTGACGTAGTCATTCAACCCTACAAACTCCAGAAGTTCCACTGAGTTGTGTTTGGAATTGAGAGCATTCGTGGCCAACACCAATCTCTCACTCTGTTGAGGTCCAGTGTTCTCTGAGAAGAGAGAGTAGTTGTACCAACAGTGACCTCTGTCGAATGAGAGAGAGAATGACGTCATGCGACCTCCCCCGTAGTCCACGAGAACATCTCCAGAGTTTAGGAAGGCAAAGTGTCTGAGAAAAATTAAAGGTGATTAATAATAAGTGCCTAACAACTATTAAAAAAATCGGTATGACTCGCACTATTATAAAATGTACGATGAAGGTTTATGTAGTTTGCAGACAATAGTGCATATCTTACTTCAAGGTGTCCATTATTAACCGAAAATATCAATATTTAGATCTTTTCCGTTTGCGCCCCCCAGGACCTTATGCGCCCCCCCCCCCCCCTCTGGTTACAGAGCACGTGTCATTACACAGTAAATCATTATATGAAAATATGGCACGAGCTTCTGGGGGTGCAAATAATATGTGCCCACTAAGCTGGGGGGGGGGGGAGGGAGGGGGGCACCAACGGAAAAATTTTTCTGTCAATTAAAACTAACTGTGAGTTTCTGACTGGAATCGGAAAGAAACTCTTCCCACCATCCAGGGTTGCAAATGGAAAAGCCCGGTGCTGTTTCATCTGTTCAATGTAGGACAGTGCGAAACCAGGAACAAAGTCACTGGACAGCATAGTTCCCACGTGGTAAAAGGAATCACGACTGTTGTCGCCCGAGCTGTCTTCGTAATCGTGCACAGTCGTCTCTGACCAGTAGTCGAAAGTGGCAGGGTCGTTGGAGTTGGAACCTGGCCTGACTCTTGACAAGCATGTACTACAAGTGTCGTTACTGACGTTTGCAAGCTTCCAAGTGCCACCTGGAAAAATACTTCCGAGTGAAATGAAAATTGGATTTCTTTGACAAGTCAATGTGGATTGAGTAAGAGGTTCTGTATAATGAACCAATGTAATTGACGATTAATCATGGAAGAAATTCAGTAAAAATAGTAAATGCAACCATCCAACGAATCATTCCAAAAAGATGAGTTTTGCCAGAGTCCGTGCGCCGCAAAAACTTTCCTCAAGGATAGCCTTTAGAAGAAATGGGCTGTAAATTAGCACTCTATTATGAATAATTCTGAAATCAGATATTACCAGTGAAAGATTACTGATTCGATAAATTACAAGGAGGCTCAGAGATGGGATGCTACTCTTCAAGCAAAACAAACACTAAACTACTGTCAGTCTAATCCATCAATCATTAGACTGCTTATCTCTAAATGCATATCAATGCCCATTTTAAACATTTTGAGCAAGAGTGGGCCAGGGAAGGGGTTGCTGGAGCGGAGTGGAGTGGAATGGGGGTCTCAAGGGGGCAGTTTAGGGATGATCAATGAATTTACTTACTCTTACCTCTAAGCAGTTGCGGTGAAATCTACACCTAAGGACCAGCAGAGCTCTAAAAGGTGTGATTTAATGCCCTCAGGGTTTTACCTGTTTATCCCGTTATTGGGGACGAAAAGCCATAATAGTTGGACGAAAACTCAAAGATGCTAAAAATGCCATCAAAAAATGACCGCATGACTAATATAATTGCTATGAATTTTGTTTGGGAAGAATTAACAACGATGAACTTGGAAGACAGAGACGGTCTTTTTAAAAACATAACTGCATAAAAACAACTTCGAAATTGGGTACAAATTAATCTCTAATATTTCAAAAGAAAATGAAAATTACTTATTCGAACTGTCAGCGAGAAAACGTAGAATTGCACCTACTTATTCGTCAGAAGCGAGTAAGTAAACGCGTAAAAAACATCGTATAATTTTTAATATATATAATATAAATTTGCACAAAGTTATAAAATATTTTTTTAAAAACAAGATTTTTTAAAATCTTGAAATTATACCCAAAGTTAGACAGTCGCTTAGAAAATTTTGGATTCAGTTTTTATAGGGAAACAAAATTTGAAACAAAGCTGACAAAAATTTAAAAATTATCTTCACTGAATAAAAACGGTTAACGCCCAAGTCAAAATAGCTGAAAGCTCCAAACGGCTAAAAAAAGGAAAAGATAATTTTACACAGCAGTGAAAGTTCAAACAAACGCCCTCTCATTCTAACGAGTTAAGTCAGTTTACTCATGCAGCTATTGAGGATATCTCGAGGTAAATATATCAAAAGTTTTTCGGGAATTCAACTTACGCCTCACTTTTAAATGACACATCTCTAATCATTTTCAAAGTGTGTTAAAACTACTGAAAACAAGCTTGCATATATATCCGCATTTTCTTCGAGTTGGGAAAATTAATTTTCGAAAGCCAAGTTTAAGTAACCACATCATATGTACAAATATACATTTCACACAAACCCAGGTCGAGGGTCACCGCCATTCAACGCATAAAATATGCAAGACAAGCGGAAAACTTTGCAAGATAAGCGGTGGATGCTGTTAAATTACATGAATTAGGCGATGAATGCGGTGAAAAAAATTGTCGCCTAGTAGCGGTGAAATTACATAATTTCACCACTGAATTTAGCGGTGAAATTACATAAATTCACCGCTTGAAAAAGTGTGCAAATTATATGAGATGGGAGGTGAACGCGGTGAAATTACATCGTTCGTCTCTCGCACGTCTTTCGCGTTCTCTCACTCTGTCACCTTTTTTTAGTTTACTTATATGTTTTATCTGATGTTATAAGTTTTTGTTGATTTCAGAAACTTCGAATGAGTTTTTTTTTAAAGTCTTAGCTGTTTAAAGGTTCACTTTATTCTTAATATTGGTAGGCAAATTCTATGAATGTTGCTCACATTAGCAAAAAAGGCTATTGGTGAACGCGGTGAAAAAATTTAATTCGCCGCATTTCACTGCAATTCTTTCAAAAATTCACCGCGAAATTCATCGCATTTCTTACAAAAACTCGCCGCATTTGTTTTCCAACGTTTTTTGAGTTTGCTTAAAATTCACAAGAAATATCACAGAAGTACGTGACAGATGGCGAAGTGGAAGAAGATGAAGTAGGTAGACAAGAAGTAGGTGAGATGTTCGAACCGTTGTCAGGCAGTTTGTTTTTTGTAAGAATTCTATTGAATGCGGTGAAAAAAAATACTTCAGCGCATTTCACCGCAAAATTATGTACAATATTTGCGGTGAAAAAAAAACAACTTTTTTAACGCTTATCTTACATATTTTTCCAAATTTTCCTCGACCCGGGAATGTTTTCTAATTAGAGCATTGTTAAATGATAGACTCTCAGAATTTCGTGCCGGAACAGCGGATGCATTTTGAAGAGATCTTTATAACTGGAAACTCACCATTGTTGAGACTGACGTACATGGCGGGGTTATCGGCACCCGGGTCCATTTTGTTCACTACAAATGCACTCGGCAAATTGCCCAATCTTTCCACCCCCACCCTGCCCCCAATCCCCCTCTCCTGGTAGAGACACTTCATACTGAGAGAGTAAGACACGTGTTGGGAATCAGAGACATACAGGTCATAGCAGACTTCCTGTTCGTTCAGGAGAGTGAGAAAAGAGAGGGATTCTGACATGAGATAGACGTATGGTTTATGATGTTGTTGAAAGGACGCTACCTGCAACACAGCTGTGGATGAAAGACCAACAGTCAACATTTGAAAATTTCCAGAGATTACGAGCTGGGTTCATACTGAGGATCTATTCTGTTTCGGTGTTCGAAAGTTATTTCTCGTTTAACTTTTACGCCTTCTCAAGCGCCTGTGTTGTTTTCACATACCATATGCAACCATATGGGCTAGGTACGCAAAAGTGCATTTCTTAAAAAAAGGAAAAACTACTCATTGGCTTCTGACATGGATTTCGATGGGATTTCGGGATAATAATGCTTCCAAAAATTGATAATTATCTATTGCTTTGTTTTATCAACGTCTAAATCAAAATCAGAATTGATTTTATAATCCTGATCCGCTATGCGTAAATCTTCTGTGCGCATGGAAGTAGATATCATTGTTCGGAGTAGGGGGTTGAAAGACCTGAATGATGTTTGAAAAATGATTGTTGTCAATGATGGCAAATGGTCTAATCATCACAGACCATACATGCATATGATGGTATGGGACAACACTTCGAGCGCAATTTAGTCTCCCGGGTTGACCAAACTTACCAACCATAAAAAAAGTTCCATAATGGTCCCATAAAGTTCCATAAAAAATTTCTTTCCATGAACTTGCTATGGTTTGTAAGTTTCCATAATGGTCCATTTTATGGTTTGTAAGTTTCAATAAAAATAATGATGGTCGTGTTATGGTTGGCAATATATAATTATGGAACTCTATGGTTGTCAAGTTACCATTATGGAACTTCCTATGGTTTGTAAGTTTACCGTTATGGAACTTCCTATGGTTTGTAAGTTTACCATCATGGAACTTCCTATGGTTTGTAAGTTTACCATTATGGAACTTTCTATGGTTTGTAAGTTTACCATTATGGAAATTTCTATGGTTTGTAAGTTTACCATTATGGAACTTTCTATGGTTTGTAAGTTTACCATTATGGAACTTCCTATGGTTTGTACGTTTACCATTATGGAACTTTCTATGGTTTCTAAGTTTACCATTACGAAAATTTCTATGGTTTGTAAGTTTACCATTATGGAAATTTCTATGGTTTGTAAGTTTACCATTATAGAACATTCTATGGTTGATAAGTTACCATCATGGGACATTCTATGGTTGATAAGTTACCATCATTGGACATTCTATGGTTGATAAGTTACCATCATGGGACATTCTATGGTTGATAAGTTACCATCATGGGACATTCTATGGTTGATAAGTTACCATTACCTAAACACCTAGAGTTGACGTGTGGCTTTGATCTAAAGCTTAGTTCTAAAATGAATAACCGTGCACCGTAAATCTAACCATTTGTCTTCTCAATAGGGGAACAAAAATAACTAAGACGCAAAATTTTTTATGGCGTTTTATGGTAAGTACGGTACCATAAAAGTGGATTTCTTGTTTTTTGACGTTTAGTGAATCTGAGACTGGTCTTTCGATTTTATTTGGAAGATAACCTCAAAAAAATGTGAATTTTATAATACAGAATTTTTAATGGAAAATTTGAAACCATAAAATGGTCCATAAAAATTTTTTTTTCTGGCGTTTTATGGTAAGTACGGTACCATAAAAATAAAGTTCAGAATTTTGAAATTTTATGCACAGAAACGTTGTTTGGAACTGCATGTAGCTCTTTGGACTGTTTCTCAGCCAAACTCAAAAATTTTTATGATCGTTGTATGCTTAGTAAGTTTCCATAAAATCCATATATGGCGTTTTATGATTAGTAAGTTTCTTTTATGGTGGTCAACCCAGGTGCACAATGGTCCGGAACTCGTCTGAGCAGAGGTCATTTCGGTCTGGAACTCATCTGATCAGAGGCGGCTTCGAGCGCACTTCGAGCGCAGACTAGTCTGATCAGAGGTCACACTTGTCTGGGACGGTCTGATCAGAGGCAGTTTCGAGCGCGACCTCAACCTGTGTAGGCTTGGGGGGGGGGTCTCAAATTTCCAAAGATAACTAACTCTACCTGTGCCCTGTGCCATATGGTTCCGAGATCAGTGCTTGTGTATAGAGACCTGTTATCCTGTCTGTCCATGTCATGGTAGATACTGGCCACTATCACATTCCCTCTCACCACAAAGTTCTTTATGTCATGCAACAACATCTCACACGCGTGCTTCACTACGTCACACCTAGCCAACACACATCCAAATGGGACGCATTACAACATTTTAACAGATTCATTTGTCTTGACACAGGAGAGGAGATGGGAGTGTTTCGTTTATAGGAAACGCAAAAAGATGAAGGGAAAGTTCGGTTATGATTTTGTAAAGAATTTTATGCATTGAGTTGAACTTCTATATTCTGTTAATCGTTCCTGATCATTCAGTTAATTTCATGAATTAAGCTCTCCAAAGGCCTCCGGTCGACCACAAATGTCAGTTAACAGAAAATATTAAAAAACCAGAAGAGGTCACCAGTATATTTTTGCTGCAAACAGAAAAAAAAATCAAATCAAGAAAATTGTTTGGAAAAGAGGGAAATGAAACTTTTCCTCTAGTAATTTGCGCAAATTGATGCTAAAGATTCTAACCCCTCTTCCTCTTTCTAACAAATCATCATTTTAGTTGTTAACATGACATAAAGCAAAATAAATACATCTTCAAATGACATTCAACTCTTTAAAAACACAAAAAAAAGAAAGACAACACCTTGAAGAACTAACGAAAATGTTTTCTTTTTCATCCCCATCATTTCAGAAATTAATTTGGCTGGTGCTATTCAAAAGGTCTTTTTCTCATCAGCAGTCTAAATTCTATAAAAGTCTTTTATGTGTTTTTATTTCAAAAAATAAGAACAGGTAGAGTGGAAATTTTTTTCTAAATTGCCGCCAAATAGAAGCTAACAAAAAGTCTATGAGTTATTCCAGTGTTTTATATGTCCTTGATTAGACGAATTAATTACATTCGGACAATTTGTAACAACGAGATAAGAGAGAAGAGTCAGTTGAGAACAAAAAAATCTTCGCAGTTGAAACACTGGTAAAGTCAGTTTTTTAACTCAAAAATTGTTTTTTTTTTAAAAAAAAAAAATCTTTTTTCAACAACTAAAAAAATTTTCATTGGTTTGTCAATATCAAAACTTCCTTTGTTTTCTGGATTTAAATTTTTGAAATTTGGTAGTCTCCGAATACAAGACAAATAATTGAAAAAACATAGCAGGACAAGTCCTGAAATACAATCCAAAGAATTGAATGGAAAAACTGAGAACTATTGTATCTGACCAGCCGATCAATCGAACAATCCCAGCCCAAAAGACCATCTCAAAAGTTGAGAAAAAAATATAATTGCTATAACTCTGACGCTTTTACCATGAAGGGAAATTATAATAGGATTCAATATACTCAATAAATCTCGCACCAGCCTTGAAAGAGATTCATTATCCACTAAAGGCAGATAAACTCAAGAAATATGGCAAACACTTCAAAAAACTTTTAAAAAATCTCAAAGTGCAAAAATTAAAGAAAGTTTCTCAATTTCTCAAAAAATAAAATCATTCATTCGTCTCTGAAATTCTTCAATGTAACTCATCCACAAGACTTGCAAAAGTTTTGTTGGCCAGTAAAGATCGTTAAACTCAGAAAATGACAAACGAAAAAAAAATTGAAAATAATTGCAAATTTTTACAAAATTATGAAAAAAAAATACAATATTAATATCTTCAGAAGCATTCCTATTGTCTCCAGAGACTATATAGTATCACCATTTCAAGCTTTATATAGTTTCATTGGCTCACAATCTCGATACATTCGGAACATGATAATATTCAGAAAATTTGAAAAAAATTTAAATTTGATCAACAAATTGCTAAAACTATAGTTATCAAAATATTGATAAGCAATCCATTACCTCTAGCTACTATGCAGTAACTTTTTATCAAACCCAAGAGGCCGTTCCTGAGCCCTTGGCGCCGAAAAACTCGATGTTGAAATATTTTCAAAAAAACTTTTAAAAAAATTCAATTTTCATTTGAAAAAAAACTGCTAAAATGGTTTAAATTAAAAATTGAAAATTCTTTTATTGCCACTAGAAACTGTAACCCCTAATCAAATCTTGGGGAGGTTCCGTGGCCCTTGAGGCTGGTCAAGCCTAAAAGTGACAAATTTTTAAAAAAAATAGCAAATTTTATCAAAAAATTGCTTAAACTAGTGACATTAAAATTTCGGAAACAATCACATGGACAAGAAAAATTTTTCAGTAACCAATTATCCTGTCCTTTAGGAGGTTTCATGGCACCTGGGGCTGGAAAAACTTAAAAATGACAGTAAATATTAAAAAATGCAAGAAATAAAATGTTTAAAAAAATGCAAGTTTTTATTAAAAAATTGCTAAAATTCGTGATGTTAAAAGACTGAAAACCAACCTAATAACTCTAGAAATTATGCAGTAACCTATTATCAAACCCTAGAGGAGGTTCCTTGACACCTACGTCTGGAAAAACTCAAAAATTGACAAAAATTTTCATTAAACTTGAAAAAAAATGTAAAAATTAGTATACATTTGCGTGTGTTTGTTCTTAGTACCAAAACACATAGCCCTTAAAATGGCCAAAGAAATTAAGTCTTGCAAAATACAGTTATCAACTTTTACAAACCTCAATCTTAGACTGTTTTAACAAAAAATTCGAAAAATGACGAAAGAACGCGAAAAATTGCAACATTTTGGGCTCGAAAACTCATAAAATTGACATTTAACCTTGAATTAGGGCATTCCCAGTAGCTTCACCACATCACGCTTTTAAAGGACTACAAAACGCTGCTAAGGGTCTCTAATGAAACTTGATGCCCGTTGAGCTTTACCTGTTTATCCCGTTTTCAAAGCTCAAAGTCATGAAAAAAGGTGTGAAAACATCTTACAAAAATTAAAAAACATAGCAGGACAAGTACTGAAATACAATCCAAAGAATTGAATGAAATACGGAGAACTAATGAGTACCTGACCAGCAGATCAATTGAACAATCCCAGCAAAAACACAATCTCAAAGTTGAGAAATTAAAATAATCAAACAAATTAAATAAGAAAATAATCATGTATAAAACTCTTGAAGCTTTTACCATAAAGGCCAAATACGATACAATTCAATATACTCATTTACGCACAAAAAATGAAAGAGACTCCACTAAAGGTAATTAAACTCAAGAAATTTGACGAACGCTTCAAAAAAACTGACAAGTACAAAATTTAAAGAAAGTTTCTAAATTTTGCGGCAATAATATGTTCAAAATCATTTTGTGGTCTGTGGTGTTCTGCCATATAACCCACCTGCAAGACCTAAAAAATTTTGTCGGCCAGTAAAGATAGTTACACTCAGAAATGGCAAAAATTTTTGAATTAAGAAACAATTAAAAATTTTAACAAAATAATGCTACAATTCGTGATATTAACATCTTCAGAACTGTTTCATTTTCTCCAGAAGCTATAAAGTATTTTTAATTCAAACCTTAAATAGTTTCACTGGATCATAAAAGTCAATAAACTTGGAACATAACAATTTTCGGAAATATTGAAAATAAACAATTAATTTTTATCAAAATATTACAAAAACTCATGTTATAAAAAAATTGATAACCAATCCATTACCTCTAAGAAAATGTGCATTTACTTATTCATTGCCACTGAAAACTATGCAGTAACCTATTATTAAACCGTAGAGGAAATTCCGTGGCCTTTGATGATTGAGAAACCTAAAAAATGACAAAAAATTTCAAAAAGCTTGCAAGTTTTATCAAAAAATTGCAAAAACTTGTGATGTTAAAATATTCAAAAACCATTCCATTCCATTAACACTAGAAACCATGCAGTAACCTATTATCAAACCCTGAAGCAGGTTTTTTGAAACCTAGGGCTGAAAAAGCCCAAAAAATGACAAAAAATTTTTAAAAAACTTATTAAAACTTTTTAAATTGTAAAAATTAGTATAAAATTGCGTTTTTATATTTGGAGTACCAAAACATATAGATCTTAATACGGTCTTAGAAAATAATTATGCCTTGGAAAAGACCTTTATGAACGTTTACAAACCTCAATTTTAGACTGGTCCTACAAAAAATTCGAAAAATGGCGAAAAAATGCAAAAAATTGGAACATTTTGGGCTCGAAAACTCCTAAAAATGACCTTTTAACCTTAAATTACGGCCTTCCCAGTAGCTTCGCCACTCTAAGCAATTGAAAGACTATTAAACTTTTCTAAGGGCCTCTAATGAAAGTTGATGCCCGCTTAGCTTTACCTGTTTATCCCGTTCTGAGAGCTCAAAGTCATGAAAAGTGTGAAAACATCTTACAAAAATAAAAAAAAAAGACAGAGCACCAATACAATCCAATTCTTGGATTGTAAAAAAGACAGAGCACCAATACAATCCAATTCTTGGATTGTAAAAAAGAATTGAAACACAGTTCTTGTCAAAAGGATAAAACAAAACATAATGCACAACTCTGAGAAGCTGTTTTATTTTGTAAAAAAAAATTGAAAAGGCATTTGGATCAATACATGTTGAAATTATTTCACCTTTTTCAATTTTTATATTAGAAAGTTGAGAGAGAACAACCTAATGCAAATTATGCATAAGATAAGAATGACATAGATTAACAATAAGCTCTAGCTGTTCAACGTATTCTTGGCTAAAGAAATGAAGGCTTGAGGAACAAGAAAAAAATGTGAGAATGGGTTGTAAGAGATGCCCAAGTTCGAGAGCTTAAGTCCAGTTGGTGTAAATGGGTAGCAAACTATGCTTGCAATTAAAAGATGCTGGTTCGAGTCCAGTATTGTTCCATTTTTACAGCAGTTGCACCTGCATTGAGGCCCTAACATTTCACGTTACAGAAAGCTGCAATCAATGTTGCCGCAAAAAGTTCCTTCAAATTTAGCTTTGCAAAGCTGGAAGTCAAAGAAAGGTTTCTTCTCTAAACATAGATATTTTAACAAACTTGAGGCGTATGTTTGAGACGCATAAGCGGTCTTGTTGAAAGAGTGCAGTTTACTAAATTTTCTAGATTTTGCAGTTTACTAAAATACTAGATTCAGTATTAGGCCATAGTGGAACTTTTTAGGCTGTTTACTTGTCCTACCCATTTTGCAGAAAGTTTGATTTCAGTTGCATTTTCTCCTTTTATTATACTTGGTACGTGCTTGGTACTTACTTGTTACCAGAGAAATTGCTATCATTTTTTATTGCAACGTGGTAAATACTTTTCAATGGCACAAAATTCAGTGGCAATCCCGTACCTAACTCCAAGTGCGTTTCAGTACTGGGCCAGTATAAATGCGATTCCGCATCAATACTGAATCATAGACTGATTCATATCTTTTTTCACTTGTCAGACGTACGGTCATCCTGATTTTGTAATGGTCAGAATAGTGCGCTATATCAATATTTTAACTCATTTCACTAACTCAGCCAGCCCGTAATAAAAAAGGAGGAGGGAAGAACCACACAGATCATACTGGAAAATCTCAATGTCGATCGATTTTCTTACTCGACTAGAGAACATTTTCCGACAGTTCTTGCATAATCTTATTAATTCTTGTTTTCAAATCCCTAAAACTTGACAAATCTTGCTAAGATTTTGAATATTCTTTCTGGTTTACTTTATCAAGATCTTATTTCTTGAATTTCTTATTTGAAAACATCTTGAATGTCCGTACATATCTTGACGTTTTCTTAACTTACGAACATCTTATCAATATTTGTCAAGTTTTAATTAGCTTCTTGTCAGGGTGTTTCATGTTTAATTTCACTTACCCGGTGATGTAGAAAACTTACGAAACATATAAGAACGATTTTGTTTATAAAACTATCCAATTTTTCATTCATTATATTTATAAGTCTTTGGGTTCAAGGAATATTTATTTACCTATGGAGTGATATTCCCCATGATGCATATGTGGATGCGAGTATGGTGGTGTCGTTGATCCAGATGGCCTTGTGTGGCTTCTCCTGGTATGCAGGGAAGTATTCCCTGCTGAATATCTCCCTCCAAGTGTCTCCCCCGTTTATACTCACATACATGTTGAGAGACAAGAGACGCTGCATAGACGAGGGACTCGGCTGGATCAGGTCAGACTAACAGAAACAAAAGAAGAACATAATAAATAGAAACATAACTCTTAATAAACTATTTCTCTGCAATCACAAGACAGCTTTAACGAGATTCGCCCACACAACAGAACACTATACTCTTCTAATATTTTTTATAATAAGTTTCTAATTTTTTAATTGATATGTAAAGACTTTAGAAGTCTAGTTTCCTTATAAAGTCCAGCATCGTCTTTTCATTAGCCGATTTCTAGACTTGAAAATATAAAAGTACAAAGAAAAAATAAAAAATTTTGGATTAAAATTGTAAAATTTTTACCATGCATGATAAAAACGCTATACGTTTGTCATAAAAGTTAAGGTTGCACATTAGCAGATGAATAGAAAAGATTCTCTCGCGTATTCAACTCAATTAGTTGAAATAATGAAGGGCAACCTTAGCATTTTTGTCACTATTTTTTTAAATCGTGCACGACATGATTTTTCTCCTACAACAAAATGTAAATCAAAACGGCGACACAATTGAATTATACGAAATTTTGTTCGTGAATTTTTGTTTGCGGAAATTGAATAAACTTCCTAGAGCTCTAAGAAAGGAAATATCAAAGAAAAAATTCAAGAACAAGTTAAAAGAAGAGATGCAAAAAAATACACGAACGGATTCCAGAGGACAAAAATTGAAGGCTTTAAAAGTTTATTTTATTAAAATAATTCACGAAAGCCCAAAACGGAAAGTTATTATTTAGTTAATCAGAGGACAGATGTGGTTTTTTTTATTTAAATCATGTAACTCGTGGTTATTCTAATTTACATGCTTGAGATTTTAAAAAATATATTGGGTGGGAATGAATTTGATGAATGTACCCGTCTGTATGTACTGGAGTAGACCTTCACTTTCTCCCATATGTACATGGGGAGTCTCCTTCTGGTGAATGTCTTTCCTGCATCTTGTGTGAATGAGATGTAGAGACTCTTGTCAAGCGGATCTTCAACCAGGAATAGAAGACTCTTCTGATCTGCCTCGTCTGACAGTCGGATTGTCTTCGCAATGTAGTGGCTGTAATCTTCCAGAACCTGGTTGAGAAAGAAAACGCCCTCATTTTAACATAATTTCAAATCAGCATGATTATTTATATGATCCTAAACTTTGAAGAGTTTTGTTGGAATCTTACAATATTCTTGGTTGAACTTGTTACAATTTTCTGAATTTTTAAGGGAAGTAGTTGGTATGAAACAACTTAAACTGTTTCGGGATAGACTGGGTTCATAATGGCAGACTTGGAATCGGCAATAAACAATTGCTCGGTGAAATTTGCTCTATTTTCGTTCAGTATTGCTTACAAAATTAGGTAAAACTCAAGATAACATTTTTCTAAAACCCTATAATAACACCTCGCTTTTTGAATTTTGACTATTTATTTAAAGTAAAGTAAATTTTGGCTCTTAGAAAACTTTTTCTGGGGACAAAAAATGTCAAAAAATTACAGAAATAACGAACTACTACACTTGGGTTAAATTCTAGCAGAAAGGGCAGCTTTTTATCAATCTGTGGCGCTGGGAAAGAGGCGTTAATTTTTTTCAAAGTGCAAAACTTACCCGTGTTGACCACATAAAAGAAAAAATATGGACATTTACTAAGCATACTCATGCTCAAAAAATTACTTTAACTTAAAGTGGGCTGCAAATTTTTACAGGGCTGTTAATGGGCACAAAAAATCAACGGGCGGCTTTCTCTTTTTTTCACATAAGAGAAAGAAAGTGAAAATCTAGCGAACAAAAGAACTTAAATAAAAAACAAAATTTAAATATTAGTTCACGCCGTACCAATTGCAAAAACAACTCAATCTATTTTTTTCCTTAAGCTATCCTTCAAATAGTGATACATAATAGAGAGTTCGAGAAAAACTCATAGAGGTGAAGTTCTATGTAGGCATATATAACGATTAAGAAAAATCAAAACTAAATTGGTTTTTGAAGTTCTAGTTTTAGTTCAAACAACTCAATTTCCATTGTAACAACTTGAAATGCAAAGTAAAAACAATCAAATTCAACTCAATTGTGTGGAAAAAGACACTCACTAATGCAAAATCACGCAAGAGAGAGGACAATTGCAACAAACAATGAATTCAAATTGATCTAAATTTTCTCTGACGTTCTCTACTACAAAGATTAGGCCGTGTAAATTGAGAATTATATGAATGATATACAATTATTGACAATTATTGTTGAAAAAAATGTCTTGATGTCCAACTAAATAGCGACAGAAAATTCAAATTTGAAAACTTTAGTGAAAAGATATAGCCACCTCAATTTGTTTTATTATCATAATTGATTGATGTCTGACGGCAAATATTTACGTTTGGAGACATCTTTGACTACAGAATAGGTTAAAATGTTTAGAGATTTCCTTGGTCAAAAGAAGCGCAACCATAGAAATTTGGTAAATTGAAACTGGAATGGAAATTCAATTGAAATGGAAATTTAAAAAATTGAAACTTTTCTTGATTTTTTTTTCCTTTCTGGAAATCTAAACAAATTAGAGGCACCCTTTCAGTTTCTTTATAGTTTTAAAATGTCACTGTTTGGCTTTACAAGCATCAGCCAACAACTTGACAGATGTTTTAATAAAATCGACCATTTAATTACTTGCCCCAAAACGTCTGTCGAGAACTAAACAATGAAATAGTGTTCGAAACTAAAAAATTAGTTAATGGTTATTAACATATGTGATTAAAATGTAACTTTTTTAACTAGACGTAATATAAAAAAAGAGAAAAGACACCCTCTCATTTTTTACGTGAATGGAGTTGAAAAAATAAAACAACTTAATTTTTGCAAAATATGTATTCTAATATTTAGGCTCGAAAATTTTTTTCTCAATGCCAGAGCTCGCTCAGAACTGAGAGAACTTCTAGCAAAATACATAGCCCAAAACCTTTTAAAAGCGGAACTTTTTCAGCAATTTTGTTCAATTCCTGCATTCCTTTTAGGAGTGAAATTTGAAAACGTCCACTACACTTAAAAAACAACCAAAAGATCTCAGCTTCTTTTAAGCAGATCGTCAATTGTGTTAATCGATAGATTGCAATTTTCGACACAAGCGCATTACCACAATTGTTACTATTCTTGTTATTTTTGATCCCCTTCAATCGGCTTTTCGCAACACAGCTGAAGCAAAGACGTTGGAGAGTCCTAATCATAAGATATAAAAACAAGAAAAAAATACGGGAGAAAGCTGTTGATGGATATGTTAATCTTGTTGATTTATGTTGAGGTCATAGAATTGCTAACTGAGTTGTCAACTCAGCATAAAAATAAAAGATTTTTACTAGCAATAAAACTTTTAGTTTGAGAAATGAGATTGGCCGATCAAATGACAGTTCAATTTAAAAAGCAGCGGTTTTCCCTTGATGAAAACAGAAGGAGCATGAAAAGAAGAAAAGTTTTACAGATTATAGGCAAATTTACACCAAAAAAGTTGTTTAAACTAGAATTAATCTGATTAAAGCTGAGCAAAAATGGGAAAAAAGCGATAACTACAAGTAATTGCGCTATTTAAAGCAAAAGGCTTTTTCGTATCATTTTTTTATCAACAAAACTGTGATAAACTCTCTTGTTGATCATTAGAGGAAGAATAAAATGAAAAATTGGTAAGGACAGGACCTTTAAAATAAAATCTTTACAAATTCTCTAATCAGTTTAAGAAGCGCAATCTTTCACATCGTTTGCGACAAAACAATGCTACGACAACTGGTCTGATTGTCAAGTCTGATCGTCATGTCTTAAATAGCACTGATTTAGTGAAATTGCAAGTCTTGGATCAAATATTGTGCACAGATTTATTCTTGGTTTTCTTTCCTTTGCCAAAAAAAAGAAGAAGGCAACCACCTCCAGAGGCCTGCCGAAAAAACTCTCCAACGTGAAAAAAGAATCACAAGACATCACGTGCCCTTCTATAAAGTTCACTTGAACGAGAATGAAAAATTCTGATATCGCACAGTCATGTTTAATTTTTTTGCCATTTGAAAAAAGAAATTGGTTTCGGGGTAAATATATGTGACATTTAAAGTTGGTATATGCTCAATTCAGAAAAAGCTTGGTCAGACTAGCAAATCCTTCTTAAAAATGCTTACTAATTTTTGCTATATTCGAAATGCATTAATTATAAATATTTTTTTTTAAAACTCCACTTTGCGTAGCTGTGCAATAATGAAGACTTAACTTAGACTTGACAAGTCTTGAGCAATTCTTGACATGTCTTCGCAAGTTTTAAGGCTTGAAACAAGCCGTGGTCAGTACTGATGTTTCAATTCAAAACGTGTATTTCACTAGAGAAGTACAGACCAAGACTTGAAACTCGTTCCGGGAAGTGAAACAGACAAACAAACCGTTGTTGTGCCAGAAGTTAAATGTGCCACAAAATCATGATTAGTTCTCTTTGCTTCTTTGGTTATTTGCAAACTAGTGATCACATTTAAGCACGAAATTTCTCAAAGGTTTCATAATTTTTGTTACAGTCAAAAAGATAACATATTAAGGGAAAACATATTTTGAGAACATATAATTATTGAGGATATAAGTTTATCATTACGTCTAACAACTGTAGCAGTTCAATATCCGCTTATTGCTAAGATTTTGCTACGATTGAGAATTATGAGGGCTTCAATAAACTTTAATCAGATTTTTCGTCTTCAATAAATATAAAGTGGAAACATTTTCTCACAGGTTAACTTGCTAACCAGATCAGTGGCTGATGCATTAAACTGCTGGCTATCCATTTCTCTCCACAGAATCCGGTTGGCCCTGGCTGTCTCACTAGACCCAGGTGCTCTGAAGTGGAAATGTCTGGACCCCACTATCACAATAATCATTGAGGGACTCGGCCCAAGGTAGTAATAGCTCATTCCCGCTGCTAAAACAACAGGGCTTCACATTCAGAGTAAAGCACCCTATCAGAAAGGTTGACGTCACAGATTGAAGTGACCTCTGATCAAACGCCATAGCCACATTATTGTCCACACTTGCTTGCCTTTTGACGACAGTCCAGATACTGTGAGTTCAAGGATAGTCTGATTGAGAGTTAAAACCAGTCTAAGTCCTCAATGTATGTTTGCTATTGTTGTGATAAAAAGTTACATGTCACATCAAGAGTTTTGGAATACTTGGTTCCACCAGGAGTAAAAAGTGGCATTTACTTATATTCCACTTAGTAATATTAATTTTTAATAGTTTCTGACTTAAAAATCAGTAGAAGAGTAGAATAGAATATCTTTTTTCAAATTCAAGACCGAAATTTACCCAAAAAAAGATAGAAAATAGAGACAATAGATCAATTGGAGAAAATAGAGAGGTTTACTGAAACAAAATATCTGTCTATTCAATACATTCAAAATTTGTTGTTGAAAACCACGAGGTGCTAGACCGCGCGCCATGAGAGTCTCGGATGTTTATACAGAACTTTCACTTCAACAAAGTAAAGTAAAATTCTTCTAAAGATCTAATCATCATACCCAATCACGAGATTTATGTTTTACCTGACTAACGTGGTGAGAATAGTTTGGAAAAATGAAATGCACTGATGAAAATTGATTCATTAAACTGTTGATCTGCTAAACATAGTCATGTTAACCAAGTTAATTGTCAATTCAATTGATCAGATTTTTCTTTAAAAATGTTCAAAATAGTAACACAATGTTTCCCTGAATTCCCTATTTCTTTTGTTATTTTTGATTATTGGGATTCAACGAAAATCAAGGGACTACTAATACGCCCCTAGTCGATAATAGATGGTTATCTATTAGGAATCTGACATAATGTGGCAGATTCTTACAACACGATGATTCTTCTGGTCGAAACTTCAGCCAGATTCATCCTAGATGACCAAATGTCTGCCAAATTCCTACAAAATAACAATTTCCGCTCAGATTTCCACAATAAAACAATTTTGCATACTAGTGATCACATTTAAGTACGAAATGTTGTAAAAATTATTTCTCAAAGGTTTCATAATTTTTGTTACAGTCAAAAAGATAACATATTAAGGGAAAACATATTTTGAGAACATATAATTATTGAGGATACAAGTTTATTCATTAAGTCTAACAACTGTAGCAGTTCAATATGCGCTTATTGCTAAGAGTTTGCTACGATTGAGCATTATGAGGGCTTCAATAAACTTCCTAAAAAAAGATTTATTGTTTGGCAAAATTTTCGAAGCGGGTTCTTCTATGGGAGATGTGTTGTGCAATATTTTTGTGCCGATTATTAAGTTTACTACATTGTAACGCTAATTAGGCCTGTAAAATATTCTCGCGATAATCAAATGAACTATCTCTTCAAATTTATAAAAAAAATGGATGCAAAAAAAAAGAAACAAAAAACAGTGAACATTAAACTATTCGAAGTGCTTTTTGAGCCATAATAAGTTCGCGTCTCGGTTGGTTTCAAAAAAAGCAATTTTAGTAATAAGTAGGTGTGCGATCTACCCTATGCGCAATATAAACAAATACAATACTTTGAAAAAATAAATTGTTAACCGTCATATCAAGGAACTTTGTTTATGCACTGCTTAATAGTTCTCATATACTTTTGGGCTTTTTATTCAATCAAAAAGGCAACTGTACAGCAAATAGTTTGCTGAAAAAAAGATAATATCAACTAATTTAAATGCATATCAACCAGAACAAACTGGTTTATTTTGACCAAAATCTTTTAAGATTACCACTTTTCTGCCAACAATTACACGATGGTCAATCTTCGGGCAGATTCTATATAATAAACCATTTCCTGCTAAGATCTCGCTTGATTATCAATTTTGCCAGATTTTTGAATGTAATCATTTATCTAACAGAATCTGACATATTTGTGCAAGACAACCATTTGGTCTTGACTAGGGTCTCTTCCGGAAAAAAAACGTCCTCTGAATTTTTTTCTAGTCGAATTTGTTGTCTCTCCCAAAATTTTTGTATTTTTTATCAAAAACTGCTTCGAGTCCTATTTTTTTTCTTTTTTTACCCAGAAATTTGAAGATAACTTGGCGCCCAATTTTCTTTTTTTTGTCAAAACCATTTCAGTCACAGAGTTAAAACAGAAAAATCATTTTAAATTATGTAGGTCGTTTTTTTTTATTTTGGGTTATCTGATTTGTCGATTCTGCTCTCATATCTTACACAAGTAAAAAAGAGCTTCTTTTTTCCATAATTAAAATTAAGGACAAGTTTTGTATCTCATTCAATTTTCGTTCCCGTGTAGAGATGGTGAGTAAATATCAATACAAATCAGCGTTTTTGTATCATTAGTTTTTGAAAATTCGTTCTCCGTCGTTTAAAATAAAGATTCTGATTTATATCTACCCTAGTCGAGAACAGATGGTTATCTTTAAAAATCTTGCAAGAATCTTGTTCATTGAGGTTACCTTTTATTTACTATCGAGCAAGACAAAAGCTAATCTTTTGAGAATACAAGATCTTGCAAGACTGAAGGCTAGTTTCCAAAATTTTTGCAAGTTCAATGTTGTTCCGATTGCTTCAATTTTAGCACCTATTCGCTCATTTTTGGTCGAAACTTTTCAGTACTGTTATCTACAACTCAGTATACCATTTTATGCCTTTTCCTAAACATCCGGTTGCCCAATTTGTATCGTTTTTACTATATTATTCAGGAAAAAAACCTGAAATGATTTGTTTTACTAGTTTTTTTTAAACCAAAAAATTTAGGATCTGGATTAATTTTTGGTGTTTTTGATCATTTTTTTGTTTTAATTCTTGTTTGTTTTATAGTACTATTTGGTACAGTTTTTCAGTGTCCAGTTTTCAGTCAAAAATATTTTTCCACTCAAAAAGTAAATAAGCCCATTATAGATATCATATGCTAATAGTGTTCAAACGCCTTCGATTCTGTACCATAGTTTGCATATTGTGAAGAAAAATTTTAATCTGCAAAATCTTGCAAGAGAAACTTTTTCTCGACTAAGGTGCTCATGAGGGTTCTAATAGCACATAATAGGGGGCAATATATATGCTTTCAGCAATCCCGATGCTCAGCTTTTCATTTAAAACATGGGTTACCTTACAGCATCCATAATAAAAAATACAGTATCCATTAGTAATCATGCTCCTTGCAAGGGATGCGAGATTATTGACACAAATGAAACACGATCCAATATTTGAACCTTTATCCCACCAGCTAAGAGTATCCCAATTGAAAAACCGATTGTGTGGGTTTTATTATTCCACCTGAAAACCCGATTGTGTGGGTTTTGATTCACATAATAAATCATCATCAGAGTGACGAGGGGTCATTAATCAGAGTGTTGCTCTGATTCCATGCTTGGGTTATGACATTAAACTGATAACTAATGTCATGTCCTCAGTTAATTCGACTAAGATACCAAGCTATATGTTAAATGAATTTGTTCATCTTGTAAAGAAAAATAAAAATTTGGAGACCTATTTAGTGACGAAACCATTAAAACCCTTTCGACTTCTTTTTTAAGGTTTCTTAATCGCTCAAATTGTGTTTTATCTATATTTACACTGCAGTTCATTTAGAATTTTAGACTTTGAAAAGTGTATTCGGTCTATTTAAAGAGATATCGGTGGGTTCAAATTTCTGTCACGAATATTGCCCAATATGAGCGGAGTTTTTTGTACAGAGAGATGCAAATTTGCTCATCAAATTTTGTTCCAACCGATTAAAAAATAGAATTACTTTTAATATCGACGTCAGGTGCTGTATCCCTGTAATTGTAGGAGAAGCCATAATCATAGTCAGAAGTGTTCAGACCACTCTCAGTAGCTGCCTGTGGGTAATTGAATGGCTTCAGATCCGTAACTGTCGGAGTGGTCATGAAATCCTCTATCAACTGCTGATGAGCCCGTTTGATTCCATCATTGAACTGACAGTAGGTGTGAACAGGTAATATGACGTCATAACAAGTGATGATTAACAATATCAGAACTGATTGGATTTTATAGATTGGTGGTAAAATAATTTTAGTTGAACGGATAGCCATAGTAGTAATTCAAATACTTTGCTCACGTTTTTTACTTTGAATACTTGAAAGATTTTGAATCGTTTTGTTTTCTTTGTTCAAAAGTGGGCAAAATGATATTACCCGATCACATGCAGTTGACCATGACTAACTCGATAAAGGTCACTGAATGAATAAAACTGGGAAAAAATGAACTCCAAGAAAGTAAAATAATGTGGAATAATAAATTTGTCGATGCAAATGTTATAATCACGTTGCGAATAGTGCTGGAGAAGAGAGAGTGTTTTTAGTAAGGTTGGGCTGCCCTTCGGTAAAAGTTGAACCCTATAACCCTTAGGAACTGTGGAAACCCTTTACGAGAACAATTGGTTAACTAACACAAGCTGACCACTATATATCGAGAGGTAACAGCATAAAACGGGGAGTTGCAATAATCGCCTTTTATGTTATTGAAAAGAATTACTAGTTATTACCAGTGGTTAATTGCTAGATATCTTGAGGACGTTCGTGTGATTTTAGTTGGATCAACTGACGTAGGCTTTCAATATTGTTTCTCAGCTTTTCTTATCATTTGTAAAGAAGTTCTTTAATTATAATCAAATTTACTCAAACAATCACAAATTTGTATCAACACGTACGCAAAAGTACAAATGTAGAAAATCTTTGTATGTTGTGTTTGATTTGATTGTCTTTCTTTGTCTCTCTCTTTCTCAAATCCCCAATATTTGAAAAGTTGCTTCTATCTCTTCTTCAACAATATGGCCACAAACAGAGAAATTAGCCTAAGCAACTATTTGCTTTCTGTCACCACCAACTTCTTAAGTGACTTCTGCTGCTTATAAGTGTCTGCATTTTGTCTCATCACGTCCATTAAATACAGTCGAAACTTTGTCCATTTCAAAGCATCAAATTATTCGCGTTGGAACTCAGGGAAATTGGTAAATTGGGAAATTGTTGACTGAAAATTCTCAATGGCTCTCTGTTTGTTTGTATGATAGTGTTGAGTCACTGTGTGGGTGGCGGGGGGGGGGGGGGGGGGGGGTGGTGACTCTTCAAAAGTATGCGCAAAAATCGATCTTTTATTACACTCTTCTAAGAGAATAATATTAGACTCAACTCAAAGCAATGGCACCTGCTAAGTTAAAAAAAGTTAAATAGTTTTGTAGCAAAGACAGTTAAAGGAACATCCAATTTGAATTCAAGTCAGTGATAAAAAAAAATTATCAAAAGTAAAAACAAATTTGAATTGCGCATTCCTTTTTAATTTTATTTTGACTTAACTAAATAATGGGGTGCTTTATTTGACGAAAAGGTTATTAGTTCCTAAAACAGGGGCGCTTATTTTTGTAACTTTTGCATTGTTGCGGTTTATGAATATAATTGGTTGTCTTTCGGATTAACTTAATAAATTGAAATTTGCAATATTAGAATAATGTCTCGGGTTGTTATAAAAATTATTAACTAATGCTCTGCTGGAAATGATTAAGAATTGGTAATAAGATAATATTGCTTTTGTTCGTTCAATTCTAATCGTGTGTAATGGTGCGTTTGTTCAAATAGCTTGAAACCCTAGTTTCTGATCTGATAGATAATAAACAGCTTGAGTAAATAATTTCCAGCAAAGTGGCTAGACACGGCTGTGCAAAACACAAAATTTGATTCCGACCATTTGTGAACCCAATTTTGTTCAAAAGATACTACTACAGTAAGTTATGAATGTTCACTTTGTAGCAATGAATTTCATGTTCATATTCAAGGGGCATATAGTCATAGGGCGTGGGCTATTTTAACAAAAGATTAAGGATTTCCTAATCACTAATAAAATGCGTGTACGTGCGACTGAAATTACTTAATATATACAATGATTTAGTATGCTTGAAATATTTCCTATTATTATAATACATAGTTAGTTGCCTATGCTCCAACTCGTCAACCAGAATACCAGTACTTATATGCGTTAAAATTGACAGCAAATTAATAATTAATAAATTTACCCCAAATTTCAAAAAATGCAACCTTTAATTATTTTTAATTAAAAAAACAATGACAAAAAGGTATGATAACACATTGAACAATGTTCTGTTTATGGGCATTAGTACACTAAATAAACTCTTACAAATTTTCCACAACTTATCTCCGTTAAAGTAAAGTTTATCGAATCGGGTATGTAGAACTATTCACTAATAATAGAATTATCAACAAGTCACTTATGCACAGTGAGTTTGCAGGTCCAGAAAACGGCCAAACTGGACCTCAAAACTAGGACTATGAAAATGTACAAATTAGAACGGGAAACTTTGAGGGTTTCTTACAGTGCTTATGAATTACAGATATTTTTTAACAAAAAATTCAACAAGGAGGCTTCAAAATGTGAACACAATTTTTTTGACCCTGCTCATCCACTTTGTCATTCAAATGTCTACAAAATCGGGAAGAGAAAGACAAAATCGGGAACATTCAAATATTCACTTAATGATCGAGAAACAATTGGAGTATAAACATCGTTATAAACTCAAACCACTGAATTATTTAAGTAAAGCTAGGTATGAGGTCCGATGAGACCTGCCATTGATTAAGATACGGGACAAGGCAAACATCAAAATAAAACCACAAAAACACTTATTACGGGGTAAAATATGTCACTACTTAAGAAAAAACACTGAGTAGCAAAGTCAAAATATCATCTGACAAATCCCAACTTAACAAACAAAATGCACTTCACTACAAAACAGATGGAAACTAGCCAACAACTCGACTAAAAGAAGAATAAAGAGAAGGCAAAGTTCAATAATATCCCGTGAAATATTTGCAACCAATTCACTTCAAAATTCATAGCAGCCATCAGTTTTTGACCAAAAAATGCTAGGTAGAATGACAGATATCTCTTTAGTTGGGCAATGGGACCTGATATTAGTTATAACATGGAACCTGTCATCAGTAATGCTAAGTCATAATATAACAACAAACAAAAACAACATTCAAAAATGCGCAGAGAGTTTAGGAAAACTAATAGTGCTGAAAACACAAACGCCGTTAGCTGTAATTGAAAAAAAATCACCTATGTTTGATTGGGTATGGCCATTTTTTTACTGGTGCAATGAGAAAAAAACAAATACAAAACATAAAGATCGACAAAAAAGCCCATTAGCTAAAACCAACAAAACTTCTTATGAGAACTCATAATGTCGAATTCGTAAAAGCGTTGGTTAAAACAGATAATTTGTAGAAATCAACGTTTTCTTCAAAAAGGTAGATGAAACCTGTAATAAAAGAAGCTAGTTTTGAATTTGGCGAACAGAAGAATAAAAAGGTTCAAAAATATAATGACGTTTTTCAAAACCGTAAGTTTCAAAGACGATAAAACTTTTATCTGTCAGCTGAAGTTATTAGATAAGTTTATTAAGGTCTTCATAGGAGTGCAGTGAGACCTTTCATTAATCAGAATGTTACATTACTTTAAAAAAACAAATATAAAACAACAATGGAAACTCATTCAAAAGGTCTCGGAGCCATTAAAACAAAATCATCCTTTTTATGTGTGGGCTTCAATCGAATGCGATTGAACATGCATATCTGCCGCAGCTTTCATAAAAAAAATGGATTGTCAGATATTCAGCCAAAAGACTTTCAAAAAGCCTCCAATCTTCAATGTAAAACGATTGACAATTTGGATGTACAATTTTAACGAAAGTGAAAAATTTGACCAGAAATTACTGTGAAAGTAATCAAGATCATCGGAAATCAGCTGAATGTTAACAACCGTTTAAATATCAGGGAGTTCTTCAAAAAAAATTCATGAATGCTATGTTCTGACAATAGACGAAAGGACCACAACTACAGACAAGTTTTAAAAAACAATGAAATCGATTCAAAGACTCGGAGAATCAAATTGGTAAAACTATATGAAACATCAAACAACAGATTTTTTTATTCAATTCAACGAGGATGGTATCTGTTATTAATGTTACCAAGCTACCAATCGAACATTATTAAAGTTAAAATAATGAAGAATTTCAAAAATAACTGTTTTTTGAACGGCGGTATTCAAAACCATAAAAGGCAATTATTGTTAACTTGAAGTACTAGATAGTTTCTTTAATGCTACTTCAGTTAGCTCAAGCCATGAGACTATATGGATAACAACAAAAGCTGGCGAAACTCAATGTTTCTGTAAAAGTTTAATGTAACCTTGTTTGAGCCAAGAAACCACTGGTTGTTCGCTTAAAGCATAATAACGGTTGTCTGGGCCTCTATTGAAAGTCTCATTGGTAGTCATTTGGGTCTCATTTTCGACCACCAAAATGCAAACGAACCTGTCTGTAAATGACACAAAAACGGAAATGCAAACAGATTTTATAAAAACCTGCTTCCCATAAAATCAGAATTCTCGTAGATTTTAAAAAGTACAGAGAGATCAAAACAGGACATGCCATCACAGCGCTTCTATTGAGAAAACGTATTTGTGCGTTATACTTTGTTCAATTGTTCTAAAATATAATAAAGTAATTCATAAAATAATCAACTGACTAAATACTGAACTAAATTAGCCAGCGAAGTTTTAAATGTAATACACCTTCATTGACTCCGAAAGTAATGCTTTTTTCATCTGAAATCATGGTGATTGTGTCAGCAGTTATAAGATATTTGTTTGAGATAAACTTGGCTAAATAGGCATAATTGTTGCTCTTTTTTGAGAACGTGACAGAATTTCAAATATTTAGCCCAAAACAATAGCCCGGAAAATTGGATCAAACAGTTTGAAGAAGCATGCACTATCTTTTATTGCAAAACTAATAGCACTCTTGTTTCTCAATTTTAAGATATTTTAGTAAAATGAAGAAAAATTAGAGCATTTTGTTTGTCAGAAGCAAGACGGAAGTCAGTCAAATCTGTCGGAGAAAAACGAAATTCAATTTTTTTTTATTTCGATACTTTTTTGGCGTGAAAAGATTTTTGCTGATACCACTCACAACTCAGTACAATGAATATATCCATCAGCTGAAAATGATTTAACCAAAAACACAAAAACCAGCTGAGAAGATAGTTCGTTCCCCATTAAGGTGCGTCGGAACAATTACGTGGGTAAAAAAATTATCCGTGTCATTCATAATTATATCAGTTAATATGAGATAAATGTTTGTTTTTATTTGCGGAGTCAAAATGTTACAGAGTAAAGAAGCGAATTCTAGCCAATTCGAATCGCTTTTTTCTAATCTTTAAAATAAGAATTAAATACGTTCAACATACGTAAAAATTTCCGAAAAATTTCATTTAACCTAATTTTAATTAAATAATACCATGATATGTATTAAATAAAGTGGATTTCGGCTTAATATTTTTAGGTTCTCTCGACATTTGTTGACTGATTTTGAATCAATTTCTATGTCAATAACATCGAACAAAAATTTGTAAAAGAGCATAAAAAATCAAAAAAAACCTTGCCGTCTAAGTTTCACGTGTTGTCTTGATCGTAATATTGCTTACATATTGTTGATATCACGTTGCTTGCTATAATGAATTAAAATACTGAACTACAGTTTCGAGAAAAACTAAGTTATATGAAGCCTCTCCCGGTTTACGAACTGTGTTGGCCTAACTGTTGTAATTAACTTAATAAAAAGATTGTAACGATTATGAAAAGAGACTTCAAAAACTACCAAATAGAAGCAATAGCCAGACTTCATTTCAACAAAAGGACAGTTCATAGCTCAAACAATTACATCTCGTGACGACAATATGCACGCGGTTGAGTTGCAGTATGAGAGCAAGAGCAATCTGGCTTCGATGCCTCTCAAGTCTCGCAAAACCACCACGAGACACTTTTGCGATGTGCGAAGCTAATGACAAGGGCACAAAGTGTGAGGAGAAATCTGCGCATGTCTGGTAGATGACTACGTCAGATACCTCAAGAAACTCAGTCTGTGGCCCCAAAGAAATCAATGATACTGGCAAGAAACATGTAACAGATGATAGTAAATTTAATTGGAGTGCTTATATTCCGCTACCTTCATCTGGTGACAGCAGGCATGCTGAGGCTCACAGGTCAAAAAAGAGAAGAAAAACTGTAAGACGGAACCTTCAACTTTTCATTTTTCCTACTGCGACTTATCTTTTTGATTTAGACGCTAGAAACCCAACCTCCGAAGAAAGTTTAAAATTACGAAGGATATTTCAATAGTTTTTCCGGAAATACTGGAAAAAAACGTTTAATGTAGCATATTTTGAGACAAGAAAAAACATGATATTGGAATTTTTTGGCGAAATTGTTTAAAACACAAAAAATTGATCACACGAATTTGTATATCAAAACGAATTTGGAAAAGAACGTTATACTGAATTGTTCAATTTTGAAATTTTTGGTCAATTTGGAAAAGCACTGGATATTAATTAGCCGTATTAGTTTATTAGATTGACATTCTGTATTCAAGAATTTTTTAGGAAATTTTACCAGAAATATTAAAAAAAATGGAACAAAAGTATAAGTTTTCGACGATCTTGTCAAGATATCAATTTTCTAACTAGAAGTTTTGTCAATTGAGTGAAACTCAATACATACAAAAAGTTGTGTGAAACATCACAACCTCCGACATACAGTAAAAGTTATCACATTCCCATAATTTTTCTCGTTGCTCGTTTTTGTATCGTTTTATCCGCGCCTCTTTTGTCCTTTAACTCTTCAAGTTTCCGTGTTCCGTTTTTCTCAACAACGTGGCTCTCGCAAAACTTCGCTTTTCGTTTGTCGTTTTCTTCGTCTACAATTCCGTAGTTTTTCTATGTAGTATGTCATATCTGATGACGTATGTTTTTGTTTTTCTTTCAGTATGTTGATGATGCTAGTGTGCTGGTTTGTTGTTTACAAAATCTACAAATACAATATTTAATTTTATATAATTTTCGCTGTTTGTTCTGGAGTTACGGCTAGTAAATTATTTGACCTTTCCATCATGTTAGTATATTACTGGATTGCCGTAAAATACTCTGTCATTGGTAGATTAAGGCCCATAAAGAATTCAACTAGCTTCTCTTGCAGTATCTTCTCTCCTTCTTCCTAGAGTGTTACTATAGTTTGTTCTGGAGTTACGGCTAATTTCTTGAGTTGAGTCTGATGCTGCTGTCGGCTAACATAGTTCTTCTCGGCCTCTGCGCTCGTTTTCCGCCCGTTCTTTCCCAGCCATTCCATTTCTGTTCCTTTGCGCGTTTTGCGCACTGCTTGCTCAACTTCTCGTTTTGTTTTTTTTTCTTTTCGTTTGCGTTGCGCGTTCTTGCTCGACTCCCCGTCCGTCAAGTTTCCGTTGCGTCTCGCGTCATTCGCTCGATTTCCCGTGTTTCCTTCTTTTCCCGTCTTGTTGAAACGCATAGCGTTCAGCGCTCCTGGTCTGATGTCGGGCATATTTTGTGTGCTCAACGGTTTTTCTGCTGCTCTATGGCGCTTTGTTTTACAGACTGCAAAGTGTGCTGTTTTTGAGTGTCTTTTGCTTTGGTTTGTTTTGCGTGAAAATGGCTAGTTTGGACTCTGCTTACATTATATAACTGTGTGCAATTGTAGTTCTGCTGGTTTATCGAATTAAAAACATCGTGATGTCGGATTGCCTTGATCATAAAGTCCAAAAGCTGTACGCCGTCAGATCAAGGCGTGCATCTGAGTTGCATATTATAGATGAAGATATCTCTCATTGTAAAATAGTCAATGTAGGTACAAAAATGAGAATTTGATTGCATGTGCTGGAAAACTGAGGCTCCAAGCGCACTTTTTCCCTGTTAGAGTAATAATTGGAGGCAATGACAACTAAGAACGACAAGATCCTCACTTCAGATTGAAATTACATCATTTCTGCTGATGATAATATGAGTGACCTTAGAGAACCGAGGGCTTCCTTTCCGTCTAGAGTTTCCTGACTAAAGGCGTCGACAAAAACTTTGAGTCACCGTAAACATAATTACGTTTTTGCCAAAATGAAGCGCGAGGAAATTGAAAAAAAGAATGAAGCAGCCATTCGCCTCGTTAAACAGAAGAAGCGAGTGGAATTAGATAGAGTGGAGGAAAACAACAGGAAACGGTTTGGAGACGCAACTCTGCACGAGTTTGAATTGCTTGACGCCGCTTGTAAATGTAGCCACTGTGAAATAACAGCAAGTGCTAGGAGGTTGATGAGAAGTTACAAATTTGTCAAGGACTGGATCAACACCTCACTTGCTTTAGGTTTTATCAATGAGAAAACTACTAAACCGGAGGTAACGACTGAGCCCCCACAAAACCCTGGCCACAACAACGGCCAAAAAGTGGAAGACCAGAAAACTGAAATTTCAAAACATTCTATTCAAAACAATATTCGGTTGAATATATTTTAAGCAAAGATACATTGCAGCAATTGGTCCTTTACTATACTCCACCTGAAGCTAACTCACAGGCGTTGTACCAGGCGCAGCCAGTGATGCAAATGAATCAAACAAGCCAACATGCCATGGCACTTCCAAGCACAACTAACCAAGGAAACGCAGATTGTCACCCTCCTTCTGCACCCGCCCTGTTTAATTCCACTTAAACTAATTTGAGGTAAATAATACCATGAGCTGTATTAATTAAAGTGGTTATTGGCTTAATATTTTTACATTTTCTAGATATTTGTTGAATGATTATGAAAAAATCAGTAAAAGAGCATAAAAACCTTGCCCTCTAAGTTTCACTTGTTCTCTTGATCGTATTATTGCTAACATGTTGTTGATATCACGTTGCTTGCTATAATGAATTCAAACATCAAACAAAAATTTCCAAAAAATACTAAGTTATGTTTATCCTCTCCCAGTTTGCGAACTGTGTTAGCCTAACTGTTGTAACTGACTTATTAAGCTTTTTAAAAAGATAGTAATGATTATGAAAAGAGAATTCGAAAACTACTATTAGAAGCACTAGCTAGACTCCATTCGAACGAAAGTTTAGTTCATCGCATAAACAATTATATCTTGTGACGGCAATACGAGGTTGAGTTGCAGTATGAGAGCAAGAGCAATCTGGCTTCGATGCCTCTCTAGTCTCGCAAAACCACCACGAGACACGTTTGCGATGTGTGAAGCTTATGACAAGTGCACAAAGTGTGCGGAGAAATCTGCGCATGTCTGTTAGATGACTACGTCAGATACCTCAAGAAACTCAGTCTGTGGCCCCAAAGAAATCAATGGTACTGGCAAGAAACAGGCAACAGACGATAGTAAATTTAATTGGAGTGTTTATAATCCGCTACCTTCATCTGGTGACAGCAGGCATGCTGATGATCAGAGGTCAAAAAGAGAAGAAAAACCGCAAAACAGAACCTTCAAGTTTTCATTTTTCCTACGGCGACTTAGTTGTTTGATTTGGACGTAAAAACCCAACCCCGATGAAAGATTAAATTTACGAAGGATATTCCATAGTTTTTTCGGTAAAACTAAAAAAAAAAGTTTAATGGAGCTTTTTTTTGAGACACGAAAAAAAAACTGTGAAAATTTTGGTTGAACATGCCGAAGACCAAAAATTGATCAGTTTAAATTGACCGGTTTGTATATTAAAATACCTCTTTTATTGAAAAAATTTAGGAAAAAACGTTTTAATAAATTTTTCAACTTTGAAAATTTTTGGTCAATTTTAATGCAAAACAAATTATTTAGAAAATCGGTACTGGATACTAATTAGCCGTATTTCCAAACAAAAAACCGTCCATTTTCCTGGATTGTCGCTCCATATTCAAGAATTTGCAGGAAAATTGATCAAAAATAGAAAAAAATTGATCAAAGTATAAATGTTTGTCAATTTTGTCAAAAAATTATTTTTCCAACTAAAAGTTTTGTCAATTGAGTAAAACTCAATACATACAAAAAGTTGTGAAAAAAAATCACCACCTCTTACATAAAGAAAAATGTTATCGATTTCCCATAATTTTTCTCGTTGCTCGTTTATGTATCGTTTCGTCCGCCCCTTTTTTCTCTTTTAACTCTTCAAGTTTCTGTGTTTCGTTTTTTCGTCAATCTCTCAAAATTTAGTTTATCGTTTTTCGTTTTCTTCGTCTATTTTTCCGGATTGCAATGTAGTATGTCATATATGCTGTAGTATGTTTTTGGTTTTGTTTCAGTTTGTTGATTATGCTAGTGTACTGGGTTGTTCTTTCGGGCCTGTAGCTCTTTAGGGTGTGAATTAGCTATTTTGCAAGTTACTGCTGGATTGTCTCTTGTTTTTTTCAACTTTACTAATTTACTAGCTCCCCTGTTGTTGCATGTTGTTTTTTTTGCTGTAGGATTGCTTATAACTGTGTGATTATCTGTTCGTTTGGCCTTGTTGCCATTTAATTTTTGAGTTAAGTTTATTCTGCAGTTACGACATGATTTTTCCTGAAACTTTTCAGCTGTCATAGCATAAAAACTCACAGTTGTAGTTTATGTAACGTTTGCTGTAGTTTGTTTAATATTGTGAAACGGTGAGTATTTGGCATCTTTCGGTTTTTGCTGAGATATGAATTAAATTTGTTATGGAGTTACGGCTAGTGAACATCTTGATCTTTTCATCATGTTAGTATGCTAATACATTGCCGTAAATTAATCTGTTATTGGTATATTGAGGCCCTAATGAATTGAGCTGGCCTATCTTGTAGTATCTTCTCTAACTCTTCCTAGGGTGTGAATTCAGTTTTTTCTGGAGTTGGTTTGTTTAGTTGAGTTCGTTGCTACGGTCTGCTAACATAGTTCTTCTCGGCCTGTGCGCTCGTTTTCCGCCCGTTCTTTCCCGGCCATTCCGTTTCTGTTCCTTTGCGCGTTTTGCGCACTGCTTGCTCAACTTCTCGTTTTTTTTTCCTTTTCGGTTGCGTTGCGCGTTCTTGCTCGACTTCCCGTCCGTCAAGTTTCCGTTGCGTCTCGCGTCATTTTTTTGATTTCCCGTTTTTCCTTCTTTTCCCGTCTTGTTGAAATGCATAGCGTTCAGAGCTCCTGTTCTGATGTCGGGCACATTTTGTGTGCTCGACAATTTTTCTGCTGTTCTAGGGCGCTTTGTTTTACAAACTGCAAAGTGTGCTGTTTTTGGGTGTATTTTGCTTTGGTTTGTTTTGCGTGAACATGGCTAGTTTGGAGTCTGCTTACATTATATAACTGTGTGCAATTGTAGTTCTGCTGGTTTATCGAATTAAAAACATCGTGATGTCGGATTGCCTTGATCATAAAGTCCAAAAGCTGTACGCCGTCAGATCAACGCGTGCATCTGAGTTGCATATTATAGATGAAGATATCTCTCATTGTAAAATAGTCATTGTAGGTACAAAAATGAGAATTTGATTGCATGTGCTGGAAAACTGAGGTTCCAAGCGCACTTTTTCCCTGTTAGAGTCTTAATTGGAGGCAATGAAATCTAAGAACGACAAGATCCTCACTTCAGATTGAAATGACATCATTTCTGCTGATGACAATGTGAGCCACCTTCAAGAACCGAGGGCTTCCATTCGTTCTAGTGTTTCCTGACTAAAGGCGTTGTCCAAAACTTTGAGTAAACGTAAACATGATTACGTTTTTCCCAAAATGAAGCGAGAGGAAATAGAAAAACAGAATGAAGCAGCCATTCGCCTCGTTAAACAGAAAAAGCTTGTGGAATTATATAGAGTGGAGGAAAACAACAGGAAACGGTTTGCAGACGCAACTCTGCACGAGTTTGAATTGCTTGACGCCGCTTCTAAATGTAGCCACTGTGAAATAACAGCAAATGCTAGGAGGTTAGTTTATTAAGGCCCATAATGAATTGAAGGAGCTTGTCTTGCAGTATCCTCTCTACTTCTTCCTAGATTGTTATTTAAGTTTTTTCTGGAGTTACGGCTAGTAAACATCTTGATCTTTTCATCATGTTAGTATACTACTACATTGCCAAAAATTACTCTGTTATTTGTATATTGAGGCCCGTAATGAATTGAGCTGGCCTATCTTGTAGTATCTTCTCTGCTTCTTCCTAAGTTGTGAATTCAGTTTGTTCTGGAGTTATCTTGTTTAGTCGGATTCTTTGCTGAGGTCTGCTGACATAGTTCTTCTCAGCCTGTGCGCTCGTTTTCCGCGCGTTCTTTCCCAGCCATTCCATTTCTGTTCCCTTGCGCTTTTTACGCACTGCTTGCTCAACTTCTCGTTTTTTCCGTTTCGCTTGCGTTGCGCGGTCTTGCTTGACTTCCCGTCCATCAAGTTTCCGTTGCGTCTTGCGACATTCTCTCGATTTTTCGTTTTTCCTTCTTTTCCCGTCTTGTTGAAACGCATAGCGTTCAGCGCTCCGGTTCTGATGTCGGGCACATTTTGTGTGCTCGACGATTTTTCTGCTGCTCTAGGGCGCTTTGTTTTACAGACTGCAAAGTGTGCTGTTTTTGGGTGTCTTTTGCTTTGGATTCTCTCTATGTAAAAATAGTCAATGTAGGTACAAAAATGAGAATTTGATTGCATGTGCTGGAAAACTGAGGCTCCAGGCGCACGTTTTCCCTGTTAGAGTCTTAATTGGAGGCAATGAAAACTAAGAGCGACAAGATCCTCACTTCAGATTGAAATTACATCATCTCTGCTGATGACAATGTGAGCCACCTTCAAGAACCGAGGGCTTCCATTTGTTCTAGAGTTTCCTGACTAAAGGCGTCGTCAAAAACTTTGAGTCAACGTAAACATGATTACGTTTTTCCCAAAATGAAGCGAGAGGAAAAAGAGAAACAGAATGAAGCAGCCATTCGCCTCGTTAAACAGAAAAAGTGAGTGGAATTAGATAGAGTGGAGGAAAACAACAGGAAACGGTTTGCAGACGCAACTCTGCACGAGTTCGCATTGATCGACGCCGTTTCTAGATGTAGCCACTGTGAAATAACAGCAAATGCAAGGAGGTTGGTATATTAAGGCCCATAAAGAATTGAACTAGCTTGTCTTACAGTATCTTCTCTCCTTCTTCCTAGAGTGTTATTTTAGTTTATTCTGGAGTTACGGCTAAAAAACCTCTTGATATTTTCATCATGTTAGTACACTACTACATTGCCGTAAATAACTCTGTTATTGGTATATTGAGGCCCGTAATGAATTGAGCTGGCCTATCTTGTAGTATCGTCTCTCATTTTTCCTACGTTGTGAATTCAGTTTGTTCTGGATTGAGTTTGTTTAGTTGGATTCGTTGCTGAGGTCTGCTGACATAGTTCTTCTCAGCATGTGCGCTCGTTTTCCTCGCGTTCTTTCCCAGCCATTACATTTCTGTTCCCTTGCGCTTTTTGCGCACTGCTCGCTCAACTTCTCGTTTTTTCCGTTTCGCTTGCGTTGCGCGGTCTTGCTCGACTTCCCGTCCGTCAAGTTTCCGTTGCGTCTTGCGACATTCTCTCGACTTTTCGTTTTTCCTTCTTTTCCCGTCTTGTTGAAACGCATAGCGTTCAGCGCTCCGGTTCTGATGTCGGGCACATTTTGTGTGCTCGACGATTTTTCTGCTGCTCTAGGGCGCTTTGTTTTACAGACTGCAAAGTGTGCTGTTTTTGAGTGTCTTTTGCTTTGGATTCTCTCTTTGTAAAAATAGTCAATGTAGGTACAAAAATGAGAATTTGATTGCATGTGCTGGAAAACTGAGGCTCCAGGCGCACTTTTTACCTGTTAGAGTCTTAATTGGAGGCAATGAAAACTAAGAGCGACAAGATCCTCACTTCAGATTGAAATTACATCATCTCTGCTGATGACAATGTGAGCCACCTTCAAGAACCGAGGGCTTCCATTCGTTCTAGAGTTTCCTGACTAAAGGCGTCGTCAAAAACTTTGAGTCAACGTAAACATGATTACGTTTTTCCCAAATTGAAGCGAGAGGAAAAAGAGAAACAGAATGAAGCAGCCATTCGCCTCGTTAAACAGAAAAAGTGAGTGGAATTAGATAGAGTGGAGGAAAACAACAGGAAACGGATTGCAGACGCAACTCTGCACGAGTTCGCATTGATCGACGCCGTTTCTAGATGTAGCCACTGTGAAATAACAGCAAATGCAAGGAGGTTGGTATATTAAGGCCCATAAAGAATTGAACTATCTTGTCTTACAGTATCTTCTCTCCTTCTTCCTAGAGTGTTATTTTAGTTTATTCTGGAGTTACGGCTAAAAAACCTCTTGATATTTTTATCATGTTAGTACACTACTACATTGCCGTAAATAACTCTGTTATTGGTATATTGAGGCCCGTAATGAATTGAGCTGGCCTATCTTGTAGTATCGTCTCTCATTTTTCCTACGTTGTGAATTCAGTTTGTTCTGGATTTAGTTTGTTTAGTTGGATTCGTTGCTGAGGTCTGCTGACATAGTTCTTCTCGGCCTGTGCGCTCGTTTTCCGCCCGTTCTTTCCCGGCCAATCAATTTCTGTTCCTTTGCAGGTTTTGTGCACTGCTTGCTCAAATTCTCGTTTTTTCATTTTCGGTTGCGTTGCGCGTTCCTGCTCGACTTCCCGTCCGTCAAGTTTCCGTTGCGTCTTGCGTCATTCTCTCGATTTCCCGTTTTTCCTTCTTTTCCCGTCTTGTTAAAACGCATAGCGTTCAGCGCTCCTGTTCTGATGTCGGGCACATTTTGTGTGCTCAACGATTTTTCTGCTGCTCTTGGGCGCTTTGTTTTACAGACTGCAAAGTGTGCTGTTCTTGGTTTTCTTTTGCTTTGGTTTGTTTTGCGTGAACTTGCTTTGTTTGGAGTGTGCGTATATTATATAACTGTGCAACTGTAGTTTTGCTGGTTTATCAAATTAAAAACATCATTGATGTCCAATTGCCTTGATCTTAAAGTCCAAAAGCTGTACGCCGTCAGCTCAAAGCGTGAAGCTCAGTTGCATGCTATACTTGAAGATATCTTTCATGGCAAAAATAGTCAAAGTAGGCGACAATTGGAGGCAAGGACAACTAAGAACGACAAGATCCTCACTTCAGGTTAAAATTACATCAATTCTGCTGATGATAATGAGAACAATTTTCAAGAACGGAGGGCTTCCATTCGTTCTAAAGTTTCCTGATTTAAGGCGTCGTCAAAATTTTCGAGTCAACGTAAACATTAATTTGTTTTTGCCAAAATGAAGTGCGAGGAAGTTGAAAAACAGAATGAAGCAGCCATTTGCCTCGTTAAACAGAAAAATTGAGTGGAATTGGATGAAGTGGAGGAAAACAACAGGAAACGGTTTGCAGAAGCGACTCTACAAGGATTTGAATTGTTTGACGCTGTTTCGCAAAGTAGCCACTCTGAAACAACGGCAAGTGCTAGGAGGTTGATGAGAAGTGAAAAAGTAGTCCATAACTGGATCAACGCCTCACTTGCTCTAAGTTTTATCAACGAGAAAAACAGTGAACCAGAGATAACGAATTACCCCCAAGAATGCCCTGGCCACATTGATGGTTAAACAGTGAAAGATCAGAACAATGAAATTTCAAAAAATTCCATTCAAAACAATTTCCAATGCACCTACATTTTCAGTAAAAAGACGTTGCAGCAACTAGTCCTTTACTATACCCCACCTGAGGTTAACACACAAGCGTTGTACCAGGCGCACCCAGGGATGCAAATAAACCAAACAGTCGAACATGGCATGGCGCTTTCAAGCATAGCTAACCAACGAGCCGCAGATAGTCACCCACTTTCTGTACACGCCCCAGGGGCTTCTTCACCACCCATTTAACAGCCTGATATACCACAGCAGTTTGCCCGCAAGTAATATATGCCCCGACAACAAACTAAAATTTTTTCCGAGCCCCAAACGCCACTCTTCCTCAATTGCCGACAATAAATAATCCAGCCCCCGCAATAAGTGTTCTCTTTCCCCCCCAGTGCCCCAGCATGTCCGAACTCCCAACAGCATAATATAGAACCGCTATAACTAATGCTCTTCATCTCCCAAACACAGTATTGACTCCTAACCTCACTGCTCCGATTCCACACGCCCCTTTTATCAATCAACCTCCAATCAACAACACTTTTCTATACCCTGCTAACCCAGCACACAAAGTGGTACGTTCTGTGGCTGATGTCTCAAATATATCCAATATTTCTTTTGGCCAAAAATTTGTTCCAAATGTGAGTCATTGTCGTTTTTCACAGTACAGACCGCCGATGGCCAACCAAGGCACTACTACAGTATATAGTTTGCCTCCAAACGTAAAAGCACATAGTGCATAATCAATCTTTATTATTCTACTACAAGTATATCAGGATTGACCCCTTTTGGTTGATATGCAATCCTTTTCCGGTATAAAACGAGAAAACCCGATCACTGCTGCTAGTAATGTCGCACTTCGTCTAGCCACTCTGGTTTCTCAGCCAAAATAACCTAATGTTGGACCCACTCTGTTGTGTTGGCGTGTTCCCAGGTTTCTGCATTTGCCCCTCCGATACCAAATAACGGGTCATTGATTAGGGAAGCGGCTGATGCGAAAACAAGCAAAAAAATAATCATTTGGCCGAATAGAAACAAATTTCTCAGTACAATGGCTATCCATAAAATGGCAGGACTAGTATGGTCAATTTAAAAGCGGGATTGACTCGCAAACGCTGACGTTAATTTGTAACATCATTAACTAATCTGCAGCAGTAAGCAGCCTCGTTAGGGTCTTCAAGTTAGTACCAAATGAAGCTGACTGGAAGAGCGTCTCCCTGCTTAACCAAGTGGTACAGAAAATACCATCGAACATGACAGAATCGTGGTAGCGTTTTACGATTAAAGGGCACCAAAGTGAGCCTGCCCTTTTTGATTTTAACGATTGGTTTATAGAAAATGCGGAGGCCCGCGATCTAATGAAACAAAGCAAAACCAATGCAAAACTTTACGATAACGGCTTTTCAGTAACTAAAACCAAAAGAGCGTCAAATATGTTTGCATCAATTTCACAACAAAGGGAATCAAAGAAGCAAATGCTTTTTTATTCCGCAAACACTTACTTCTAATGCAATCTTTGTATAAGTAGCCATCGGCTATGGGTTTGTAAGGTTTCCAAGGACAGGACTCCTACCCAGAAGGCTGAAATGGTGGCGGACTTTTAACTTTACTTTTTGTGGTTACGGGACAAGCACACACTCACCCAGTGCTCTCAACCAAGAAAGTGCTGGCAAAAGCGTGCAATAGTTTGCATAACATTAAACAACAGCCGCCTAATAAGACCAAAACGATGTCATATGTGACTGACGTTAAGGGGATCCTTCAGTTGCCAGAATTGCCGTTGGTCAATTCGTCCGGTATGGACACCAGGGATTTAATTTTGCTTGACGCCGCGGATAGGCTCGATTTGTGTGGTAAAACACTAATGCTACTTGACAAGGATAGTAATGCTGAAGAAGTATTTGATACTAGGGTTGCATAGGTTACTGTTGAACCAAATGAATATCAGGATTTCGAACCCTTTACCCTCAACCCTTTCGTGGAAGAGTCTGAAAATCAGCTCTGATATAATTAATGTTCAGGCCCTGCAGGAGACCTACCCACACTTTGCCGTCCTTTATACCTTGAAATTTTCCTATAAAGACCTTGAGACGATACTCGGACAAGAAGTTTACCGTGAGTACTTCCACCTGTTAGAATACTTATTTGCCGATGAGACGCGTTCACCCGTCGCCGTCCGTTTAACCATAGGTTAGGTCTTAAGCGGTCCGTTAGCATCAAGTTCGGGTATAACCTCAACGTGCTTTAATGTGAATATCGAACATAACAATGAAATATCAAGTCCAGTAAAGCGATGGTACGACATTGAATCTTTCGGGTCAAACCAGAAAGTTGACCCACGATCTGCAGCAGACGCAAGAGCTCACAAAATTCTTAAGATACCAACGTTCACGATAGCCTGGGATACGAGGTTGGAATGCTGTGAGCGGCAGATAACACCAAGTTCCCAAACAATTACCTGTCCTCCCTTGTGCAACCCTTGTCTCTTTAAAAACTATTTGCCAAGGAAGACCTGAGGGAAAAATATACTAGTACCATCAGGGAGGATCTAAATAAAGGGGATGTAATTGAGGTTCCGGACGCTCACAAGGTTAAAAATTTGTCCGATAAAGAGTGCTACCTGTCCCATCATCCGATTGTAAACTCGGACAAACTTGCTAAGGTGCGTAAGGTGCTCAATGGAGCAGCAAAATTTCATGGTGCCTCGTTGAATAATTCCTTGATCAGTGGCCCTGATCTGCTCCAAAACCTCATCTACGAACTTATTCACTTCCGACAGCAGCCATCTGCTGTATTTACGGAAATCGAGGGAATGTTTCTACAGGTTGTCGTATTAACATCATATCAACCAAGAGTTCGTTTTATGTGGCAGGAGGACCCAACAACTAACGTTTTAGTGTATCACTATACGCGTTTTTTTTAGGCTAATGACTCACCCAGCTGCGCCAACGATGCATTACAACGCACTGCGAGAATTCTATACCGAAGCTGCAAAAATCGTACGTGAAAACCTTTGCACGGACAATTACCTTGACTCAGTGAAGTCTCCACAGAAAGCTTTCAGGTGATCGAAGAAATTGATACATTTTTTCCATCTCGGTGGGTTCGAGCTTTCGAAGTTTGTAAGCAGTGTGCCAAATCTGACTGATCGATTTGCTGTTTCTCCTCATTCTACTGAACCCAAGGTTGTAATTTCATGTCAGGAGGATTTATCGCACGTGCTTGGTCTAAAGTGGGACCAAACAAACGACACTTTGGTTGTGATTAGAAGTACAAGCTGCGCTAGCAACAATTCATTTGCGCAACGCTCAGTCGTTTGTTTTGTCTCTAATTTTTTGACCTCATTGGTCTTGTCGCACCATGTAGTGTCGGTGTTCGACTGCTCCTACAAGACATCTGGTGTGTCACAAAAAAACAATGGGTTGACGAGCACCCACAGGACATGGCTCAGAGACTCTTTGTTTAGAGTGCCGAATTACAAAAGCATGAAAATATCAGTAACCCTCGAAGTAACTTTATGGACCCTTCGGAATTACATGTAGTTCTTCGGAATTATGGACCCTTCGGAATTTCAATATAGAATTGCATGTGTTCGTTGAAAGCTCCCAGCATATTTTCAGTGCTGTTGCTTTTTTGTGAGCCCAAGTGACAACTCCTACTGGCGAGTAAGGAAAGCTGCGTTCATTTTGGGAAAAGCGCACCTGGCGTCAATAAAAGTATTGACTGTCCCAAAACACACGAACTACAGGCAGCTGTATTTGCCACTCGATTGAAAAGTGAAATTACTCAAGCACTTCCTGTAACTGTTAACCAAGTAATCATTTGAACAGAGAGCGCGACCTTTCTTCAATGGTTTAACTCCAATGAGAAGCAACTAATCTTTGTTGCACACCGCGTTTGCGAAATTTTGGAGAACAATTTTTGACCAATGTCCCAAAAAAGAAAAATCTAGTTGACGCCGTTACGCGTGGAAAGTCCACTGAAGTTTTGCAACTAAGCAGTTGGGTCAAAGGACCACATTTCATAATTAATTGACGTTTCCCCTTCGTATCGAACAAAGACGTCATTAATAATATTACACTTTGCGTCAACCAAGCAGTCACTATAGAAAACACTGTATCTCTGGATACATTGGTAGAAAACAAACACCACCTGTTCCTTCAATTATCCCTTTGATAAGTTTAGTTCATGTCAAAAGTACTTGCGTATTGCCGGATACGTTCTCCGACATTTGCTGAAATGTCGGATCGGCTACCGTAGCCTCGATGGTAGCATTACTGACCCTACCGAGCTTCACAAAGCCACCCTCTGTTTCCATTACTTGGTGCAAGGAGAGTCTTTTTATACCGAAAAACCGAAATGAAGGATTTTCTAGATAGTAAATTTGTTAAACGGATGTGAATTGCTCCACATTCAGCGTTCATTAGTTCAAATGGACTAATACGTTCATTGGGCCGCATCAAGCGGCTAATGGAAGTTGGGTTTATTGAAAAGTCCAGATCATCTTAGATGCACGTCAACCAATTGTATAGCTGTTCCATGAACATATCTATGTATAGTTTTACCATCAAGGCGTTGAGTACCTAAGATCAATTGTGCAGAATCATTATACAAAACTGAAACTATGATCGTCTTTGCGTTTTATCAGAGCACACTGCCAAGATGTGACTAATCAACCAATCATGTCTTACTCCCCTAAGGAGAGAATTGATTACCAGTCTCCTCCTTTCGCGAACACCGGCGTTGACTACTTTGGGAAGTTCTATGTTACTGTTCGCCGCACTACTGTGAGAAAGTGTGATTCCCCTTGACCTGTCTTTTTACTCGCCCTTTCAATGCCGAGATAGTTACATCCATGTACACGAGCTCTCGTGTTATTGGAGTTTTAGTGTCACGTAGAGTTACACTTGCCACGACGTGGTCGGACTAATGGCACTAACTTTATTGGAGCTGAGTAAAAACTCCGAGAAAGCATCGAATAGTGGAATATAGTCATCATTGCAGCTCAGCTCGCTCACAACGCTATAAGATAGAGATTCAATCCACCTAGCGCACCACATCAAGTAGGTATCTGGAGAGGATGATACGCAGCTTCAAGCGCGTATTGTATGCTGTTCTTGGCACAGGTTGCCTAAAGGATGACGTGCTGCATACTATCTTTTGTCTCATGGAGCTTACTCTCAATTCGCGTCCTTTAACACCCGTAAGCAAGGATCCGTGCGACTTGAACACTATAGCGTCTAACCACTTTTTTTTGGAGAATACTCTACCGGTATCTCGTCTCTTGTCGGCAATAATTTATTTTACCTTTTTTAAAGTACGCTAATCCGATCTTGTCGCGATGGATCAGAGAGTACGTACCGACGCTGAACGGGCACTCTAAGTGGAGAAGCCTGGCAGGCAACGCTTTAAGACCAGTGACTGGAATTGGATAGTTGAGGAGACCAAGCCTAGGTGTTGCTACCCTACCGCCCGCAGGTAACACTTTTACCAGTTCAACCAAAATCTTCTTCTGGGCCTTAGGATGTTACAGAGGAAATGAACGAATTTTAGTCAATCAGAATCAATTATTTCTATTCTTTAAAATAAGAATTAAATACGTTCTAATATACATAGAAAATTCCAAAAAAAGCCCATTCAATTTAATTTAAAGTAAATAATACCGTGATATCTATTAAATAAGGTGGTTTTTGGCTTAATATTTTTAGGTTTTCTGGACGATTTTTGACTGATTATGATCTGATTTTGACGTTAATAACATCAGACAAAAAATCTGTAAAAGAGCATAAAAAACTTTGCCGTCTAAGTTTTACTTGTTGTCTTCATCGTACTAATGCTGACATGTTGTTGATATCACGTAGCTTGCTATAATGGAGCTTATAAGAACGAATTCAAACATCGAATTACAGTTACTGCGAGTTACTGAGTTATGCCAAATCTTTTCAAATTGGAACAAAAACCATCAAAAACCGCTCTCCAATTGACTCAAATAAAAAAATAATCACTGGAGACCATTTGTCACAAAGAGAAAAACTAAAATCTTTATACAAATTCCAACTGATAAAACTCTCTGAAATCCATGTGCGCTCCATTTCTGTTGGAAAGCTTTTATTTTTTACTAATTTGTCCACAAAACTAAGATAGTTTTCGAAATTTAAAGCAATTGTTCTCGTTTCTTTTGCAGATTGAGTCAATTTTCCATTTCAGATTAAAATTAGTGATCGGTTAATTTTTCTCTAAAGTTGTGTGGGGCCAACAACCTTGTCAGATTGAAAAGGACATTTGCTGTTTGAGCCCATCAATTCAACGAGAACTTATCTCGTATCTTAAAATCTTTTTACAAGCAAACAATTCCCATATTTCGCAACCAGACACAACCAAATCGCAACCGAGGTTAGCTTCCCGGGTCAACGATCATACAATTTTCTTTGATTTCGTACTAGGTCATATATGATTCTTAGTAATCATACTAGGTCATATATGATCTGTATGAATTCTTGGTAGTCATACAAGGACCATATATGATTTCCTAGAAATCATACAAGAATCATACAAAAAAATTCAAACACTAAAAACTGTATATTTTTGATTTTCCATTGAAGTTAAAAAATTTCTTGGATTTCATACAAGGTCATATATGACACATAATACATTGACTGGTGCCACAAATTCTCGTATAATGTAGCCAGATGACTTATTAAATTATTATATCGCATGTGCAATCCACATTTGATTCTTTGTATGCGCTAAAAGAATAACTTTGTGTTTTAAACGTATTCAGAAAACGAATTGGACGTTATATGCAGTTTTTTTTCTTAATTAATTTTTTTAAATGAGCTTTTATGTGTATAAACTGGCCTCAGAGTATGTCAAAAATTTTGTAATTGGACTTGCTCTTTTATTTTGCGCCCAACTTGCAATTGATATTGTACATTAGGGAGGGTCTTTTGGCGGATCACAATGTGATGCCGGGGTATCATATAGGTGATGCCCTACCGAATAAAAAGAGAAAAAACATAAATGGTTAAAGATTTTCAAAAAATAGATTTATGATTCTTGGTATTCGTACTAGGATCATATATGATTTCTTGGTAATCATACAAGAATCATATATGATTTCTTTGGTTTCATACAAGGATCGTACTAAGAAATCAAGTATGGACAGTATGAAATCATATATGATCCTTGTATGAAATCAAAGAAACTTCAACCCGGGTTAGCGTACCTTTAGTATTAATCTGCAATTTGATTAGTCTTATTTTGTGAAACTGGAGAACCCTCCTTGGTTTCTGAACTCCACATGAAGCGTAATCAAACATATGCTTTTTACACACATGAGTATGACTAATATGTCCGAGAAAAATCATTGACTTTTCTTAAAAATATCAAATACAACTAAACTTGATCAGGTTTATATGGAAGAAAAAAGTCTAGAAAAAATTGAAAAAAATAGCAAAAAATTATTATACGTAAGATAATTGGAAATCATGTCTTCAAAATCCAATTTCTGCTGCAAAAATCAGTTAATGAACCCGTAAACAAAATTTCAAACAGTTTACCATCCATAAATATTAATAAAATAAGCAAAATTAATAATCAACAAAAAATGAATAAAAAAATTGCAAACGTAACCACAATATTTTTTAGTTCAAGTCGACCCTACTAAAACGAATAGCTCAAAAAACAAACGTAAAGAAAGACGATGCTTGTATCAAACAAGAATGGTCTGTGATAAAAATCAAATGAAGAACCAGTTAGAAATTAAAGAAACCACAAAAAATTTTGAAGAATTCCACAATTTTGGGTTTAATTTGAGTTTATGCCTTCATAGCAAATGCATTACACTACGAAATAAAAAACAACTAAATTCAGCTGACTGGCTCTACTGTAATTTAATGGCACCTGTCTTTTAACTGTATATCCCAAGGTATTGAAAAAATGGGTGAAACTTTTTTTGCGGAAAAACAGATAGCCCTAAGACATCAAGAAGACCAACATGTTGACAAATATTAAAATTTAAAAATTCAGAACAAACTAAAGCGGAACAACAGAACTGAGATTATTTTGAACGTTTCCTACATAATAGATAACATGATAAATCTAGAAAATGGTCGAGAAAGAAACAGCTAAGAATTATAAGCTGTTAAAATATCTATACCATCTTTAAAATAGGCGAAGTTAACTCAATGAACCAGACAGAGACACACACAAACACAAACTCAAACACACACACACACACACAAACACACACACACACACAGAGAGAGAGAGAGAGAGAGAAAGAGGAGAGAAACTGTGCCGCTGTCTCTGTTTGTAAAATGATTTATTTCACAACTTTAGACCTGCTGTGGCTTAACACACAAAAGTTGACATAACATAACCATAAAAACCCAAACGCTGACAAAAAAGTTATTAATAGTTGGCTCAGCAATCATTTAAACGCTTTTACCTAATAATATGAGCCAATGAAATTTTGACGAAGAGCAATGATGCTTGGTTTTTTTTCAATTGATTTTTTCACTTGCGGCACTGACTTATAAAAGTCTAGATTGGTTAAAAATTATGTCGAATTAACTCCTGCTGGAGTGGAAATGAATCAAAAGTACTCTTACAACCCATAATTCTTGAATTAAAAAATTATGGCTGCAAAAATAGCTGAATGAGAAGATGACGGCTGCCATTGAAAAACCATATAAATGAAAAGTTACAAAAATTGGTCAAAATTAGTAAAGTGCGAGAAGAATTTAGGTGCTGTAGTTAGACAATTAGAAATTGTTCTATAGCTGAATTCCTCGTTCAATTGGGTGTGTAATTAATGGCACAATTTTTGTTTTGTCAAAAGTTCATGAAAGATGTTTATTTTCTCAGAAAAGCTGAAAAGGACGGCTTGGCCTATATAGTTTTTGAAATGGTGTTTACACATAACGCTCAGACCCTTATCCTCAAGAAATGTTGTCAATTGTATTCAATTGTAAGCAGTGATGATTTTTTTTTGCTGTTATAGTTGTTTAGTAATCTGAAAATTTTTGAATTTTCAAACGATGACAGATATATTTTATATCATTGATGCTAATTTCTCCGTTAATTGTCACTGGAAAAGAAAACAATTGGACTGAGGGAAAACTTTGTTTCAAAGCATTTATTACAAAAAAAGCTACAATTAATCTGTTGAAATCTCTAAAATAATAAACCTCTGATATGTTTTCACGAAACCAGACGGTAATATGAAAAATAGATAAATCTATCAAAAAAAAATTTTTAAATTATATTAAGCAAATAAAAGATTAATTTAGGTCGACACTAGAAGATAAAAGGATAAAATAGTTCAGTAGAAAGCATTTGGGGCTTTTTATTATCGAATTGTTTGTACTCAACATACAGGACATCAAAATATAATTGAAATTTCTATTAAGTCGAATAACATTGAACACAGTAAATCTGTATATTGTATTTTGAAAACGTATAAAACTTGATTTTCCAATTTTGTAAGTTCAAAGGACTTGGCACGAATTAATGTCAATGATAAAACAATAGCAAATGCCTACAAAAATTAAAATTCACTTTTTGCGGTAACATCGAATTTTAATCAGTCTTCAGCTGAGCTGACTATTGACTGATTATAAGTAATAGCATCCATAATTTCAATGTAAGTTTTTTCCGCCTTACAATTGCCCTCTGCAAATTAAAAAATCTCACGACTGTCAACCTGTAGCTTAGCACAAAAAGGTTGACACAACACATCTAAAAATACCCACACGTTGACGAAAAGTTTATGAAAGGTGGCTCAGCTAGAATTTAAGCGCCTGCCATTTATTATATGACCCATTGAAGTTTTGACAAAGAGCAGTGATGAAGAGCAATTATAGACTCCAGAAACATGAACATCAAAAAAATTATCTTATAGAAAAAAGAGGACAAAAATTGATTCACAGGTTCCTAATATTCTTAGAGAAAAGTTTTATTTTCTTTGAGAATTTTGTTTTCTTTGAGAAATGCTTGCGTTTTGCTGCAAGGAGAAAGCCAAAAAAAGTTTTGCAGCAAGGGAAAAACCAAAAAGTGTTATGCAGTAGGGAAAAAACCAAGCAGCACACTGCTTGATTTTTTACAATTGTTTTTTTTTCACTTGCGGTACTGACTTATAAAGTCTAGATTGGCTAAAAATTATGTCGAATTAACTCCTGCTGGAGTGACAATGAATCAAAAATACTCTTACGAACCATATTTCCTGAATTAACAAAATATGGCTGCAAAAATAGCTGAAAGAGAAGATAAGATGACAGCTGCCTTTGAAAATTCATAATTTGACATGAAAAGTTGCAAAGTTGGTCAAAATAGTGAGTAATAAGTAGAGTTTAGGTGTTGAACTTAAATATTTAGAAATTGTTTTTCTAATTGAATTCTACGTTCAATTGGCTGATTAATGGCATTAATTTTGTTTTTTTTTCAAAAGCCCATGCAAGATGTTTAATTTCTCAGAAAAGCCGCAAAAGACATCTTCGCCTGTATATTTTTTGAATTGGTGTTTACAAAAAACGCCCGTACCCCTATCTTTAAATTTTTTGGCTAACTGTAATCAATCACAAGCAGTTATAAGTTTTTCAAGGTGTTATTATAGTTTTGTTATTTGAAATTTGATCTGGATAAATAGTCATTACAAACAATTAAGTGTTCTCTATTTTCCCACTGCTTTTTTCAACATAAAAATTGTGACCACATTGTTGAGAACCATTGGAAGACAAAATTCCTTGTACTTGAATTATCTTTAAAGTAAAAAAAATCAGCAGAACAATTTGACAAATTTTGTTTTTTTTATGAATGACATTGGCTACAACTTGGAAACGATAAAGATAAATAACTTTGAGTTAGTGGTTTAATGAGATCATTTAATTTTTAGGAGGTCACCCGACAGCACAAACTCAATTTCAAACGAAATGCTGAAAAAACCACAAAATTTTCTCACAAAAATATTAGCAGGAAAGAAATGATTTCAAATCAGCACTAAAACAAAAAAAGGATATTTTTTCGTTTGTATCCATGTGGGTCCAAGTATCAAGGAAAATTTGCTACAGTTCACAAACAGGACATCAAATGATTATTGTAAAAAATGTTAAATCCGCTTGTATTCAAGACAAAAAAATTACAATTTTTCAAGCAAAAACTCAAAACATGTCCTTTTTTCCTTCGAGGAAGCTCAAAAGACCTGTAACAGATGCATGTTGATCAAAAATATGTCGAATGGACTGCTGTTTGAAGGAAATGATCAAGACCACGCTTACAACCCATTTTTCTTGAACGAACAAAATATGGCTGCAACAAAACCTGGATGAAAAGATGACGGCTGCCATTGAAAATTCACAATTTGACATAGAGAAATGCAAAAGATCATTATTAGTAAACTGCAAAAAAAAGCTAAGGTGTTGTATATAAACAATAAAAATTGTTTTTTGAGTTGAATTCTATGTTCAATTGGCTGATTAAAAGTACAAATTTTATTATTCAGAAAGGCCATGAAAGATGTTCAATTTCTCAGAAGGGCTGAAAAAAGCATCATGGTATATATATCTTTTAAACTTCTGTCCTCAAAATTTAGGCCGACTGTATTCAATTGTAAGCAGTGTCGTTTTTATGGTGTAATTATTGGTTTAATATTTGATATTGATGATATCTCAAACGGTGACAGATATGGTTTTTATCACTAATGCTAATTCTTCCTTCAGTTGTCACTAGAGTAGAAAACGTTTGGATTGACGGAAAAACTGATTCGAAAAATTGTCAACAGAAAAACTACAATTGATCACTTGAAATCTTCAAAACAAATAAGTCTTTGAACTCTTTTACCGTAATCAGATGTTAATATCAAAATTAAATAATTTTCAAAAAAGGTCAATATAAGCCAGCACTAGAAAATAAAAAGATAGTTTTTTTTAAACAGAAGTTATCTGTGGCTTTTCGTTGAAGATTTTTTACTCCACATACAGGACTTCAAAGGATGTTTGAAATGTCTATTTAGTCGATTAACATTGAAGACAGAGAATCTGTAATTTGTATGGTGAAAACGTATAGTTGCCTTTTCTCTCTTTGGAAGTTCAATAGACTCGGCACAAATGAATGTCAATCATAAAGCAAAAAAAACATCTACAAAATTTTGAAATTCATTTTTTTCAGGAAAATTAAAAAAACGTTTACCTTCAGTTGTTAAGTTTTCAGTTGAGATGCCTATTGAGTGATTAAAGTAATGACATATATAAAATCAGTGTATGTTTTTTCAGCTTTGCAATTGCTCTCAAAAATTTTGAAAGTCAAATTAAAGTAGTTAAAATTTTCTCCCTATATATAAAAAAACGTTTGATCAAACCCAATTTTCGGATTTTACTCCTTAGTCGGTCGTGAATGAGTATAAAACTTTGGAATAAAATTGTTTTTGTTTCATCTGGTTCTTCTAGTCTGTCCAAAATCAGTAGATCAATTGGTTTCTCACTGATATCAAAGAATATAACAAGTCTGAACAGGTCTTAAGAGAAACATAGCATAACAAGTACTGAAACAAACCCATAAAAAATAAAATAATTCTACAGAAAATCAACGATGAAGATCCATTTGAACAACTATTAAACTAATTCAGCAAAATTTCAACAAAACTCTAACTTTAGAACATTGGCATTGGAAATGGAAACAAATTTAGCCATCACTTGTGTTTACGGTATTTTTTGCTTATTTTTAAGTTTTGGTTTAACTAACCTTTACAAAAAAGCTAAAACGCAGAATTGACCCATTTTTAATGAAAAAGACTGTTGGCTGTTATGTTGGCTGGAGTCTTTCAATAACCCATACAATCCATATTTTTTTGGATTGAAAAAATATATTAGCTGAGAAGATGACGGCAGCTATTGCAAAATTATCTTTTGACGTAAAAAGTTGTAAATATTAGACAAAATTGGTAAACTGAAAAATTTATTTGTTGTTGCTAAGCAATTGGATTTTTTTTGGAATTGATTTAAATTTCAAATGACTCATTACTGGTAAAAATTTAAGCTTTCCGAAGATCAACGAAAGTGTTCAATATTTTTGAAGAGAAAAGACGGCCTAGCATATGATTATACATATATTTTGTAAATGCTGCAATAAGAAAGAGGCTCAGTCGGTAGCGCGTGTTTGCGCATAAAACTCAGACCCTTTTCTTCAAATTTTTTGGCTACTAGAAAACTATTGTCAGCAGTGACAGGTTTTCAAAGTGTTTTTTTAGTTTTGTTATATTCAAATTGTTTTGAATAAAACGTCACAACAAACAATTGCCTGTTCTCTAAGTTCACAAAATCCACAAAATCAACAAAATTCAAAAAAAAAAAACACAAAATCCACAAAATTCAAAAACCACAAAACCTTACCAAAATCCAAAACCTCACAGATAACCTAACAAAACACTCAACGGAAAGCACAGAAAATTGATTATATCTGATTGATTTTGCAGAAAACCAACAAAAAAACATCCATTTGAACAACTTGTGAACTAATTCAGCAAAAGATTAAAAAACTCTAACTTCAGAAGATTTGCATTAAAAAGAGTTCGCTTTGACAAATATTTACAAAAACAGTCTAAAAAGCAGAACTGACCCATTTTTAATGAAAAATACTTTTGGCTGATATGTTGGCTGGAGTAACCAATGTAACCCATATCTCTTGGATTGACAAAATATGGATGTTTTAACATCTAGCTGAGAAGATGACGTCAGCTATTGAAAAATCGTCTTTTTACTTAAACAGTTGCAAAAATTGGACAAAATTGGTAAACTGCAGAAGAGTTTAGGTGCTGATATTAGTTAATTGGAAATGTTTTTGCAATTGGTTGATACGTTCAAATGAATTTTTACTGGTACAAATTTAAGATTTTTTGAATGCGACAAAAAGTCTAAGTTCTTTGAACAAAAAGGAACAAAAAGGGCCTGGCATATATATACATATGTATATATATATATATATATATATATATATATATATATATATATATATATACATATATATATATATATATATATATATATATATATATATATACATATTGAAAATGTGGAAAAAGACTAAAGTTCAGTTGGTAACAGGTGTTTGCGCATAAGGCTCAGACCCTTTTCATCAAAATGTTTGGCTATCTTAATCAATCATAAGCAGTGATAGATTTTTCGAGGTGTTATTATAGTTTTGTTCTTTAAAATTTGATCTGGATAAAAAGTCATCACAAACAATTGCGTGTTCTCTAAATTCCCGTTGCCTTTCTCAAACCAAAAATTCTAGCCACATTGCTGAGAACCATTGGAAGACAAAGTTTGAAAGGAGTTGGAGACCGCTCTTGCCTAAATGCAAAAATGATTCAAAACTACTATTGTCAACGTTAAAAAAATTGTAGCCGTATAATAAAATCTGTTCACTTTTGAAAATCAAATTTAAAGATCAAACAACATTTTAACTTTTTTCCACCAAGCAATAAAGTGACAAAAAGAACAAGAAAGTCAAAAAAAATTATATATAAAGTTATAAAAATCAGTAGATTAGTTTGATAATTCTTTGCATTGATCAACGACATTGGCTGCAACATGGAACCGATAAAATTGAATAACTCTGAGTAAGTGGGCTAATGAGACTGTTTTATTCTCTATGAGTTCACAAGACAGCACAAACTCAGTTTCAAAAGAAATGCTACAAAAAACCATCAATTTTTCTCAACAAAATATTAGCAGAGTGGAGATGATTTCAAATCAACACTAAAACAAATAAAAAGATTTTTTCATTTTTATCTATGTGGGGCCAAGTATTAAGAAAAATTTGCTAGAGTTCACAAACAGGACATCAAATAATTATTGAAAAATCTATTTAATCAGCTAGTATTGAAGACAAAAAACTACAATATTCAAGTGAAAACGTAAATCAAGTTTTCCTTTCCGGAAGCTCAATAGAGCTGTCGCAAAAGTGACATCAAAAGGAAACAGTAAATGCCGAAAAGAGTTGAAAATTCGACATCTGCGAAGCTTTTGAGAAAAAATACGTTCAAATTTTAAAAATCTGTCAGCTGTCTGTTGATTGATTTCAATAATAACATCTATGCATTGAAAGAAACTTTTTATCACCTTTAGGATTGCCCGAAACAGCGAATATGAAACTCAAATTACAGCACGTAAAAAGTTCTCTCTCAAAACGAAAAAACTTATGTTCAAACACAATTTTCCAGTTTCTCTCTGAAATGCGACGTGAACGAATATGATGTGTCAAATAAAATGTCTGTGTTTCTTCTTGTTTTTAAAGGGTGTCTAAGATCACTACATCAATTTGGTTTCTTATTGATATCAAAGAGAGAAAAAATTCTCAATAGGTCTTAAGAGAAACGCAGCATGTCAAATCTTGAAAGCAATCCATCAAAAACCTAAAAATCCAAGACCTCAATGGCATCCCAATAGACCATTAAACGAAAAGCACACAAAAGTGGTTTATTTGTAGAATTTTTAGCCAGATCGGAGTTGTTAGTTGAATTGATAAATAATGAGGCTTTTTTGATATACACTATGAGAGTTATTTTTGAGAAAAATTTTTACCCATCTTATAGTTCATGTAACCGTTTTCGCCACAAGACAATCAAAATTGCTGTGTTAGAATTTTCTCTGCCAGAAGACAATAGTTGTGTTCGAAATTTCAATTAAAGCTTATTTAAAGCTTATCTAAGCTTATTTTCGATTTCTGATCACATCTTGACTCACACACCAGGAGAAAGATTTGGCCCAAAATGAATGATTTAGATTGAGATGTTCAAAAACTCAAAGTCTTATTTTAACTATAGCGGGTACAAAAACTCAAAGTCTTATTTTAACTATAGCACAAATAACTGAAAATTTAACTAATGGATTTATGGAAAGTCTCGTCAGCGGCCAAGGTGATTATGTCAACTTTTTAAAAGGTACGGGAACTCTCAGAGACCCTTTTTCTTAAACAGACTCTGCCCTTTTTTTCTGAACAGAAACATCGGCCAAACCATTTTGTGTTATGAGCGGGGATTTCCGGAGAATTTAATTTACTAAAATCGAAAATAAGGAAAATTTTAAAACTAAGGATCTTTCTTTTTAAATTATTGATTAAGTGCATGGAAAAATAGACTGTTTAATTATAGTAGTTGAATTTCTTTTCAACAATATTAAGCTTTCAGAGATTGTTTTTACAGACAGTTTTTCAATTTAAACAAAGATAGCCTCAAAAACATGAAATGTATTGACAAATTATGGGCTAAAATTCGTCAATAATGGTTGGAACCACACAGTGAGTTCTATTACCATTTTCATCTTAAAGTTAGAGTATACAGAAAATTTTCCCGATTGTTTGTCCGAAAGTTTTTGCCCGATTTTTTTCTTTTGTCACTGAGTGGCAGTCATACCGGTTGAAGCAAGACCGAATCTCATCATATTTTGAAATAATTATGAAAAAGAAATTTGTTTTTTTGCCTTTGTTGATATGTCAGTTTTTTATACCTATTTTTTTTCTTTTTTTTCCCTGTTGGTTTTCATGATTCGATAAAATCATAAAATCTACACAAAGAATTGCAATCAATTTATCAATTAAAATATCTTAGTTGGGCAATTGAGTCTTGGTAACCAAGAAAATAATCAGTCAAAGTCATTGGGCAGCATATCACTTCTTTGGAGATTTCCCGTTCTTCATCAATTGGTATCTATCGTATTTTGCAGAGTTTTGTAAAACAAATCAAATTGGTTTACACAAGTCTTTCCGCTCACATAACCACACAATCGGTTATAGTAACCTCTCATTTAGTGACAAAAGAAACCCGTACTCCCCTCCAGTTGGGTGAGAAGGATGCATTTAATGGGGAAAACTCTGCACTAATTAGGTACCAATATCTGTTGTCATTAGTTAGGCGAATCGGGTAAGTATCATATTTGCGTTCCGACGCATTAATTTGATTGAAATGGATTGAGTCAATCGGTTGATCGCAACGCTAGAACCTTTAATCTATTAGCTGGCTTGACGTGGTCCAGCTGATGTACAGGTTATATCCAGCGAATGAATAATTACTCCAAGTCGGCTTCTTTGGCTTGCAAACCTGATGCACTAACTGTTAAGGCGGCTGATCAGAGGGTCTTAAGATCTTGAAATGGTGCTTTTCTTATAACAAAGTGTCTTGCTTTCTATCTTTCCTCAATTATTCATTGCAACCGTTCAACTAGTTGAAATTTTGGTCAAACTATGTCAGCAGTATTATAAGAACAATTTACATCAGGTTATTCGTTCTCTCACAACCTTTTATACCATGATGGATAGCGTTTGTTCTGTTGTCACTCAGGAACTGGGTTCAGGAACTGGTAAAAACATGTATAATGTTTTGCTCACCTGGTATTAACACCATAAAAGAGTCTGTGTATTCATACTCAGTCATAAATTATTCTTAGTAATCATGCAAGGTCATAAATGAGTTTTAGTATTCATAAAAAATGATAAACGATTAGTAGTATTCTTACTGAGTCATAAATGATTTTTAATATAGTAATCATGGTCAGTCATAAACTTTTTCTATTTTATTTCAGTGCGCTGGCTCGCCTGGATAGGGTATTAGCGAGACATCAATTTAACTCTGTCAGTGAGTCTCGAGCTTTTACGAATGGGCCTTGAAGTTTTTTGCTTTTCGTTCAAAGGTCATATATGCTTCTTTGTTATCAAACAAATGTATTTTTCTATGGTTCTTTTGAACAGTACAAAAACCCACGAATGGTTCTTAATTGTCATACAACGACCATAATTGTCTCCTAAAAATCATAGAAAGATCATATATGATTCTTAGTATTATAAGATCATAATAAGACATTTTGTTTGTCTTATATCTGGAATTATTATAAACGATTTTTGTTTGATTACCAGGTATGTCCATCCCGTTTCGAAGAATGAAATAATTTGACCTTTGTTATGCAATTCAAAATAAAAAAATCAGCTCCATAAGTGTTGTGCCAGTGTTTGGAGTATCTTGCCCAACTTGAATGCTATGTTTCAGAGATTTTTGCCTATTAAAAAACATAATCGAGCAATTAGATCTAGAGTGTTGACTTTGTTTTCGCTCCCTGTTCCTGAAATGAACATTTTCACTATACAAATTCCACTCGTTCTCATGTCAGTTTTTCGTCGGAAAATAGGAAATAATTTGTTTGGACTTAATATGAGTTTTCTGAGCTTTATTTGATTGATATTTTGGCAATTTATTCTGCTATGTTTTTAGGTTTTACATTAATATGTTTTTAGGTTGAGAAACGTGATGAAAATACAATTTATTTTCCGATTGAATGAAATATTAGTGTTTCAATTTTTAATCCTTCTGAATTTACTTTTTGTGAACAAAGTGCATTTCATCACGCAAAGATGAAACTACTATTCAGAAGCTGATTACTAGTCATTTCTAATATAAACACAAAAATAATCCTTGAGGCCTCAGGCGAGACCTGATGGCTATGTTGCAAGATATCCATTCCATTTGGACTGGGGAGTGAACTCTAAAGCAGGACTACTTCTGTATTAGAGACAGAAAACAAAGAGGTTAAAACACGTATTTTTAATGTGGGGTTCACTTCATAGCAATTATTCTTAGGTTAGCCTCAACGAATCAGTCTTGTCAATACCATCAAATCGGCCCTTGTACGAATACAATAACATGAAACTGTTTTCATAGATCCCACCCTCGACTAACAATTTATTATATTTCGATTCGTTTTTGGCTCATGGAAACGTCACCAAAATTTATCCTATATTGCCAGTGTCTTTAATGATATGAATCAGTCATGATTTGGTCCACAATCGTCAATCATTGTCTGGGTCAGCCCCTGTCATCCTTTTCAATCCTCTTGGTTTGGATTTCTTACATTGGAGGTGGTGATTGTGGTGGTTGCAGTTTTGAATGAAGTGCTGTTCTTCCCACCCCCATTCTGCCCCTCCCCACTCATAACACAGGTTTAGGCCTAGACTTATGAAAGGACCATGCTCAATTGCAATGCTGGACTTAATTTGACCCCAATTTTTTTATTCTGGACACAAACATTTTACATGCACTTTAAGTGTCTGCTATTGCATATAGCGTAGCCAACGGGCATGAACCTTCATAACTTTCAATTTTTCAGAAATTTATAATCAGGGAAATATGCTAACGTAAATATAAAAAACTTCAAATTTTGTTATCAAGTGCTCGAGAGTGTATGTTATTTTGTTATATTGCTCCAGTGTGTATGTTTATGAATATAGGCTACTGCTCGACCTTAACTGGCTATGAATATACTTTAATGTGACTTTCATTAGGTGCTGAACCGTGCAATTATAGTCAACACTGCCCCCCCCCCCCCCCCCAGAATTAATAAGTATTTTCATAAGTCGAGGGGTCTAAACCTGGGAATACAACAGAAGATGTTGTTGCGAAGCATCTCTCCACAGGCATCGCGGAACATCTACACATCGAAACAATTAATTCAAAGTGAAGGACAATCATCTAGCCGAATCAGCTAACAGAATGAGCAAAAATAAAATCGCTCTCTCATGGTCACTTTTCAATGCAAATAGAACCCAAATTATCCGCATTCTTAACTTTTTTTGACAAAAAAGTCCAACTAAGATCTGTCCGTAGTTGCGACAACCCCCCCCCCCCCGATATGGGGGTTTCAGCCACGGAGAGGCCGCGTTGAGCGCAATCCGACCGCACATAGTAGACAATTGAGCGACGATGATATTCATTTCTAGTAAATTAACCTTGTAGATTGTTTTGGCCAGTAAAATTCAAGCATTCGGCAAAACTTCTCATTTTTTTCATTCTGCCAAAACGCCTTTTCCTCTAGAATTCCAGGATAAATCTGCTAAGTAATGACAAAAACGTGATTAATCAAACTTTTCGTTTCGTTCTTCTGTTTCACTTAAAAGTCATGCGGAAGGTGACATGATACAATTTTTTATTTAATTCAACTTTTAAAGCAATTTGGATCACAATTTTCACCCGGGTCGAGTAAAAATCAGAAAAATATGTAAGATGAGCAGTGAAAAGCTGTTTTTTCACCGCAAATTTCGTACATAGTTTTGCGGTGAAATGCGGTGAATGCGGTGAAATTATGTAATTTCACCGCTAGAGTAAGCGGTGAACTTACAAAGATTCACCACAATTCACCGCTATAGTATGTAATTTTATCGATTAATATAGATGCATCAACGTATCGGAACATTTTGATCAAAAAATGATAATTGTCTAAAACGTGAGTCTGCTGTGTCCTAGATGAGTTACCTTACTGCCCATAAGATACAGTGCGAAGTTGAAGGAGACATTGGCAGTGGCTGGGAGTTCTGCCAGTTGCATGAGTGCCACATACAACTCTGCCACCCACTTGGGTCCACCTTCAATCTGTGGCTGCAGATACAGGATACTCACGTATAGGAACCCCATTGTGATACCTAATCACAATTTACAAAATATAACAACGGATTTATTTAATTAATTCTATTTGTCACGATTGCCATGCAAAAATAGTTCTTTTTGTAGTCAAGACTTGAAAGTTATGTCAAACAAGCGATACGTGCATAACATACTGTACTTTGCATTGCCTTTAATATACCCTAGTCAAGATCAGATGGTTATCTTGCAAGATCTTCCAAGATTCTTGCAAAAAATGGTTATCTTGCACGATCTTGCAAGAAAATGGTAATCTTGCAAGATCTTGCCAGAAGAATGGTTATCTTGCAAGATTCTTGCAAGTTCGTTCCGGTCGAGATCTGCTATCATTGGCTGTTTTAGACGCATTATCTTTCATTTAGCGCAAATTATTACCAAACTATAATGGAATCAGTTTTCAGAGATCATTTGAAACAAAATTTATACCAGATATCTGTATTTTATTACAGCCGTTGGTATTAATACTGGTTACTCTCCTTTATTTACATTAATTCGTGCTTCAAATTTCTTGTTTTGCTACTATGGAAAACAATTTTCTTTCTTTTTCTAAGTTGATTCAATATTTAGTTTGAGCAGAAGAAAACAAAGTTGATGCTATTTTGGTTGTAATTATGTATCACAATGTAAAGAAAATTGATGGGAAGCAAAGTTCGCGTCTCATTTTGATCTTGTTCGATCATGTTTCATTTATTTGCATATTTGCAAGATGAATGGTTATCTTGCAAGATTCTTGCAAGACAAAGGGTTATCTTGCAAGATCTTGCAAGATTTTGGTAGAAAATCTTGCAAGATAACCATTCGTTGTCGACTGGGGTATACTTTCAATTAATCTTCGAAATGTTTAGTGTTCAATCTTTAAATCATTTCTCGTGATTAAAACTCTCTCCGATTTTAATCATTTTCAAAGCTAAGAGAACCAAAGTTTTTTTGTTATGCCATAAAGTAGGTGATTAGAAAAACGGAACAGAAAATCTTCCGACTTTTCATGCCTTTTGCAATGGATTGTCGAATATATATTGTCGATCAAAAACTTTTTTTTGGACCAAGTAAATTAAAATTATAACCATACGGTTAAATATACTTGAAACAAAAAAAAACTTCAAATCATTCAAACAAAATAAAGTAATAAACATCAACCAATTTCTTAAAGAAACACATTATAAAATTTTCTTCCGATTGTTTTCTTCCTAAAAATAAAAATAATTTTTAAAAGCTCCTAAGTTACTATTAAACTGGCTCATAATTTGTGAGACATGAAATAAATAAAGGCCGATACAGGTTGAAACTTCAGACCAAAAAAAACTCTGAACAGAATATCGTGTGTTTGAAATTGATCATGCACTTGAAGTGCATTCGAAGTCCATCCCTATCCAAAAAGAACTCTGATTGAACTCAAACGCACTTATTGTGCAAAGATTTGTGCAATCATAGCTTAGAACCAATTCATATAATTTTCCAGACTTTCGTGCGCTCCAAAGTGCCTCTGATCAGACTTCTTAGCGTGTTCAGACTCCACCAGGACATTTTCCTTACTTTTATGAGTTCGGAACATTTTTGATGACACTTGTGTGTGCTCAATATTTTTTACGAGCAGACCTAAACTTTATATCATCTGATAGGGGACAAGATTTAAACATTGAGGACGAAATGACTTCATCTACAGGAAATATCATTAGAAATGATTTGACGAACCGGTCGGTATGTTAATTTATTGATAAAAAGAACACCTGGACTCGCTGCTTCTCATCCCAACCAACAGATTACAAATTGGCCTCTGAGTAGAAACTGTATTGTTCTCGTAAATGAGCCATCATCTTTTAATCAAACAATTACCAAAAGATAGCTTAAATGTGTCTGATCGGACTCTGGAGTGCTTGACGTAGGCTGAGATCTTTGTCTGTCTGGAACCACCTCAGATATCTGACTCTCATGTGTTTGAAATAGTTTAAGGCAGGATGGGATATTAGACGAAAACTCGATTAGGCGAATGAAAATTTTGCAGCCATTGGGCGAAATCCTGAACTAAAGTTTTGTGGAAATCAGGCGAACAGCATCTCGGAATTTGGCGGAAGTGCAATTCAGTTCTGAAGATTCTTATTTGAATAGAAAGCAGAAGTGAATACTTCTGTTTCCTGTGCAGAATGGATACAACACAGTCCATTCCCTGTGCAGAATCACTGCAACACAGTCCATGTACAATCAAATCGGGTCCAATAAGGGGACGTTTAATCGGGTCATGATAGGAGAGACCCCAAAAATCTCACCAAGAACCCCCCCCCCCAACCGTCAGCAGGCAGAGTGTGTGTGTTATAGCAAATTTCCTGTGCAGGACCTTTCCATATGCGTATTCCCTATAGCACGTGCACCTGAGGGCGTAAATGTTGTATGCCGCCTAAGTTTGGGGGAGGGGATTTGCAAACAGAAAAAATCCGACTTCTGCCTCTAATACCTTATGTTTGCATTGCTTGAGCTTGCATTTGTTGTGTTGTTGTATTTTGTATGTATTGTACGCGTACGTCTATTTATTTACAAGTACTCATCAGAAACCAAGTCCTAACTCAAAACCGCTATCAGCGTGAGGTTGGCACAAACGGAAGAGATCCAAGAAAAGACCCGCGAATAAATCATTCTGAAAAGGAAAAAACCAGTGTCCACATCAGTCTGTGATGGAAGAGACCATTGTATATATAAGTTATACTGCTGGTCCGTACATTAGATACTTAAACGACGGGGCTAATCGCGGGACCACATGTATAACTTGAGAGTTCAACCCCTAGTTCTACTCTTGGTATATAGTTAAGTATTAAAGAAAGTTAAATGCAAATATGAATTAATAAGTTATGTTAAACAGCATCAAATATGAACCGAGCATTAAGGGATAGAATAATTAAAGTTATAAGATTGAAATAGCACAGATTGAACTATTCTAAGTTGACTTGTAACTTAGATAGAGTTTGAGAGATGTTAAATTATAACTTAGAGAAGTTAAGCTGAACTTACCTGATTTCCAAATTTGTGCTAAGTTAATATTTTATGACTTAGAGAGTTCTTAGTTAAGAACAAGTCACAAAATATTCTAAGTTAGAAAAATATCTCAAGTAAGCTGAGATTGAGCAAGGGAGCAATACGGGAGTATGATTTTAAATCAGAAGTTATCAGGGACCAAATTGTGCTGGTAGTTGAGCGTGCAAGCTCCTTTTATACTTGCGGACACGTGGTTCTCTAGTATCCTATTGGATAGAGATAACGAGTGTCGACAGAGTTACCAAGGTTAACTTGGTGTTATCTGTGTGGCGTGATAATATCACGTCATAGTATTCTCAGTTTTAGTTAGTGATCTTAAAATAGTAGCTTATTCAAAACTACTTAGTAATTTGTTCACACGTTAAAATGGACTTTGTCCAAATCAAGTTTGTGCTTCACGCACCATAACGTAAATTCTCAAAATAGCACTAAGATTATCAAATAGTGTTACTGAGTGTAGCACACTTCAGTACATCCCATCCCGGTCCATAGGTATTAAATCAAAACATCAAATTTTACATAATCGAATAAATTACTTAGCTTAATTTTATAATAATTAAGCATTTAAAGTTTGTGAGGTAGATTACTTAGTTAAAGTTCTAAAGTTCATCGTAGCTTCTTGTTTCTGAGTTCTCTCTTGAAGAAGGGTTGACGATGTCCTAAGATATAGGGCTGTACAAAATAATAGATCCAATTTTTTTGGCTGGCCGTTATAATAGACCTTTTGGAGTTTTTCTATAAAATTGTGCTGCTAGTACATCTGACGTTGAATAATAGAATAATATAACTTGAAGAATATACTGGTTAAGTTAATGGTCTATAATGACAAGCGAGGTAAATGAATAGGGAAATTAAAATTACTGCGCACAACACCATAAAGGCTAGAGTTGCCGCAATGACTCCCCAAATAAAGAATTCCGTTTCGTAATTCATCTTTATTTGAGTATTGTTGAAGAATAAATCAATTGAAGTAAGCTTTGTAGCTATAGTTTAAGGAATTAATATTTAGACTTAGTTGATCATTATGAATTAGCTTTAAGAAATAATTAATCTTGCTTTTTGTCATCAGTTCAAAATAAATAACAATTTCTTTTTGTTCAAAGTCTTCAAGAAATAAAATAACTTCGCATTGAAATTCAGAATAATATAATTCGGAGATTCTGAAAACTTTATCGTTAAAAATAATCTGTTTAGAAAAGTTAACCCATGCGGATTCAACATGATCAGAGAGTTGACAATAGTCTTTAAACCATTCGATATCAACACCTCCTTCAAAATATGTGTTCATTTTGAATAATGCCGTAATTCAATTTTAATGTCAATGGGGAGAATGGAAGACCCATTAATCTTTGAAAGGAATTGACAGGAAGATCCAAATAGTACTTAAACTATAAATGGCGGATGGCGATGAATGCAAACCTGTTAACGAAAGGTTGTAACTTTTCTATATCCTTGATCACCAAAATATTGAAGACTAACATTTTAATTGAAATAAGTGAGCGGTCGAAAGTTTAGATTATTGATGTTAAGAATTTCTTCTGTATGAATAAGCTTTAGAATTTCAAATAAATCGTACTCAGGAACTTGATGAAAATAAACTACAATTTCATTATAATTGTTATCTTGTAAGAATAAGATAATCTCTTGTAACTCAAATGTCCAATGAACTGACAATGGTGTATAGAATTTATTTCCAACTAAGAATGTTTTCGAAGTTTTAATAAATTGTGATTGAATAAATTCAGCGAGATCACAATATGTTTTGAAATATTTAACGTCTACTGAAAGGTTGTAAGACATTAAATAAATTATGGGATTCGATGGAACAATTGAATGATGATAATAAGCTATCGGTAAGGATAAAGAATAGATTTTATTAGAGAAGCGAGAATAAATCAAATCTGCAATCTAAAGATAAGAAAGGACTCCTTGTTCACCAAAAATTGCGCTAAGTGTAATCATTGAAGATTGTTTCGATGAAGATTGAAGAAATGCGGATTACTTTACTTGATGTAAGTAATGCAATAAAGGAGAGTAAGGTAATCAAAATGGCTAATAATTAGGCGTTTGAACTAACGGATAATTTTCCTCACCGCGGGAGAAAGAAGAAGTAATGAAGGAAGTACTGAACATCAACAACCACAAATTTATCTATTCCATTCCGTGAGTGCTCAACGTGATGAGCGGAGGATGTGGAGTTGATGCTTCAGATTTGCGATCTCCAGTTGTAGCTCAGTAATCCGTTGTTCGAGCTGTTGAGAGCGTTGTCTTTCTGTCAGAAAGTTTTGCTGTACCTGATAAGTGAAGGTATCAAGCTGAGGATTGAGGTTTGCTGTAATATTATCAAACGGGACTTGTATTGTTTGTCCTTGAAGGTTGTGATTAGTTAGTAGTTACGAATTTTTGTTCGACAAATAACCAATGAGATTGAATCTATTGATGTTGGGTTGCAACTGGTGGATTAAATTTGTATCGTAGTTCGGGTGTCCACTAAAACCGGGGGTTTTAGCTTGTATTTCAGCTTGATGTTGTTTTTGTAGGCGGTCTTGCAGGGGGGTAGTTGTGTAATGATGAAAATTAAGAAAGTTTGGTCGTGACGATTGAGTAGTTGTAGTGTTTGCTAAGACGTTGGATACCGTACTGTTTGTCTTGGGTATATTTACTTCTAGCGGTGTCGCTGGGTTGAATGTCTCTCTAATGAATTGTTTACGTGGTTGTTTCTTTGCAATTGTATCTGCAGTTTTAGTTCTCTTTTTGGAGGATGTAACTGTTGTTGATGAATTTGAACTATTTGCTTGAGTTTGTACTGCTGAAATCTTGATAGCTGAGAGAAAAGTTGTAGATGGGGTAACGTGAGTTGAGGGTTGTACTAGTCTGTCGAGTTGTTTAATTCCAGATTGAGGTTTAGAAGTTGATTGTGTATTGTATTCGGGCCAACCACTTGAAGGTTCCTTCTGAAAGACTGGTATCAGTTCGTTAGGGATTGAAGAAAGTTCCTGAAATATCAAGTATTCTCTACTCTTATTCTATTCTAAGAGTATATTTTTTTTGAAGTTATTTTGCAAGTATTATCTTTTTCTTATTTTTTTGTATTCTCTTTTAAAGTAAATCAGTAGTAATTTTGAAGTCAGTCTGTATTATCATCATATAGTTTGATGACATTAAAGTAATAGAGGAATTAATCCTATACTGGAGACGTAGGAACGTTGTGATCGTTTCTATTTTCGTCTTTATTATTCTCATCATGTAGGTTTGGATAACCACTTTTATTCTCATGTCTTATAGCTTGTAAGCCTGTATTCTCTGTATAAGGTGGAGTTTGAATAACTCTGGTTGTATCTTCAGATTTTGGAACACGCATCGTTCTTTCTCTATTTTTATCAGTATTATCATTCTCTGAGTTAGTTGCTAGATAGATAGAAGTCAGAATTGGCGCTGACATTAAATCAAATGTGGCAGCAAAGAGTGCTTTACCAAAATGAATAGATGCATTTGTAATTTTGTTAATTTGCATTGCTCGAATTAAGCATAAGACTATGTCGATGAGTAGCTTAATGAATAAGAAAGCGGCAAAGAATATTCCGCATCGCTCAATTATATATTGTATTTTACCAAAGGTTTCAACAAATTGATTATTAAAGAAGTCCGGTGAAATGAATGAATCTAGATAAATAGTTCTAGAGTTATAATAATTCGTGCCTGAAATATTTGAAAAGGATTCTCTGCTATCTATTAATGACTTAGTAAAGTGTTTGAGAACTCCTTTCATATTGGAGTTGAAAGTTATTGAATTCCAGAAAGACATCATTTCTTTATATGTGTAGATAGAAGCATAAATACTTGCAGTAATTACATTCGCAATTTGTTGAATAACTATATGTGGTTTAAAGAGTGCAGGTCCTCTTACTTTTGTGATTTGTGGGGTTAGTTCAACCCATGAATTATCATCGTCAACATCTAGTTGAAATAAGTTTGAATGTTTATCAGAGCACAATTGTTCTTCGGCTTCAGTGAAAGTTTGTCTAGAAATCGGATCAACGAAATGAATTTCATCTTCATAAAGAATTGGTATTCGATTATAGCACTTATTAAGAATCTGTAAGGGTGAATGAAATTCAGGACAATTATATAGCCAGGCAACATTGCCATTTGTTTTGAGAAACATAGATCTGTTTCTTGTTAAGGTATATCCAGCTAAACGTGGATTTTCATGAGAAATCATTGAAGTGTTAAGAATAGTTGAGCGCTCTAATTCACAGTCATTTCTTAATAGCTCTAGAGTAGAGGTTTGAAGTTGCCGAAGATTATTAAAGTGCAAATAGTCAATTTTTGTTCCAAGATGTGCTTCGAAATCAATATTCTCATAAACTTGAGAATATGTTGTATCAACTGTCTTGTTGTCACTGGAATAGAACTTATTTTTCATAATTATAGCACCAGTATCGGGTTTAAATTTGTGAATGGGTTCTCCAGTGTTCATATCAAATCCGTCACGAAGACTAATGTATAGAGAATCATATGGCGTAGGATATACTATTCGTGGATGACTACATAAAGACTGTGGTTTATTATAAACTTGGAACATAAAGCTTTGTAAGTCGAAATCTGACTGAGCTGAAGTAAATTTAGGATCCTTTACTATATAGTATTTGTCATTAGCTTTAATCATTTGAGCGTCAAAAGTGCGAATTATAGTGAAAAGACAATAATTGGGTTCATCCCAAGTGTATGCAAATGGATCAGTAGATGTAGAATCGCAGCCTCCGGCTGATAAAGGACAAGGTAGAGGTATATTTTGCCAGTTATTAACTGTGCCATCTCTAAGGTTTACATTCAGGCTAACATTCTGCATATATGTTTCATAAGTGTAGTGTGTAATCCAACCTCGGGAGTTACATTCATTGTTTCCAGTTCCAACATCGCCTGAGTTAAAGTTTGAGAATAAAGATTTGTCAAATTCGAATTCTACTGATTTAGAAGAAGAGGAAAGTTTTATCTTTTTTCTTTCCTTTGCAAGTTTGCATTTCTGAGCATCAAGCTTAACTGAAGTAGTAATAGTATTATGTCTGGCATCTATGCCGCTAGAGTCAAAAGAATCGCAAAACCAACGTAATTGCTGTTGGGTTGCTTTACACATAGCTGCTTCTAGTTTTACTTTATAATTTCTTTGGTAGAGAGTGACTCGTGCTTGATTAGTGCTAATTTTATCAGGGCGAATTTCGCAAGGTGCTACTTTGTTGAGAGAATACATCTGGTTTGAAATCATTTTTGAGCAATCAAAGTGGTTAACATGAAGGTTAGGAGCTGTGTTTTCATAGATACTCATCTTTTCAATTGGTCTGGCGTCAGTGAAAGACGTTAAGAGTAATAATGCAAGAAATATAATAAAGATCAAATATTTTGTATAGCAAGCAGTTATAACGCAGAGAAGTGCAAAAGGTATTATAGCAATAAGTTTAAGAAACTGAACAGAACGAATTTGGTTTCCTATGTAGGTAATAAAATATTCTACTTTTGAAAGAAGCGCTTTCTTATCAGTAAGTTTATCTTTAAAGAACTGGTCTTCAATCAGTGATAGTGGCATATGGACGTTACGTTTTGACCAAATTAATAGCTTTTCAGGAGGGTCTAGAAATTTAAGGTACGGAATTTCTTCAGGTAGACAATTATCTCTACTTACGACACATTCTATGAAGTGTGGATGAGAATCGTTATATTCAACTAGGAGTTTTAATTCTGCAATATGCTGAGCAATTTCAGATTCAATATCAGTTGTTACAGGTAGGAACAGAGTTAAGCAAAGTAATATAAAAATAAGCATTTTGTAACTTACGTTTATTACTTCGTCTATTGCTGGTGATTTCTTGATTTCGCCGTCTTCCATTTAATAAACGAAGACAGTATAAGGTGAGTCTAACAGATTCAAGTTAATATTATCCGTGAATGCAATCTGATATTTTAGCTCGTAAATGTGAGCGGGATTATAGGGTACCCAAATTATGACAAATTTTGCGTTATTTTCTGATGTTACAAAGAATGCAACTGTTCTCTGTTGATTAGAAACAAAACACTTGTCAAGTGTTACAGTTTTATTTCCGAATTTCAATATTTTCTGTAGGAGGAATATTCTAATATACGATAGCGGGCCGAAAGCAAGGGCAGTAAGAACTTGTGTTTCAAGGGAAGGTGGTAACATAGATTAAGGGTCTACAGTAAAGGGAGCTTCGATGATATCAAGGTCTATTTCGTCTCTGTTGTTCAATTGGAAATGAAAGCGTTCAATATGTTCTGGTTTGTTAGGTGTCCAACTAACAATTATTTCTAAGTTTACAAACTGGTCTTTGACGAAGAAAATAACAATGTTTTCTTTATATGAAATATATGATCGATCAATTTTTGCGGACTTGTTATTATATTTCAGAATTTTATGTGGGATGTTATAAGGACTGTAAGAAGTTGAGAAAGTTATTCTTGAAACTATAACCCAATAATCGTTTAGCGGAATATTCGTTGATCAGTTGGTGGTTCTAAAACCAAACAAGGGACATTTAATATGTCTAAGTCAACTAGGCTTGAAGATTGAATTTGAATTAATAAACTGTTAAGTTGTTGAGGGTTATACTTTCCCCAGAAGACAGCAATAGAGTCTTCGTTAGAGTTAGTAGCAAAGAATACTACAGTTCTTACTTCGTTAGAAATTTGACAACTAGTTAAGGTGTTAAGTTCACTGTTGAATTTCAACTTTTGATTTGCCTTAATAGAAACTTTCACAAGTGTATCAGGGTTGATAGAAAGAGAAATAAGAAAACCGTTTTGGTCGAATGAGACTTCGGTCATAAATTAGGATTGATCAGCTTTTAGGGGGTTCTAATTGTGTTACGCGGTGTTTTAACTGGTGATGAATGTGTTCAATATGAGTAGTGTTTGTTAGAATTTAGACACTTTCTAAATTGTCAGTCTTGTACTATGTTCGATCTGAAGGGTTATGTACTCCTTCTATAGTAGCTGACTGAGAATTGAACTAAGAATTAATATTGAACTGAGATACCTGATATATGTGTTGTGGAGATATGTTGTGACAGATATTTGGTGTTCACAAATTGAAATGCTTGAAAACTTTTCTAAGTTTTCTAAGTTATTATTTGAAAGGGGCAAAAATGTGAAGATAGAAATTGGGACAGAGTGAGAAAGAGAGAGAGAGAGAGAGAGAGAGAGAGAGAGAGAGATTTAGTTAAAGCTCAATTTGAGAGAAAGAAGTAATTGATTTCAGAAGGTGACTGAGAAAAGTGATTTTGAATTTTAGTAAGGCTCTTAAATAGTGGTTCTCAGGGTTAAGTTACCATAATTTGTGTACTCAAACCTGATTGGCCAATGGCTAGCCTTGACTAGTGGCATGTAGCAACGTGATAAATTGGTCATATGACAAGAACATTACGATAATTTTGCAAAATTGAATGCTCAGGATTTGCTGTTTTTATATGTTCTATACGATTAAAATATGCGTCTTAAAAAGGAACTTCTGGACCGAATTTTAGAAATCGCAGATGTAGGGCTATAGTATAGATGTCAATAGTTGAGTTATGCTAAAAAGTAACACTTGTACTTCAACAGAAATTTTCGGAGACTTCTTAGAATTTAATACTGAAATTTGCTGTTTTATGTCCTTTGTGAATGAGCATTATGTAAAAAAAATGTACTTATAAATCGAAATTCAAAAATCCCCTGTGTCAGGCTAAGGTACTAGATGTTAAGAACAACTGAATGTAGTTCTTAGGGTTCTAGTGTCTGTAAACATTTTCGGAGACTTTTTTTCGTGTGAGAAGTTGAATTATCAAACTTTAGTGCTGAACATTAACTATAAAGTGCAATATTTTCACTTATAAGCTCAATATAGAAATTTCGCTCGCAACGTTTTGTTTGCTGAGTTTTTGTGCATGTATGGACTAATTCTGGTTATCGTATCAGGACTCCTTCATAAAAGGTAGATCAAAGTGTAACATAATTTTGAAATTTTTCGTATAATTTCTATGATTTTGCACATTTTATCAATTCACGTTAGTGTAGGATCGAAATGCATGTTCGGGTGACTGGTGATAGAAGTGGGCTTTAGCCATAATACTAAATCGATTTCTATTCGTTCTAGTAGCGGGTATTTGTTTGCTCTTAGTTGAATAACTCTTGTGTGTAGAGGTTGCAATTTTGCGGTTAGTTATTTGTTCATAAGTGCTCTAATGTTTATTTTAAACATTCCTTGGGTCCTTGAGCTATTAAAGTTAGCTATATTTGTTGACTATGTGGGTTGCTTAAATGTGCGTTTCCTGACAAATATGCGATTCAGTGTGGTAAAATAGTTTGCAAGGGGCAAATTTCTATAATTAAGCAATTTAAATTGCTCATGGGGGGATTTGAATTGCTCAAGGTAAATGCTCATGGGGGGACTTGTTTCTACTTAGCTTAGCTTTTGGTAACATGTGTTTTAAGCGTTAGTTTGCAATAAGAGGTATGCATAAATGTTGAAAATGTACGAATGTTGAACATGTATAGGAGTTATGTGTGTGTACAGGTTGCAATGGTGATTAATTGCGTACTTTATGTGAGATTTGTGTTGAGTGGGCTATTTGCTTTTTGCCTTAAACGTTCATACTATACAGTTGATCTCTCTTGACTATTAATTTCCAAAACTTTATTTCTTTCTTCGCCTGTTAACTTCAATTTTTGTTCTTTTAGACTTTCTTTTTTTTTCTTTTAGTTTATTTTTAAACTTTGCATTTTCTTTTTATATTTCTAATTTTCATATTTTCCTTTTCTTTGTACCTTAAGCCACTCTCTTCTTATAATGAATTGGTACACGATTAATTATTTACGAGAGACTGAGGAAGTGCGAGATGAGCTAGATGCTGCTGAGTGGAGACTAATTGTCAACGGCTTCAGTCGGGAGTCAGTGACTGGTGCCTTAGAGATGAAGAGAAGGCAGCAGTATCTAGATTTCATATACCGAGATACTTCCGGATTAGGAGCCCAAGAGTTTTTATACTTTTTCTCTTCTGGCTATAAGGCGGATTGTCTTGTGCTAACTGATGATGAGGTACAAGGAATTCTGGGGGCTCGGGGAAGTCATTCTCCCTGGGAACTAAGAAGAACCCAGTGTGTTTCTGACGAGACAAGTAACATCATCGAGTTCTTCTTGGGGAAGGATGTAAGTGAGATTTGTTTCTGTGTTTTAACTACTTTTACAGGCTTCCATCGGGGCAATTGCAGAACTAAATATATGTGTTCAGAAGGGTTTTAGAACAAGAAGTTGAACATAAGGAATAAAAAAAAATGCGTATGATCCAATAAAGAAAGCACTTTTGCTATTTTAGTTCTATCAAAGACTGTATAAGAGGCCGCGTGGTGATCTGGATCAGTATTGGGAGGAACAAAACGAGTTGGAGAATCAACTCTTCGCGCTGGGTCTTGCATGGTGGTCCCCCAGCACTGGACCGAAATTGCAAGAAGGCTATCTAAGTCTACTGAGTTGGAATTTCAAGGAGTGTGTGTGTTTTAAAACGCAGACCCTCATGGCAAAGGCGGTAAGGAGTCTAATCGCGGCCCATATGCCAGAGCAAGAGTAGTGCGTGCTTAGACTTGTGAGAGTTATAATTTTTTTGTAACTTTTTGTTTTGTATATACTATTTTTATTTGTATTTTGTGCGTGAAACGGTACGCTTTTCTTCTAATATTATTCATATAAAGGAGATTTTATGTCTTATTTCTTTTTGAGTTTATGTAGCAAGTCAGAAGGAATAGGTTCACCAAAGAATGTAGGTGCTTTTCTATTACGCTGAGGTCTGCTCAATACTTCATTTGCGTCAGGTAAATTAGATATATTAGGTGATGCTGTAGATGTAGGATTATAAGGTGATGATGTGGGGCTGTTATGCGTTGCTTGGGGGAATAATTTGCGTGTAGCTTTAAATTTACTAGTATTATCAGGTGGTGTAGAAAAATTTTCTTGCTGTGGGCTATTAGGTGAATACATATTTTGCATAGGGTAGGGGGTTGAAATGCGTGGGGGTAGAAAATTAGAAGAGCTTGTGCCTTGAATATGCGTAGTATTATCTGCTCGTGTTTGTAGCGATTCTAAGCCTGAATCTTTTGTTGGAGTAGCCTCAACATTATAAGGTGGCTGTAGTGTAGTATTAGGATTTATAGTAGGTTGTGTTTCTACTAAGGGCCACTGCGAAATAGCAATATGTTGTGCGCCTCTATAAGCATTAGATTTGGATATATTATGCTTATTATATTGAGTATAATAATCATCCGTATCGTCTGAGACTACATAGTTCTCAACTAACTCTTGTATTTTGTCTTCTTTCGGGTAATAAGGTACTATATGATTTCTATGCACGGTTTTCTTCTCATTCGTTTTATCATGTTGTATCTCATATGTAGTATTAGTTAGCATTCGTTGCACAGTGTAAGGGCCTGAGCGTAGCTCTTGTAGCTTTTTAGACTTTAATAGTCCTTTCGAGTGATTTTCTAGTAGTACTTTTCTACCTTCAGGTATAGGCTTTCCGAGTTTAAATCTATTTCTGTACTTGTGCGCTTTATTCGTAGTTTGTCTACATTTAGTGTAGGTATTCGAGTATATTGTTTCAAATGTATTCTCTCGCTTTAACATTTCGTTAGATAATCTGTTTTGTAACAATTTCTCTATCTTTTTGTTATTACAAGTTTCTTCACTATGTGAGTGTGGTGGTAGATTACTACAATACTCTGACGTGCATTTCTTTTGATTATCTCGTAGTAGTCCTAACTTTAGTGATAAGGGTATTTGCGGTTTCGTTCCGAATAGTATTTCATAAGGGGTATATCCCGTACTGTAGTTTACTGCAGTATTGTGTGAAAATGCAAATTTACTAGTGTACTCGGACCAATTAGATCCACTTTTACAAATAAAATGTCTTAGGTAATTTGTCAAATGTTTATTTTGTACTTCTACTTTGCCGTTAGTCCACGGTGAATATGCAGTTCGGGGGCATAGTGTAATTCCCATTTCATTTGTGTAGTGAACGAAATCATTACTAATAAAAGCATTGCCGTTATCATGTACTATTTGTTGCGGTATACCAAATGTAGTTATAAATTTCTCTAGTTGATTTACTGTTTCGAGAGCTTCAGCATTCTTGCTAGGGTATACTTGTATAAATCTAGAGAAAGCGTCTACTATTACAAGACAAAATCTATTTCCTTTACTAAGTGGTCGTAGTGGACCTTTATGATCAATATGAAGTGTATGTAGGGGTATAGCTTCTAATTGTCCCCATGGTTCTAAGGGTGCTTCGTTCAAGTCTTTGCGTGCTGACTTATTAGTTTGACAACTTAAGCAATCTAACATTAACATTTCAATCCATTTAAACATACCGGGCCAATAGAAATATCGCTTAACTCTATTGTAAGTTGTGCTTTCTGCTCTATGACCACTAAGTTCATGCGTATGTGCGACTTCGAATATCTTTATAAATAGTGAAAGTGGTGCACATATCCTAACGTCAAAAGAGCCGTCTTCACAAGGTTCGGAATAACAGAGTAAATCATATTCATTCTCTAGAAACAACAAGTTGAAATTATTCCTATAAGTTTGTAGTGCTTTAGATTGTTTAATAATGTAGTCCTTTTCTGGAGCTTTGCCTAATTTTAACCAGTCTCTAACTTTATTTATCACGGAGTCGTTTACTTGTTCTTCAAGAATATTATCAGTGTCAAGATTAGCGTTTTTTGCGAAATCTGTAACTTTAGCTATTAAATCTAATGTATCTGTGTGGACATCCTTTTCTGAGATGTTTTGAAAAGCCTCTGGTTCAATAAGTTTCTTAAATTTTGTCCGTCTGATATAGTCGGCTTTAGCAGATTCTAATTGTTCAATAAGTGAGTTTTCAATATTACCTTCTACTAAGTCTAACCAATCTTGGTCATCGTAACCTTCTCGGTCATCACTTATTTCAGCTATTTCTTCTATCTCGGAATAGTAGTGATTATCATACTCGCCAGTTAGTTCTGAAGTTAATTTCTTTATTTGATTTATTTGTGTGCCGTAGCGAAAACAATCAGAGAAACTGTGTATAGCATTACAGTGTTCATTTATGTAGTCTGGTGCATCATCTACGCTAAAGTCACCTTCATCATTTATATTAATAAGTTTCCTTCTTTCGCCTTTGACTTGAGTAATAATTGGATAACAGTCGTTAGCTGATGCGTCCTTATCGTCTTGATGCAATACAGAGTAGTTAACTTCTTTTCCGTTAATATGAAACTTTATATCTTTAGGTATTACTTTGTGTTCTAGTTGATAAAGTTTAGCATCTGCTAAAGAAACGTTTCGGCTAAGAATGTCAGGGAACGCTAAGTTTTTGCCTTCAGTGTATATAATTTGCAAGTTTTGGAACTTAGTTATTACAACTTGATACTTAAAGAAACGATGTGACATTTGTCCTCGTCGTGACCAAAGAAATAGAATTGGTCTGTGATCACAGTATAGGTAAATTGGAAAAGGGGATCCAATCACATAAAATTCATATGTTTGTAATGCAGATATTATTCCGCATAGTTCTCTATGTTGAGGGGACATCTTTTGTTCAGCTTTATCAAATACTCTCGAGTTTGCTGAAATCATACGTTTTCTATCAGGAAAATCTTGTATAAGAACACAACCTGTTCCTAAATTAGATGAATCAGCATGTATATGAAAGGGATAGTCGTTAGAAGGAAATGCGTTAGAAATATCGTGACAGAATCTTTGTTTAAGGTCTGTGAATACCTTTTCGTGTTCTGGTAGCCACTTGAATAGTGTCGTATCTTTAGTTAAGTCATATAGAGGTTTTGCATCTATGTGAAAGTTCAAAATATAGGTGTGATAGAAACCCATCATTCCTAACACTCTTAAAACTTCTGTTTTCGATTCTGGCGTTTTTAGGTTTCTAATATCATCTATGCGCGAAGCAATAGGCGATAGTCCGTTCTTAGATATGACATGTCCTAAAAATCTTACTTTTCGTAAGAAAAACATTGTTTTATCGGGGGCTGCTTTAAGGTTTGCCTTTCGAAGCAAAGAGTGATACTCTTTTACTATTGTGAACATTTCTTGTTTATCCTTAGCTTGTAATAAAGTATCGTCTATGTATGTTATGGCTTGTTTACGTTTTATAAGGGGTCCAAATGCATAACGCATTAGTTTGCTAAAGAAACTGGGTAATGGTTTAAGACCATAAAATCCTACTTGATAGGTGTACTGTCTGCCTCCTACAATAAAACTTGTAACCTTCTGTGTATCTTCAGTTAGTGGTACTTGATTATAAGCCGATGACAAATCACTACTTGTAAATATAGTTCCGGTTATTCTTGTCATTAGAACGTTTAGTGGTTCGAGTGGCCAACTAGAATTACTTGTATCAGTTATAGAGTTTAGGTATCTAGCATCAATGACTAGTTTTACTTAATCCTTCTTAGGTAATATGATAACGGGATTGACAAACCAACTATTCATATCATCGTTCTCATTGAGCTCTCTGATTATTCCTGCTTGAATTAATTCGTCCATTAGTTTTTCTAATTTATCTCTGAGATGAATGGGTATTTTGCTTGGTCGTTGCTTTTTAAAGGTTGCGTCTTTCTTTAGGGGTAAATGGAATTTATGTTTAGTTTTGCCAATATCATACTTATGATGTGAATAGACATCATTATCCTGAAGTATTATTTCTATCAACTCAAACAATTCATCATCAGTCAAATCACTTTGCGTGAAATCAAAGTTATCTAAGAACCTTTCTAGATACTCTATGTCTTGAACTGTATTTCTATTTTGCTTAATTTCAAAATCACTAACTGCTTTATTTATGATTCGGTTGCTTTGTAGTTTATCTCTAAACTTAGGAAACTGTTCGTTGACTTTAGGTCTACATAACTCTTTTGCTTCGGTAGAGAAGTCTGTGGCTAGTTCTCTCTCATCTTCTTTGCATTTTTCTATTAACTCACTCTCAATAATTTCGAGCACCTCTTCCTGTTCTAGTGTATTGGTTTCTACTTTTTGTAGTTTATCAATATCATCTTTGCTTGTATACACATAGATAGTTATTCCTGAATTCTTAAATGTTTGTTCAATTAGAGAAGATATCTCTCTCCAATCCATTCCGTCTAAACCACAAGCTATTTTTGGCATCGCTATACAGCGTAAATTTAGTCCTAGTGCATGATCTCTCATAGCAAGTAGCGTTGTTTTGATTGTATCAATTGTTGGCTTCTCAGAGTGATTAGCCTTAGTGATGAGATTATATACTAAGTTATTATCTGCTCTGAAAGTTATTATGTCACCTATATCACAGTTTCTACTTTTACAGTAGTCCTTTAATAAGGGTATTCTTTTGGAGATTGTGTTAGCAAAACCTTTTCTCATTTCTGCATCTGAGGATATCGTGTGCGCTATAGGCATATTAGAGTCAAATATAGATTGGGTACGAAAATCTATATATCTAATGCAAGAATTAGTTTGGATTTGCTGTCCTTCTTGTAAATTGTTTACTACTGTGTTCAGTATGAAGCAACTGTTATAGTCCTCACTTTCGTTTAGTATTGTACTTGTAAATTCGGCACAGTTTTTGATATTGTATCTTTGTATAGGTTTGTCGGTTATATCACACATAGCATAACCTATTATTCCTCTATTTATCTGTATTGGGTGATTCTTTTGATTCTCCATAAATATGGGTAGAAATTCTTCAGGTTGTGGACAAAGTGTGTTCACAAAGACTAGGTCAGTTTTTGCAACGTTAATATGGGGCATGAAATATGTTCCTGGTGGAAATAAGGCTTGACTGGGGTGCTTTTGCTTGTGCAATTGTGTACTTTTCTGTTGTAGAAAGATTGGTTGAGCTATGTTTAAAGCAGTCATCTCAGTTATGTATGGGTAATCTTTCTCATTGTTGAGTGAGCCGTAGCAAATTAGGTTTCTCTCAGTTTTTAATTCTACTGCGGGGATATCGAAGTGAAGTGCTTTTAAAAACAAATGACAAAAATCAATACCTATTATGTTCTGTCTCTGTTCTTTAGTAACGAATACTTTATGGGGGACTGTATATTTAACGTCAGTTTCGAAGCTAGATTGAATAGTTGTGTAGCCAAGCATTCTGATTGATGAACCGGTATATGTCTTTGAATCACAATTTGTATTTTGTAAGTGCAAATTTTGTCCAAGGTTTACTAGTGCAAGGTATGTAGGATGATTGATAATGGTGCAGGTTGATCCTGGGTCAATCATGAATTCTACTTCTAAACCACTATTATTTTTAATGTCTCCGGTGGCAAAGTGATATAAGTTGAGATAAATTCTTGACTTAGTACTACTTTCTTTAGTAGCGTTCGGAGACTTCAAAAGTTTAAAGGAAAGAAGTCTGTTATAGCATTTACGTAGTCATCGTCGCCTTCAACGAAACTTATTTGATTTGGTTGTTGCTGAATATTGTTGGGTTTTGATTGTCTTTGTTGTAGATTGTTATTTCTACTTGGTGTATAGAAGCTAGCACTTTGTTGTGGCTGTTGTTGTTGTTGTGGTGATGGTGATTGTTGTTCAAGATTTGGTTCATTATTTCTATAGGTGTTTTGCTGAGGGAAGGTTTGTTCGTATGGTTGAGTGAAACTATTGCCATAACTGTTTAAAGATGTATTTTGTGGTTGATAGTTAGGCTTGTTGAACCTAGGATTATAGTTTGAGTAGCCACCTCTTGGTTGATAGCCTTGGTTTCTAGGACCATTGAATCTTGTATTGCCTCGGTTATTCTTTCTATAATCATTAGAGAATGTTATATTTGGCCTTCTTGGTTCAACTAGTTCCTTTCTCAATTTGTTAACACTATCATCTATCTGTTTCTTTGTGCATCTAGAGATGTAATGACCATTGCTTCTGCAATAATCACAGAATCTAGTACTGTTAGGTCTACCTTTTATATTAGGGTCTCTTGGCCTAGAAGTATCTATAGCATTCACTTCGTTGCTTTTGAAAAGACTGGTTAAATCGTTAATTTTGCTCACGAGTGTTTTAAGTTTATCTATTCCTGTAGCTCCACTAGATTCTGTTGTTACAGAAAATGTTAAGTCTTTCACGACTAAGTGATCAACAAACTCTGTCCAAGTTATTGAAGGATTCTCAATGAGTTTCTCGTGCGCTTTGCGTTTTAAACCTTGTGGTCTTAGTCCTCTTATAGCAAAATCTATGTATTTCTGACTTCGCTGTCTTTGTTGGATTTCTTTCTCCTTTCTTATATTGTCATCACCTTCAATACTTGTTGGTATCTTTTCTGGCCAACCTTTATCAACTCCACTCTTTATTCCATGTAGATAGTTCTTTATTAATTCTTCTTCTTGCCTAAATGTGTTCTCAACCTCAAGTCTAAATCTAAATTGGTCTCTACCGTCTGTGAATCTTTTTATAAATTCATCTTTTAAAGTATTCCAATCTGTAGCATCTGTGACTTCACTTTCAAACCATTCTAGTGCTGTATCAGTTAAAAGTGAGCCGAATAAGGATTGTTGCCTTTTATCATAGCTAGTTTGTGCAGCGGGTGCCGTAGGCCTAGTTCCTAGTGAAAAGAGTATTTTGTTTTCTACAGAGTTCCAAAAAGAAGTGGCATCCTGATTAGGATCATTGCCTGAAAAAGATACAAGTGAAAGATTTGGATGTGTTATGGGAGTCTCAGGTGGGGGAGTAACGGCAGGTGGAGGAGTACTACCACCAGGACTGGCCATTGTTTAAAGGACTGAAGTTATTGTATTAGAATTATTAAGAACAGAGGAATAGTTTAAATCAAAACCAAAAAAGGATTTTAGTGAGAAGCCCTTTGACTAGTTAACTTACACAAGTTAATTTAATGGCTTTTCTACAATAAGTGAATAAGTTAAATTTAAGCAGGCTTCTCTGATAGTTTAAATGAACAAGTTAAATTGAGAATGCCTTTTCTATATTAAATGAACAAGTTAAATTGAAATTGCCTCTCTGTTATTAAATGAACAAGTTAAATTGAAGTTGCCTCTCTGTTATTAAATGAACAAGTTAAATTGAAGTTGCCTCTCTATGGCCACCATTTATACTGCTGGTCCGTACATTAGATACTTAAACGACGGGGTTAATCGCGGGACCACATGTATAACTTGAGAGTTCAACCCCTAGTTCTACTCTTGGTATATAGTTAAGTATTAAAGAAAGTTAAATGCAAATATGAATTAATAAGTTATGTTAAACAGCATCAAATATGAACCGAGCATTAAGGGATAGAATAATTAAAGTTATAAGATTGAAATAGCACAGATTGAACTATTCTAAGTTGACTTGTAACTTAGATAGAGTTTGAGAGATGTTAAATTATAACTTAGAGAAGTTAAGCTGAACTTACCTGATTTCCAAATTTGTGCTAAGTTAATATTTTATGACTTAGAGAGTTCTTAGTTAAGAACAAGTCACAAAATATTCTAAGTTAGAAAAATATCTCAAGTAAGCTGAGATTGAGCAAGGGAGCAATACGGGAGTATGATTTTAAATCAGAAGTTATCAGGGACCAAATTGTGCTGGTAGTTGAGCGTGCAAGCTCCTTTTATACTTGCGGACACGTGGTTCTCTAGTATCCTATTGGATAGAGATAACGAGTGTCGACAGAGTTACCAAGGTTAACTTGGTGTTATCTGTGTGGCGTGATAATATCACGTCATAGTATTCTCAGTTTTAGTTAGTGATCTTAAAATAGTAGCTTATTCAAAACTACTTAGTAATTTGTTCACACGTTAAAATGGACTTTGTCCAAATCAAGTTTGTGCTTCACGCACTATAACGTAAATTCTCAAAATAGCACTAAGATTATCAAATAGTGTTACTGAGTGTAGCACACTTCAGTACACAGTCTGTGGAGGAAGAGACTGGTTTACATATCAATCTGTGAAGGAAAAAAACAGTGTACACATTAGCCTGCGAAATAAAATACCTGTGTATTAATCATCTTGTAAAAGAAACTTAAAGTGTATACCTTATACTGCCTAGGAAAAGAACAGACGCCTGTGTTAAAATACATTATAGGCAGCATATACAATTCCATGATCAGAAAATTTGTAAATGTAAAAAAATGATGAAATTAGAAGGATTCCGCCGTGAATTGAACTGCGGGCTGTCTTGGGGAATTAAAACAGTTAAACTAGACACGTCAAAATCCATTCGATGTAATAAATTTTTCAAGTGTCAGTCGTCTTTTAGGAGTAGTTAAAATTAGATGCAAAATGAATCATTGTTTCAATGTCTTGCATCTCTATTACTGTGCTGTGTCATTGCCGCCAATGATTTTGGTTTAAAAAAAATTAAAAGGGAAAAATTGTTTAAAATACGTCTCATTAGCTTTAACGTCAATAATTTGGGACGAGTGGTTGCAAAAACGCACGATATTGAGCAAGTTGGGTTATACTACGTCTCAAAAAAGGTCAAATTTTGAAAACCAAGTTCATTTTTTTCATTTTTGATGAGCTTTTTTTCCTACGACGTTTATTGTCATAATCACTTAATTTCAATATATTAGCCAGCAGATTCTGCGACACCACCTTTATGTGTTTCAAGTAGTATTCGCCCAATTTCCACAAATCTTTAGTTTGGACTTATGCGCGCTCGATGCAGCCTCCCATTAGACATTCATGCGCTCGAAGTAACGTCTGATCAGACTAAAATTAGACAACTGTCCAGTAGACTTCCGTGCGTTGAAATGGAAATCCGTGCTTATTTTTGAGCACATACTTCATCCGTGTGCGCTCAAAGAGAGTTTAGTCAGAGGTAGGTTTGGTCTGAGACATCAGCCCAAGAACCCTGGTATAGCTATGAACCCAATCAATTGGAGAAGTGATAGGGAGAAGAGTACTTGCCTGTGAAAAATAGGAATGCGAATGAGCACAGAAGGAGGACTCTGGTCATGGCTGCCTCCCTCCCGCTCTTCTTCATCTTGTCCGCATTACGTCTACAAGAACCATGTTTTCACTTTCATATTGTTTTGAGTAAAAACTACTTCAGTCATTTGTTTTGATACTTTTGATCACATTGACTTGTAAACATATTTTCACCCTAGTCAATCGGGTCTTCAATTTATGAGATCATAATTAACATATTGCTAACACCTAATTGTGTCGCTCATTTGCAGGTATCCTAATTTCTAAAATAAGTGGACTGTATATTGAGATGGACTGATGTTGATCACTCTGTAAGCTATGATTTAAGTATTGCTCCAACAATTTTTGGATCTTTTCTGTCTGTGACCCCCCCCCCCCCCAGCTTAGTGGGCGCAAATTTTTTACACTCCCTAGACGCACGTGTCGCATAATATGTTATGGCACTTTCTCTGTGTCTGGGGGTACGTAATGGGGCAACAAACGAAAAGGATCCGTTTTTTTTCAGAAAAAAATTCATAGTTAACATTTGACGCTACGCACAGACTTGCACGAGCCGTCTTCTTGTTATTGGCCGGACTTTATTACTGCCCAGGTGAGGTTTTTCATTTCATTTAATGGTATTAATTTTAAACGCATTGATTCTTACCTAAAACCAGCATTTGTCAACACATTCAACGGACAATTATGTCACATTTTTCGCTGAAAAAGTGTTTTTTAATGGACGTCATTGCAAGCATTACATAATTTCAGCGCTTTTCAGCGCAATTGGTGCAAAATTTGAGCACATATCTTACAGGTTTTATACATTTCCATCACTTTCAGGGATTATATTAAATCGCATCCACATTTCTCTTACACACACACCCTCCACAATGAAACTCCATTTATACAACGTTCACAACCCAACTCAGTCTATAACCCGGTCTCGTCTCTCTTCCGCGTCTCACGTTCACCCCATTTATTAATCCAATGCTATTTGCCCCCCCCCCCACCAATGAGTGTCTAACCTCATTTGGATGAGTATGGTGACATTGAAGAGGAATATGAGAGTGGTGGGCAATCCACAGAACACGAATGAGGCGGAATAGTGGAAGTAGATGAGTCCACCGAGAGCGGATATGTAGGATGCCTGCGTGCACACTCCATCCACCAGGTCGTAGTAGTAGAGATTACCAGCCACACTCAAGTAAGAGACCACCATCACAACCAGCGATGTTATCACTGGGTACCTATAGTGCACTCAATTCAACATCCCGTTTTTTGAAAAAAAAACCATAAAACCGACGAAACCCAGAAGCATCTTTTTTGGTAGTTTTTTGTCGGTTTCGTCGTCTTTTTTTGGAAGAATGGTCGCTTATTGAATTTTGTCGCTTCCGTCGGTAATTTATGTCAAAGTGTCGGTTATTGTCGTTTTTGTCATGTTGGTCCCAGGATGAGGTGCGTAACCCGATGCAGGTACAGGCCGAATTGACTTGGGTCGCCGACAGGGGGGTTCCAAACCGACCATACCCAAAATAAGGTATTGACCAGACCAAAAAGGCTTTGGTCGCTATTGGCGCCAGTCTGAACAGACATAACCAAGATTTCTGACCAGACGGAACAGGTTTAAGTTCAGTATTTGCATTCTGACTAACTTTAATCCTGGTGATACACTCGTATGAGAAAATACTCGAAAAACGTCATACCGACTTTTATTTGTCGACTAGGGATGTATCGAATCTCTTCGATTATTCCCTAGTCGTCGACAAATCTTCGGTCTATAAACATAAGAAATCATTTTTTCTAGCCAAAAGGACAAAATTGCATACAAATTGTTTAGACTTTTGCTCGACTTTTAACATAAAAAAGATTCGGAATTGTCATTTTTAAATGTAAGGCCAATTCAGTATCATCGGTTTTTAAACGTAAAAGAGATTCGGTATAGTCGTTATCTAAACGTTAAACAGATTCGTTATTTTTGAGAGAAACACGATAAATTTTTAGCTTCTTCTGGGTTTTAACCACAGATTAGTCCAGCAGGCCGAAAAAAAAACGAGCGGTATGTTCGATTTCAAACGTAACCAGCCGTCAAAACTTTGCTTGTAAACTACAAGAAAGATTTTTAACACTCAGTGACTGTAAATTATTCAACAGAAATCTCATCAATATTCAACAAGTTTGTTACAATATTTGAATTCAAAAATAACCAAGAAATTTATATTCGTTCAATTAATTTTGAGAACGAGCTAGAGAATAATCTTCAACATAATTGCGCAATCTTTTGTAATTTTTCTCTCAGAAATACGTCTATAAATCCTGCAAACGGAACGCTATCACAGCATGTGACTTCATTATATACAGAAAAATTAAAGTTCCCTGTGCAAAAACCGACGGTTTCTTACTTCTAAAACCGTACTTGCCGACAATCTCTTGCGCTTAAATATGAAATAAACCGGCGATAACAAACGTTTAAAAACCAAACATACCCTCGATCTCTTACGTCTAAATAACAAACCTACCGCCGATCTCGTAAAAAACCGCAAAATTTTAATTACAGAGCATTCTCAATTAAAATGGAAGTAGGACTAGCCCCCTTTTGAGTTTACAAAGATTGTGTTTGTGCTTTTTGGGTGTGTATTTCCGGCAAATTTAATCAAAATGGACTAAAGAAGCTTATTTCGTGCTAGTTTTGTTGAAAAAGACTGAATTTTGAAATATTTAGCCAAAATTTTTGCCTAAAAATTTAAATCAAAATGTTCTACAATAATTTTGTGTCTTTAAACATAAAATCAACAACACTATTCTTAAAAACTTTAACAAATTTTAGAAAAATTGCCGAAAACTTAAGCGAAAATTCCGGAAAATGTGAATAAAAACAACGCAATTTGGTCTAATATTCACAAAAACTAAAACATTGCTAACTCGCTCTAGAAAACAAAATTCAAGAATTTCTTTTTAATTCCATATTCTTTGCTGTACGGGCTTGTCAATGATATCACTCACAACTCTCGACAATGAATATATCGATTGGCAAAGTTGACTGATTAAAAAACCCATTTGAATATATAGTCCCCCCCCCCACTAGTGGGGTCGGAACAATTAAAATTAATTCTTTCTTATCCATGTTTCGCAACTATCTTGCGGTTAATTTTTGATAAATCTTAGTTGGTTAAGTTTTACTTTGGTTTATTTATCCGACCTCTTTCCGACCATTTCTCCGACCATTTCTCCGACATTTTCCATAATTGTGGCCCAAAAATTCATTTGACTTGAAATTCGAGTTGATTTGCATGCTAAAAAAGCTTTTGCTTAAATTTTTCCGAAGTTTCATTAAATTTCTTTTAAAGGAGAATGATTTAATTTTTCAGAACGATTGATTGTAAAAGATCATAATGAATTTATAGTGAAATGAGTGAAAATGTCTTTTTATGCACGTTTACCAGTTTTTTTCTCTGGTAACGAGTTGAAACAATTTTTGGGTTCAAAACAGCAAATTTTAGAAATTTCAATTAATTCAAAAAAATCTAGATAATGGTTTATTATCATGTGAATCACCAGATAAGTGCGCATCACTTTATTTAAGCTTAAAAAGCTTTAGATGTTGTCAATTTTATTGAACTAATTAATAATTGATTGATAAAGAACACAATTATTTTCATCATACTTAATAGTATAAACTTAGAAATCTTATCAAAGCTGATGACCTAAAAGGGAATCACAAAATTTGCTCGAACATCCTTTTCTATTCAAATGAAAACCTTTTTAGCTTACTTAAAATGAAACCCTCCACTGAGGCAAGGGAAAAATTTTAGACAATTAATTCATTATCCGCTTAATTTCACCGTTTTGTTGTTTCCCATCACGTGATAAGGTGCATTATACGATATGCATTTACGTCATCTAAATCAGTAATACATTTCCACTTAAAGATTTCAAAAACCCTTGAGGATAATGAAATGAAACACTTATTTATTGCTGCGATATATTCGATTAAAATTAATGGTAACCGAGGTGTAATGTGTAAAGTGTAACGAGGTCCACTAAAGTGGGTTCAACAATTGAGAAATTATCAGAAGACATAAAAAAGATGCGAATAAACAACTGGAAGCGAATTAAAGTAAATTGGGAGCCCCTCCCCCCCCCCCCCCGTCCACACACACACACACACACACACACTTACACACACACGCATTTCTTAAATATATAGCCTTGCTTGCCGATAACCGAAACTTTCAACCAGCTGGTTTATCAATTGCCTACAATCGGTTATCTCAAGGAATCTCATTGACTTTAATGAGAGGTTCAGCCACAGTGCTGATCGCCAGAGATCCCCTGTTATGATACTCATTCGTGCGACTCCACCCTCAGCCCCATGGTTAATTTACAGTCTTGGCTCACCCAATTTTAGTTGCCCAGTTATTTCTGTGCGCGAACTTGTTTGTCACCCAATGAGTGGGGACAATGCTCATTTCTTCCGTTCAACCCAATTGTGTTGGTTGATGATGACAAAATTTCGAAGACCCGATTGTGAGGGTTACTGGGAACAAACAAATGGCAAATGCTCAATTTCGTGGGCACCATGGTGATTTGTGGGCACAAGGCTGATCGTAAGAAAACTTTCTGAGAATTGACTGAACTTAGAAATGATTTCATCCATGAGTTCCTCAACCCAGCATACCTTAAATTTATGATTTTAAAATGGGTTTTTTTTATTATTAGAATATACAAAGCACAATGAAAGCAAATACTCTCATTAGTTTGTGCACGCAGACTATAGTTACTATAATATTCATCCAAGACTGGTCTATGCAATACCTATTCACAAATTGTGCCCTCCAAGGCCACCACGTTAAGACGTTTCAAATTAATGTTAATGACTGCCAACAATGTTCATTCGGTTGACAGGCAAGATTACCTGTGTTAACATCAACAGAAGCAGAAAATTATCAAAATTCAATCCAGGCTGCAGTTGGCACTTGTTTAAAATCAAGGACAATTCTGTTATTAATTATAAACATGGGTTAGCGAATGTCGCGTGACGCAATTTAAAGCACAAAATTTAAAGCTAATTTGGTGCTAGCTTTTAACGTTGGTGGTAATAAGCAATTTTGCTGCTCCGTTTTTGTTTAAATTTAGCTTAAACATTTTAATTTTTTTTGTATGTTTCAAGTTATTTGACGTGCTTCGTATTAGTTTTATATAGAGAGCTACAGCCAGTGAACTATATATTATTGGAGTTCATATTGGTAAAAACCTGTATTAACTCATAATACAACCCAATTATATTGTTATAACCAGTGACAGGTGATGTTCGTACATTTTTCGTCTGATTTGTTTTCTGAACAGTACTCTGATTAATTGATGGTTCTGAAAATTGCATCTAAATTGACGCGGTGGTTGTTATTCTGATGATAACTGCTATTCATTAAGATAAGAACACCTTAATCATTCAGCTATCTTCTAAAGACAGACGTAAAGTCACAAGAGAAGCAATTTAACGTTTTGTTAAGAGAGACTAAAAAGTGCTTTTGCAGTTCCTAACCAAAGGCGCCGAAGTACTTCTAACTCGCTGTCACTTCAAGTAAACTTATTTAAGATGTTCAAAAAGTTGAATCTAACCGTCCGAACAAAAAGTTCAGTTCTTCAAGAAAAAAAGTAAGAAAGATGCAGACAAACTAGCTGATGGTCATCTTTCCTCGAAAGCTGTATAGTTCCAGTAACTAACATTCTACGACGTCGTACAACAAAAGCCGATTATTAGTAAAAAAAAATAATTCATGCTCACTTTTCTTTTTATGATGTTTTCACGTACTTGTCTGCCGGAGATCAGAGCTGTATCAGAGTAAATCCAGAGCAAAACTGATAATGTTTTTGGTATAAAAAACTCAAGACGAAAACCATTCCTTTCCAAGTATTATTGAATTCAATTTGTTTATAAGCTCTAATAACTCTTCGATGTTATATAAATATGAGTTACGTTAAGTTGAGAACACCAATCTTTTTATAAGAGGCACAAGATGCAAATGGCAATCTTTCACTTGGATTATATTGCTTTAAATCTTGAACATAAACAGCTAAATGCACCACAAGCTGCCTCAGGCATCTGCCGCGCATTGAGAGGGAATTTTGGGCAAAAATCACAGTGACTTGCACATAGAAAGAGGAAATCAATGCAAGTTGGAGACATTGGGCGATAGTCTCGCAGAACGGTTGCCTAATTATTAGAGTTGAAACAATATGTCACAAGATTAACTCAGTCCCGGAGTTTTTTGCATTAATTAATTCTTTTTCACTCACACATTAAGAGGAGATTTGAATAAACTGGATCAAAATTGACGCCCAATAAAAGGAAATCTTTTGATCATTTTATTGAATAGCAAGGGGCAGCTGAACACATTAGGAGACTATTAGTTTGTTTAGTTTGTTTGAGAAATTTGTCAGCAATTATCAACGTATTTCAATTAGATTTTATTTCTAAAAGAACCTGCAACAGAAGGGTTATGTCAGAGGCGCACAAATCCTTGAGTCAAAAAGGAATTTCTTTGAAACAATGTCATTTTTGCTAGTATACTCTTTTGTTCTCGAAGTATGCACCTTTACATACATGATAAGTTTTTGTTTTAAAAATTGCACTTGTACTCGGATGTTCCAAGAAATATGCACCAGTTTATTGGGAGGAACAAACTGAAAAAAAATTGTATAAATCAACCGCTCTCTTTAATTGAATTAAATGAACGCTCATTTCTAAAAGACCATGAGAATGCGTTGCAAAATAGACTACTCAAAGATTACAATACCAAAATTTAAATGACAAAACTCTTCTATGGCAGCTAAATTCTAGAAAATATTCATGAACTTTGCGTGTTTTTTGGTTCGTTTTTTCTCGTCTTCAATTTCGAAAGCAAAACTTGGCTGTTCCCAATTAGCAATATATTAAAATTTTAGAAATGAAGCAAACAAAAACAGAAAATTAACTCTATTTTTTAATAATATTTTGGGCGAAATTGCTGCGTTTAAAGTAATTTACAATTTTGATTACTTGATTCTTTTTACACTTTTGACGCACAACAATCAAATTTTAGATTATTCTCTGACTAATGATGATTGAGATTGTTTTAGATTATTGATTATTAATACTGCATCATTTCAAAAAACTGAGAAAAATCAGACAAAAAACAAAACAAAACGCAGGGATGAGAAATCAGGCAACTATAAAAAAAAACTATAAATCAAGCGAAATTGTGTCCTTTTCAATATTTTAAGGTCTCTTCATGCTGATTTCTTGGACCATATTTAACTAACTTATAAATTTTGGATGCAATCTCATCATGGGTACTTTTGTGCAAGGCAAATACCAACCAAAGAAAACTTACAACCCAAAAACGAGGACTAAGCCATATCACTAGAGTGCACCAGAGCGAGCCAAATCTGATAATGTATGACTTTAAAGGAAGCCATGTACGTACCATTCAGTTTGAACGAGGCAAAGTCTGATCAGAGGCTTTTATTATCTGGAAGGGTCACAACGTAAAAGAATTTGGTCTGCATTGGTTTGATCATGAGCAGTCATGACGAAGACTTGGACCTTCCAAATCAAGTTCTTTGCAAAAGTGTTTTTTAATCCGGGACTGAAAAAGTTGAGCAAAAATTAGTAGTAGAGATCTAAGCGTGAAAACTCTCTTTAATGATAATATAATTTGTTATCGATTTTCTTGAACTTTATCAGTATTACAACTTTGGTAAAATCTGTGAGTGCCCCCCCCCCCCAACCAGCTTTGTAAGCATATGACTTTTAAAACCCGTGCTATTTTTTGTAGTAGTGTGCTTAATTTTTAAGGGTCATTATAATGTAAATGCTGGGGGGTGTGGGGGCAGAATAGATGCTAAATGTTGAATGATAACTGACTTGAGGTTAGTCTTGAGTTGTCTGTATTTGATAGGGAAGCTGACAGCCATGAGTCTGTCGAAAGTGAAGGTGGCCAGAATGAACTGGGTTGAGACAGTAGTGGCATAGTTGATCCACATCAACACTTTGCACCACCCTCTCCCCAGTTGATATGGGTTCAACCACCACTGGCTAATGCTGAAAAAAAGACAAAACAAAACTATTCCAAATCCTTCTTATCCATTTCTACACTATAATAATCATAAAAAGGAATTCAAACCAAACATGGTTTCCACCACCTTGGTTTCGCCCCACTTAGGGGAGGTTAGGTTCAAATGGATCCGATCCAGAAGAATAGCAGTAGTATCTGAATTTAGATGTTGCTTCTGCCTCAAAGAATTTTGTCATTTCTCTTTAGTAGTGGCGATCTAATCATATAGGGCACTCATGTTAGGAAAAATTGGCATCGAAAGAGAATCATAGACAGCTAAGAGACCTATTTTTACCTAATAGAACGAACAGCCACAATTTCAAGATTATTAAAGTAATAACAATACTGATTTTGCGATTAACTTATTTAATATTTGAAAACATGTGGATATTTAACCTGAGGGTAATAATCAGAATAGTTTACATCTTTATTTATTAAAAAAACAAGAGTAGAATAATGAAACAATTTAATTGAAAGTGGTATTAAAAACGCTATCGTTTGCTACAAATAGACTAACGGTCTATATGTGAGGATCAACTAGATACACAATATTGATCAATTGCGATCATCCAAAATGGAATTAGATTGAAGCTTGAATTAGAAGCCGTCTCCGCCTCTCTATCGGTCTTTAAGAGGGGGAGAGTAATTTCGCTCGGATTAGTGGGTGAAATAAATCCATTTTGTTGTCTTAATACATGGATGTGGTCATTTCTCCTCTGAGCCCAGTTACTACCATACAAAGGAAATTATAATTGAAGCCGTATTTGGTTAACGCAATTTGGAGGTTATTAAAAGCCATATTGGTAAGTGAAATAAATCTGTGACGTTTTCAATACCAGTTGATACCTAGATGAGCAGGTTTGGCATGCGAGTTATTCTTCTAAAACGACAAATGCATTAAGTTATTGAAGGTCAACTACAATTGGATCTGTTTGTGAACTAACCCGGTGTTCATGACAGCATCCACAAAACCAGACAGAATATCCCCGGAGAACATTATGAGCATGAAGACAGTTGAGGAGGTAGTCACCCCCATGTGAATCAGAGTCCCAATTCCCATCGAGTTCAGAACCAGACCAACGAAGAACATCCCAGGCACCACAACTGCATTCGTCACATACATGAAGTCCCCCCAGAACTCACCCAGACCCTCGTCATCATAGTCCGCAACACCCATGGAAGTATCGCTGCTTGTGCTCGAATTCATCATGTCTTATGACGGTTGATCTTGTTTTGTTTTATTTGAAATTATTCAATCTAAAACAATGGTTCTCTCGAGTTTTCGTAGCAATTCCAGAGGTCACACCTACTAAATCTCTATAAATTCGCATTTCGTTATAAATCTATCTAATGCTCCGACAACGTTTCATTTTTCGTTATTTCCCTGTTAGTTTCTTTTTTAATAGCCGCGAAGCGACAGCGGCTATTATTGGGGACATCGTGGTTTTTACAATCCAAAAAATGTGGATTGTATTGGTGCCCTGTGTTTTTAAGATGTTTTCACGCAATTTTCAATGGCCTTTATCTTTCAAAACTGGATAAACTGGTAAAGCCCAGAGGGCATTAAGTTTCATTCGAGGCTTAAAGTCCTTCAAGAAGTTTAGAGTGGTGTAGCTGCGGGAATGGCCCTAATTGAAGGTTAAAAGTTCATTTTTAGAAGTTTTTGGGCTCAAAATGTTGCAATTTTTCATGATGTTGTCATTTTTTTCTAGCCTCAAGGGCCAGGGAATCTCTTTTAAGGTTTAATAATAGGGCACTGCATAGTTTCTAGCCACAAAGTGCAACTGTTTTCAACATTTTAATGCCTCGAAGTTTAGCAATTTTCTATTAAAATCTGCAATTCTTTCAAGTTTTTGTAAAGTTTTTGTCAATATCTGACTTTTGTCAAACCTCAAGGGCTAGAAAACCTATTCCACAGTCTGATTTAAAAAAGTTACTGCAAGGTTTTTAGCGCCAATGAAATGGTTTCCAACAATTTAACGTTTCGACTTTTAGAAAGTTCTTGATGAAACTTGAATTTTATTTAGATTTTTTATTCAGTTTTTTTGCCTCAGTAGCAACGTAACCTTCTCCAAGGTTTGATATTATGTTATTACCAAGTTGATTGCGGCTAGGGAATTGTTTTCAACACTTTAAAAAAACGAGTTACATTTTTTGAAATTTGAAATTTTTTCAAAAAATTATTGTCTATCGGAGTGTATGAGTAAAAATTATTGTCTATCGGCGTCTAATTATTGTCTATCGGAGTTTATGAGTTAATCCATCTTCAAGGGCCAATGAATTTTTTTCTGTTATAATACTTGTCTTGCAGATATATTACTGGACCAATTTCAAAGACAAAAATCGGCTCTGAATCAATATTTGAAATAGTTATATTTAGAGGGTTCAAATGTTGCCTTCGGGTTAAAAGCGTCTAGAGTTTTAGCAATGAGTGTAATTTCGTTTAGTTATTTGATTGTTTTAGCGTCTCAACTTTTTGAGATTATTTTGTTTGTTTTTTCGCCGGCATTGCTCAATTGATCTGCTAGTCAGTTAGAGCACTTCTAAGTTTTTCATTTAAGACATATTGTATTTCAAGACTTGTCCTTTCAAGTATTTTATTTCGGCGTCTCCGTCGATGATTCTTGCGACCATTGACTTTTCAATTTCGGTTACTTTTCCTGCTTTGCAGTTACAGTTTGCCAGCGTGCTTTTAGATTACTTGGGTGATTTACCTTACAAAAAAAATGACTTTGGAACACTTTTTTTAAACTTTTTTGTTTCATGAACCTTTAATAGTTAAAGGTCAGTAGTGTGCATCTAAGTATTGCTAAAAGTATATGCCCTAATTGTTGAATATTAGGGTCTTGAATTTTTGATTTTAAATATTAAATTTTAAAACGGGCTTTTCCTTATAGACCGCATGTATCTCATAAAAATGATCGTTCAAATCGAACCCAAAAAGTCTATTTGTCTATTAAAGAACCAGTGTCCAAAATGTCTATCTTATTTTTTGTTGTTTGAATACCATAGAAGGCCACAAGCGTCTATTGTTTTCCTGAAATTGCAGCCAATTGACGCTCAATTGAGCCAAAAATCTTATATACTAAAAACATCCTCCAATCCAAATAATCCAAGATAGATGAATTTTCTATATCAAGCGGTTGTTTTTCGGCAATCTGGCAGCTATGTTGTTTTTTGTTGCCTAGTATAGTAATAGTAAGGAATGATCTGCTAGTCTGTTTATTTTTGAACTCAATAACAATATATTTTATTTCGGGAGTTTTAAAAAAGTTCGAATCAAACATTAAAAATATTTTCAATTATTTTTCGTCGATTTAACCTTCTTGACGAAGTCTTCGCACTTAGCAAATAAGTGAAGAGCAAAACAAGAAGATATTCTCATGAAAGTTGCAACCAAGACATCAGTGGATAAAGCTCTTTTAATGGTTTTTTCGATCTTTGATTAGTTTTTGAAGAGTGTAGATCTGCACTGTAATGCACATGAGAACCCTGATCTAATAAAAAATCATTTCACAAAACTTTTCACAAAATTTTTCGTTTCCTCTATTTCAATTACGTAACTCCATCGTAACTCAATTTTTATATGCTTAGAACTCTAACTTATATGGATTGCTGTTGCTGAGGGGCCACAAATGATTCATATATGACGTCATATAAATCATAATGTACTTTATTGTACGATAATGGTACGATTTCAATTATGGTACCTGTAAGATTACGATGAAATCATAAAAAATGCTTTTATGAACCAAGTAACCATAGTTATTTTCCTTATTAATTTCAGAATTTCTGTTGGTGTATCTCAATGCTTTGCTCAAAAATACTTCAAAGATATTATCAGAAATTTTCTATCCTCTCTCCTAAGAGCCAGTACTTGAATTGCCAAGTCACCTTGGACCCTACATTTAATTCTGTGTTGGATAGTGTACCCCAGACGAGAAAGATCTGTTAAAAACGATTTTGACCACAAACAAGTTTTGGTTCAGCCCTTTTTTGATGATGCGAAGTACAAAGATCATCGGATGTCAATCCCCACTGTATAACTTAGTTTGGAACAGCTAACTCCCCGTACCGATCTCAAAGTGCGATTCAGTACTGGGCACGTATAAATGCAAGTCTTTCTATTAAAACAATTAGTAATCAATGATTACAATTTTTATTATTATTATTATTATTATTATTATTATTATTATTATTATTATTATTATTATTATTATTATTATTATTATTATTATTATTATTATTATTATTATTATTATTATTATTATTATTATTATTATTATTATTATTATTATTATTATTATTATTATTATTATTATTATTATTATTATTATTATTATTATTATTATTATTATTATTATTATTATTATTATTATTATTATTATTATTATTATTATTATTATTATTATTATTATTATTATTATTATTATTATTATTATTATTATTATTATTATTATTATTATTATTATTATTATTATTATTATTATTATTATTATTATTATTATTATTATTATTATTATTATTATTATTATTATTATTATTATTATTATTATTAGTATTATTATTATTATTATTATTATTATTATTATTATTATTATTACTTTTAGTATTATTAGTATTATTATTATTATTATTATTATTATTATATATTATTATTATTATTATTATTATTATTATTATCATTATTATTATTATTATTATTATTATTATTATTATTATTATTATTATTATTATTATTATTATTATTATTATTAATATTATTATTATTATTTTCATTATTATTATTACTATTATTAGTATTAAATTGAATTGGTACCCGCGATACGGATATCACTTTGTTAATTAATTACAAAAACAAGACAAATTTACAAGATACTGATAGTATTTAAAGTTCACAGCCTTTAAATTTCAAAAGAGAGCTCAACTGTTTCCGAAATAACACTGCTGTACATTGAGAGAAATCCAGTCAGAAATTGAGAGGTCCTTTTGCTGGTTGAGAATATCTGCATTTTTCACAAATTTCAAAACAAAATACTCTTCCAATTTGACTGATTTCGTCAATTGGAATTTGATCTCAAAAATTGTTTAGCTGCAGAACGGTTACTGTGTGGTCCCTTGAAAACTTTCCAATAACCATCAAACTTAAAGGCATTATCACATTTGTAAAATTTGTTCAGCATAAAAAGATCATTTCGAACCAAAAGAAAAGTGATTGGCAACAAATTGTGCTAAATTTGAGGCTCAGATTGTAGTCACTATCCGTTATAAATTTTTTATTCAAAGCCCACATGAGCGCTAATATTTGAATGTTTTCTAGTTTTCTGCAATTGTAGTCATATCAGACTTGAATCGCACTTTGCAAGTTGATTTCCCAGTCAATACTCACAGTCAATACTCACATTTATAGCTGCCAGCGCTACACCAAAAAGAAAAAAAGCACCACGGGGGATCAATTTGTCCCGTTTTTTAGTCCTTTCATCCCAAAAATAGCCGAAATCACCAAATATTTATAATCAAATTTACCAAAACTCGAACCTATCTAGCAAAGGGAAAATTGTCAAAGTGTGCAGCAGCCAGCTGTCCCGAGGCTCTATTATCCGACATCAAGTGCCAATTGATCTTATTTTATTTCAAACTCCACAAATCAGCCAGAAGATGAATCTAATCAAAATTCCCGGCTGTCTCCTATTTCTGACCTTTTTTGTCTATTTTTGACGTAGCGTTTTTCGGCTAATTTTGACGTTTCTTTGATTATTTGAGAGGTGTTTTTTCGGCTAAAAATTTGAATTGATACCAGTCTGTGGATTAAAAAATCACAATTGGCGCAAGACTTGCCATTATAATATCAGAACTATTGCAAGTCTGGCAACTAAATAAAATCAGAATTGGCGCAAGTATGGCAAGTAAAAAATCAGAATTAGTGCAAATCAGGCAAATGTGAAATCAGTATGAACGCAAGTCTGGCAATTTAAAAAAAACGATTGAACCAATACTGGCGAGGCATTTCATTTAGACGTGCACAGTACTGATTCGCACTTGGGGTTCGGCACGGGTTGAGTGTTAACTGATCATGCACGGACAGTATTAAAAAAGTTCAAGTGGCGCAACATAAACTCGGCATACTTCGGCATAGCTTCGGGCTAGTTTCTGAAGCCGTTGGAAATGTTTATTTACTTCCATTAATTTGAATAAGAGGGTACAATTCAAGGTCAGACAAAGCAAACAAAAATACTCAATGTGAACCAATTAGGTTAACGCATTTAGTTTTCCCGCTTAATCATTTTTTTAACAGTAAAAGAAGACAAGATAATTAGAATTATATCTGTTCAAAGACTGTTTTAGAATAATTCTGATTAAAAAAGTAGCTCGATCCTGCTTCAAAGGTCTATTCCTGAAGAGACACGCGTCAACAATTTTCCTTTGAATCAGAGGACATTTGCCATGGCATCAAACATTTTGAATTGAATTGTTGAAGAATTGAGGTTTAGGTTTCCTATCCTGCCACTTTGTTATCTCGAAACTCAAAGGCTGAGCGGAATACAACGAAAGCTTCTCCAATGCTTTGATTGAAACAAAAATGAAACAAATTATAGTTAGAGGGATCAAACGGTCAAAAAAGATTAAAATGACCGGGATGAACGTTCTTGGCGATCATACGGAGATTAAAATATATGGTTCCATGTCTGACATACCAAAACTCTTATTAAGACCTTGCAATGAGTAATAAGAGTAATATGTGATCTTCAATTCAAATGGTAAAGTTGAGTAAAGAACACATGGAGATCACTTGGCAGCTGCAATGATTGTCAGAATATACACTCTAGTAAGTAAGTTGTGACCATAAGATGGAGCTTGAAATGATAGCTCAATGTGGGAGAGCACAGTAAGACTCTCGCAGTGTGAACCGGTTGGATCAGTGAAGAACACAAGATAGAAATCAGTTAGATTAATTAAACTGCTAATCTGTTGTGTTGATGACTATAATCATGAAAACCAAGTTAATTGTCAATTCAATTTTTCTGCTTTCGAAAAAAAATTAAATATTGTGGGGCCGCAACCCACAAAGGCTCCAAACATTACTCTCAAAACAATAGTGTTGACATATAATTAAAATAACCAGATAATAGCAGCTCTAATATTGACCAAAATTTTAAAAATATTAGAATGGAAACTAAACGCATGTGTAGTGACCCTTTAAACATGCTCATGAAATTTGTAATGCGGAAGCGTTCGAAAATTACATTTTAAAGGCTGCAAACAAAAAACACTTGAAAGTGACAGCTAAACAAGCTGATTTATGGCTCATTATTTATGAGACAGTATCTGTAACCAATTGTCATAAAGATTTATGGTTTAAACATTAGAACCGAGATTGTGTCAGAGAATAAATATGATGTTCAACGCTATCGTTGGGACCAAACACTGCGTTTGGGAAAAACAAACAGAGCAAGGACTCTGGGACCAAGTTATCTTGGTGAACGCAAATATAGATAAAACCGGGGTCTAAACGGTTAAATTCGAGTATCACGATTCATAATAACTTTTAACGCAATTTTTGAAGCTGCCTTCCCTACTTTACACTTTTATAAAAGTTAACTTGTATTAATTCTTCTTTGAGCTGAAATTTGCTTTTAATTTCTGAATTCAATTAGTTCACCCAATTCGAATTTTTCACAAGAATTCGGAGGACACTTTAGAATCCAAGTTAATCCGAAGGGAGTCTATACATGTGACAAGTTGCCAGCTGTTAAAAACAAAAAAATGGGTTATTATTGTATTGAAGTCAAGGAATCGTCAATAATTTTTTGGCATTTTCAAACTTGCAAGTTGTCTTTTCACCGTTGTTAAATGACTCCGCCGAGGTCACCTCGGAAATCTGGTCGCAAACCACTAAGCGGTTTTCGAGTAATTTTAGAAGTACTCAATGACTTCAAGCAGAATCACTTAATCTAGACATGCTAGTCGGCCAGTAATAACAATTTTAGAGTAGTTCACTTAGCTGATACAAACGAATACTAAAGTAATAACTGTATAATATTATCGTTTAAAACGAAAAGACTCGAGTAATCAAAAATTATCACGAAACGTCCTGAATTACAACTCAAAGAACTTTATGTTATAACTAAAAACTATCTCTTTAACTTGAATTATCTTGGGAAAAACTAGTTGACTAGAAAAGCAAGCAAGAAACTCAAAAAATTGTTATTTGTTTTGTTCAAAAACAGTTTCTTCACTCTGCTGTTTAATCTGCATAAAACTTTACACGCCCCTCATTCAGTACTCGTTTTTTACTCCCTGATGATGAATATTCACTAGGATAAATACTCCATTCAGAAGCCCCCTTGACATCAAAATTCAAAAAATAGAGAGATCTTTCGAAAAGACAGCAGCTTAAAATAATTCAAAAAACTTTATTCAAATTTCTACTCCAAAATGCTAGCCTCAAGAATAGATGATAAATCCTCTGACAAAGACCAGACAACTTAGTTTTTTTTTATATTCGCTGAACACAAAGCAAGTACCCTGAAAAAAATTCATCTAAATAAATTTTAAATGAAGTATGCCCCCATAAATATAACGCATATCGGAAAACACCAAGTAGCTTATTCGACTGTCAAATATTTGAACTACTTTGTTGCATTGTACGCAGCTTTGCAGAATCCTAGAGAAATAGAGGCACAAAAAATCCGTTGTAAACTTTATTTCAAATTTGGTGAACAATCATTCTACTAACGAAAAATTTTAACCAATGCTTTTATCAGTAGTACCTGATAGTAACTTTTAACCTGAAATAAAACGACTGCATTTCTTGTGAATTTTTTGTTCCTCTTTTCATTTTTCTCTAAACATCCCACTCTATTTATCATTTATGAATATAAAACACTCATTGCCGCTTTCAGAGTGACGTGTTTTTTTTTCTATTTTGATACTTACCTTTTCTTCAGAACAATCGTTTTTAGTTATATATATATACATATATATATATATATATATATATATAAATATATATATATATATATATATATATATATCAGAACAATCGCTTTTAGTTATATATATATATATATATTTATATATATATATATATATATATATATATATATGTATATGTATATATATATATATATATATATATATATATATATATATATATATATATATGAATTTATTGAAGTAAGATTTTTATGCAATTTTCCTGAATGATCAGATCATACTTTTTAAGACGGCGTATTTGTGTTTTCAATAATTAGTTGTACAAACTTTTGCTTAGTTTGATTCGTAGACAATCATTTTTGTTTTAAATTTTTATTTTCGCTAGCCGTTAAAAATTCAATGAAATTTTTCAGTCCTTTGAATAAATGAAATGCAAAAATATTTCTTAGTTTCATTAATTTTTGATTCTCAAAAGTTTTATAGTCTTTCCGCATGATTCTTAAAAGCGATGTAAAATTTTTTGTTCCGGGTTAACACTCTAACTTTTTCAACCTCTCTGTTTAAAAAATAATTTATAATAGTTGTACAAAATTTGTGCAAGATTGTTGCTGGATTTATTACCTTCTTGCAAAATATTGCACGGTTAACATTTGTTTTTGACTCGGGTTCTTTTTTATCGCTCCAAATTTGGTTCAAACATAAAAATTTAACCATCGAGGAGTTTAAGCGTTTCCTAGCGTCCACTTAATTATACCCTGCCGCTATAAGTTAAAAAAAACAGGGGTTGACAAATCGCATCTTGCTCAAAATAAATGCCTTGACATAATTAAGGCTAACTAAGTCTGCAATTTTAAAGTAAACTTGATGGAAAAGTTACCCCCAAATTGAAAAGCTTTTTGATCTAGAGTTGTTTCAATAAAAAAGCTTTTGGGCAAGCCTAGGAATGCACGGGAATTAATAAGGCTGCTTGAAGCGTTAATTTGATCAATTATGGGAAGCCTTGACTTTTAACTAAAAAGGGATCAAAAAATTTTAAGAGTTAGGGTTACTTAGCGGAACTATTGGCGATTGACTGTCATTAAAATAAAAGTGTTTTTAGAGCTTCTGATTTGTTGTGAGTTAACCTCTGATCATATGTGTGAGTTTCTTGCTTCTTGTAGCATCCTTGATTTCAAGTGAAATCCTTAACCCAATGAAGTGAATACGGAAAAAAGGTTTATAAATGGTAGACTGTAAAGTAACGTATGCTTTCTACCACGACCCGGCTCAGCTAGTTATTGAAAAATTTTTTAATGGAAGAGCTTCCAGAATTCAATCTTGACTCTATTTCCTAATTATATACTTGTGAATTGTCTGTTTTTGTCATGATTTTAAAACTACTTCTAATTTAAAAAGATAGGTTTGTCAAATTCATTTTTGTCTGATTTGAGTCTGATGCCCACGTGCGCAACTCAAACTGGTCTGATCAGAGCCCAATTTAGTCCGGACGGTCTGGTACCCCTGTGTGACTCGAATCAGTCTGATGAGAGCTGGCTTGAGTTGCACTCCTCATCCTGTGCCACCGCTCGCCAGAATTTGACAATCTCTAATTGATAATTGTATATAGTAAGTCATTAATAAATAATTGTATAAACTTAGCTCTCATTGAGCTCTGCAAACCATTATCATTGCAATTCCATTGGATTGTCAAACAAAGTTGGAAACATAAATTTTGCTTGAAAAACTCCCAGGTTTACACGAAAAACACAACGTGCCTTTCTCAGTAAATGAGATCAAAATTATTAGGAGTGTTTACAAATCAACATTTTAAGTTGCGCGAAATTAAACAATTTACGAAAATAAACAATTAATTGAAAAAAAATTTTAAAAATTAGATCACGGAAAGCATAACGCTGCCGTAATACGGTCAACACCTCTTGTCAGATGATGAATGCAACTTCTTTGAAATTTTTAAAGTTATTGAGAGGACCTTTTAATTGAGAGGAAACGAATTAGGAAAAAATTTTAAGAACCCATTTTTAAGAACCCATTTCAGAGAAGTGTCTGACCACAAAAAAAGGTTCGTGATTGCTGATAATTGTATCTTTTGCAAAAATCACATAATTCAAACTGATTTAAAAAAGGTGGCAATCAAGAGATTCGTCATTTCATGCGGCAAAAACATTAAAACTATCGTTTCGTTTTTCGCAGAGATTGATTTGATTTTTTATTGTTACAATAAAATGCAACAATTGTTTTTTTAATGAACCCTGATTAAAGTCAGTTCAGAACGCCAAACCAAAGATTTTTATCATCGGAGTTTTGATTACTCTTAGTTATTAGATTCTGTATTTCTTGATTCTGTACTTCTTCAAATAAAATTTCCAATTTTCAGGGCTTAGTGTTAAAGGTTGAGACTTCAGTGTAAATCTGGCAGCAGAAAATGAATCTCTTCTGCGAAAAGTCAAATTTGCCCTTCAAGATGTTTTTATTATGCAAGGTAAAGAAGCGTTTAATTTATGATCAATTTAATTTTATAGGAAACGAGTGAGAGGGAAATTACTGAAAAAATATAATGATGAAACCTATAAACAGTTTATTGTTTGTCGTGCTTGAAATGCAGACATAACCCAGAACACCTTTGCTTCATACGGACCACGTGCTATTTTTCTACAAAATTTAACTTTGAAAGTAAACGCTAAATAATTGAAGACATGTAAGAAACCAACCAAAATGGACATGGGAAACAATTGTGAAAAAAATGGTTAATTTTTTCTTTTTTTTGAGTTTGAAAACACAAAGTTGGAGACAAAACTTTTAAAGGAATTCTTAAGACATTTCAAAAGGAGGCTGCTGGCAGAGACTGGGATTTCCGCAAGTCTGATTCCGCAAGTCTGCTCCCAGCAGGTTCACGAAAGCAAATAGAAAGTACCGTGGAGGAGTTAAAATTTTCCTTGCTTTAAAAAAGCTGTATAAAAGTTCCTTGCCAAAATTTTTGTTATTTTGTAAATCATCTTTTAGTCAATTTGTGCAGATATTTAGTTTTGTTGTTTTGTTCTTTATATCAAAACGTCATGCGAACATTGCAAACCAAGAAAAAGAAAATAACAAGTTTTGCAACATTCAATTTGTTTATTTTGCAACAAGTAAATTAAAGTTATAACCATATGGTTGATCATACTTGAAACAAAAAATTAGTTGAAATTATTCAAACGAAATGAAATAATAAACAACAATCAATTTCTTACAGAATCACATTATATAATTTTCTTCCGATTGTTTTCTCCCTAAAAACAAAAACAACTTTTAAAAACTCCAACTTTACTACTCAAAACAATTTCTTCATGTTGTGAGTGCAAAAAATCAGTCAACGTTTCCATAAAAACGTTTTCAATGTTTGCCAACCGAAGCCACTGTGGAAACTTATTCTTTTTCTGTACGCAATGACGAACAATCAATTTCATTCCAAAGTTGGTTTTCACAATCTGTGTTATTTTGAATTGTTTTGTTCGAGTTTTTTGATGACGATTCAGATAAGAGTAAGATTTTTCAGAATTTTTGGGCCTGGCTAAATCATGAACAAATTTGATTAGCGACATTTTCGCTATTCTTAGCTCAGCTGGTAGGGTCATTGTCTGCTTTAGCAGATCTCTCGCTTCGTCACATTTTTTGCGTAGAAAACAATCCTTTGTACCCCAGTTAATCAGTCGGTTAAAACATTTTAGGTTTTTTGCAGATATATTTTGAAAAACGGTTGCCGAAAACGATAAGTGTGAAAGCACAAGTGATTTTGGAAGAAGAATGCTCGCGTTCTGGGGATTTTGGATTTTGATGTCTTTTTACGAATATTGATTTATAGCATGAGCCATCTTTTTTAGATTTTTCTCAGCTGCTCATCGAAACTCAGATTCCTGGTAAATTGAATACCAAGACATCTGCAACATTTCTGTGTTGTGAGAGCTTCATTTTTCTAAAAATTGGGCCCAAGTTTAGAAGTGTTTCCCAAGAAAAAGAACAATTCGGTTTTGTTTTTATTCAAAATTAAATTAGTTTTTTCATCTCTACAAAATCATCTGTTTTTTGGAAAATTGCTTTGATTTTTCCGTGCAAGCTACTTTTCTGTCCACAACAGACAAAACTTGTGTCACCTGTGAATTGAATTACTTTTTTTGTTGTGTTTTTATTAGATGAGAAATCGTTGACATATAAAATAAAATTACTCTTAAAAATGTCCTAAAACAGTATCTTGTGGCACATTGTGATTCCCAGTTTCAAAATTAGAGAACATGACAGTAAATTTTTTCTGTTGTCTACGGTTGGCAAAAAACGAAAACAGCCATTTTTTTGCTTCCTGGAAAAAAACATACATTTCATTTTTTTAATAAAAAGTATATTGTGAAAACGAAATAAGCGCTTCTTTCAAGGTCTAGAAAAATAGAAACACGTTCCTTGCTTTGATCTAATTTAGACAAAACTGTTTCAACTAGTTCTAAAAATGCATCAGTTGCTGACTTTTTCTGAAATCCTACTTGCTATTTATTTATAATTGTAAGATTGTCAATGAAATCCGTCATTTGAGTCAGAAGGAGCCGCTCAAAGATTTCTGCTAAACTTGGAATTACAGAAAATGGTCGATAGTTTGTGCTGTCTGATTTATCACCTATTTCTGAAAATTGGTGTTGCCTAGGCTAATTTGATTTAAGTTGAGAAAATTTGCTACTTAAGGCATTCATTTAAGGCGAACTGTCGATGTACGCCTATAGCTGATATGCAAGACTTTTTGAGGAAAATTGAAATTTCATCAGGTCCTGCTGCTTTTTTATTGTCCAGCAAGTCAATGAAGGAATAAAAATTTCTTTTCTAGTCACAGTTCTGATGGTGAATTCAGGTATATTAAGTTTGTCAAGGTAATTACAAGCAATATCTTGACCTTTGAAAACACCTATATTGGCCATTGATCTATTTAAACAATTGACGATATTTTTTGTTCCCTTCAATTTTCACCACTATCTGATCTGATTTCATCAACCTTGACACTTTTTTAATCGGACTGATCTTCTGTTTAATGAATTTCCCTTGCTCTTTACTTGTTGGTAGTTTTGTGAAAAAACTGATGCAGAAATTGTTGTGCGCCTCCCCTAATACCCCATAAACCTAGATTCTTAAACGCTTAAAATCTTTGTACGTCTCGCAGTTTGTATTGAATTTAACAACATCAAATTTTTTCTAAAGAAGCTCCAGCTTACTTTTTAGTACACTCTTTTTGAACAAAAATCCCACTTTTACATTATCTTATTGAAAATCTTCAATCCTGGCAATCGATTAGGTTTGGAAAACTTCACGTTGAAATTGAAACAGAAAAATTAATACCTCAGGAAACCGAAATTCGAACACTTTGAAACCAAGAAAAGGTTTAATTATTGAATTATTGCTTAACATTTTTCATTTATTTTTTCCCGGTTTTACATTTTCTGCTAGTTGATAATTGATAAAGTATTTGTCACGTATGTTTTTTTTGGGTACAACTTGGTCTGTAAATCGAAGATGGTTTTGTTCATTGTTTACAGGTGTGATTCTACCTACTTTGTTTAGCCTTTGGATTTTCAGAAATGTGAAATAGCCAGAAAATTGTCTAATTAACTCAAAAGTTTAAGACTCATTCAAGTTTTGCCTGCGTAAATTTCAAGTTGTGGTTAAATTTTAATGCTGAAAAGCAGCAATTATTTTTCTTGGGAAAACATCCGTGAGATAATCAATCTAGAATTGTTAATATGATGTCTGATCAGATTATTATTTAAGGATAGCGATCCATTATCCAATCGAGATTGTTATTGGTCGTATTTTCCACTTAGGCTGACAAAAACTACAATTGCATGCATTTGAAAAGAAACGTAAAGTAACCCTAAAAAATGCTAGCATGATTATGTAATCATGAAATTCTGCACAATTTAATTTTTTTGTTGACAGAATATGACAATTATATAGTTTTACTTGAAACACACACGATCAAGTTTTAAAAAGCCAGATGTTTGCAGTTTCTGAGTCTTGAATGTCAGACGTTCCTATGTACAGTGTCAAATTTTAAAACTGCGAGACTTTTGAAACTTGCAAAGGGCATGTTTGAAGCATGGTTACGTAGCTATGCTAAAGCGACTTCGAAATTCTGACTACTCGTTTCCCAACTATTACAAGATTTCAGAATGATTTTATCAGAGTCCTGTAACCTATACTTCAATCCTAAGCTCAAAAAAATCAAGAAGTTATACAATTTTGAAAGAGAAAAAGCAACTTACGCTTGTTTTGATCGTGATCGGCGACAAGTCCTGCAATATGTTTAGCAAATCTCGAGTTGTGTGACAAATTCCGAAGAAATAATAAGATTTGTGGCTGCGTTTGTTTTTATGTACCGATCAATTATGTCCACCAATAATAAAGCAGCATTACTGTTTCCACCCTCCTTTCAGGGCTGGGTTTCCATCAAACGCAATTTGCCTTATTTTAACCACTCATAATGAAGCTTAAAATATCTTCCCTGAATTTCAATAGTAAATGGTTTATTTTAACGTACTTCCATTAAAAACCCCCAACCTTTCTTAATTGTACAGAAGAGACTTAAAAGCTGCTTAATATGACGGAAAAGGTTTTGTAATTGAAATAAGACTTGAATGTTAAAGTTGAAACACAATACAAAAGTTCTTCAAAACGAACGAGGTTGAATGAAGCTGTGAAAAATATTTTTCAAAGATAAATACCGAATCAATTTTCAATATTTTGATATTCCATATTTCAATTCAAAAACCGGGAACAATATGAAAGTGCCGGTACACTAACTAATGAATCGAAAATAACTGGAGGTCCACTGGAGGAAACTGGTCTCTCCTTTGGTTTAAAAGTTGAACCCGGGTCCAAGTGTGAATGAAACTCACTAAAAATGTAAGATTTGATGCGGAGTTCAATGCGGTAAATCTTTGTAAGAACTGTTTGTGAGTGAAAGCGATTAATGCGGTGAGATGAAATTTTTGAGGCCGCAGATTGCAGTTCTTCGAAACATTCACCGCAATTGTTACGAAAAATCACGACAAAGAAAAAAACGTAGTCGGCAGACTCCAGAATTGACTCGAAGCAAAACTTCTGTAAAGCTGCGGGCAACTCCTTGTATAGAAAATTTAGCTTATTAAACTAATCATTTGGAAAAAAATACTGTTTAAAAAATTTTAAAAAAAATGACGAAATTTCATGAATTTTCTATTAAACAATCTGATAAACTCTCTCAAAATGCTAATTTGAAAAGTTATTCTCAACTTTTACTGGAACATCAATTATTTTGAATTAATGAGTAAGCTGGTGATGGACAGAACAATCAGAATGAATTATTTTTTACAAAAATTGCGGAAGAGAAATCACGAAAAATTTTTATTTATGATAGCATCACCAGGCCAACCAATTAATCGATTGTTCACTCTTAATTATCCGAATACCAGTACGCAACTTCCAAATTAAGCACAAGAATCAGAAAAACTTCTCAAAAAATGCACAGAAGTCAGGAGAATAAGTGAAAAATTATCAATAAAAAACACATAACAGGCTGGAAAAAGCTTTATTTTTTGAGCAACTTTATTTGAAATAATCAATTAATAACTGAAACTAACCGAAACAAACGATAAAAAGCAACCAAAAGTAATAATTGCTTGCCAAAAGGCAGAGTGGACCTTGAAAAATTAAAAGGAGAGGAAAAAACAGCTGAATAAATGCTTAAAAAGAACCTAATCTATACTCAAATGGTGAACAATACTCCCAAACGTACAATTACAGTTCCAATTCAATATAGCGTGAGAAAAATAATATACTCAACTGGGTTTTTCATCGTACAGGATTAGGAGTGGTATCATTAGAACATTTTCAAAAAAAATCAAACTGAAGATTTTTCTAATTTTGCTTTTTCAGTGGCTTTACGGATGTTTAAATATTTGTGACCGTTAGCCTAACTTGTGTTCCTTTGTTGCACTTTTTAAAAAATTTTCCTTAAATTTTGACCAATTGTTGCTAACTTGTTCAGTTTGACCGGTCAATTTTTTCATCCTTAATACGATAAAATCTTGTTTCATTTAAGGTTTTGATTAATAAGAGGTCCTTCAAGCTCCGATAAGTTCCAATGCAAAATTTGTGTAGTATTAGTGAAGCTCATGGTTTTTATGGTCAAATTGTATTCAAAAACTTTTAATGAAAAATTCAAGTTTGCCAGCAATTGATGTTTTTTTTGTAGTCTTATGACGCAGTCTTATTCATCAAAGGTCTGATTTGGTATTTAGGGAGCCATCAAAGAAACTATCTAATGCTTTGAATTGATACATAAGGCTTTTTTGGTAAAACGAATCGATAAGTCTCCAAAACAATTTATATTTTTTGATACTATGATTCTTTTTCAAAGTAACTGTTTCGGTAACATCTGGTCATTTTTTTATTAGGAAGATAGTCAGCAAGAGCAAGATAAGTGTTGGTCCAGTTTTAGAATTTTTTTCAAATTATTCGGTTTGCAATGAGGCGCAGTTTATATTGTCTCAAATACTTTTTGCTTTTGCTTTTTATGTTATTTGCATCCCAGAATGATTTCAAAATGAAACCTAAGTTATTGATAGGTCAAATTTAAGTGCAAGGGGAAAGTATATGTTTTTTTTAGCTTCAACACAGTTTTCTTGAAAATGTTCGTCAAATATTGAATTCTGTCTGTTTTCAGTGCTAATGTGTATATTTATTATGACTTAATGTCGCTAATGACATGTATAATTGGCTTCCTAATCTCTTATAAATTAATCTGTTTACCAGATTTCAGTTGAAAGCTGTAATATTTCAGTTGTAATATCTTACGGTTTAAAAAAAAGGTTTTCTAAAATTTTTTTTTCTGATCTGCCACTTTTGATTTTGATTCTACAACCATTTAGCGTAATTTTATCAAAGAAAGAGATTGCATTCTTTTACAAGTGGATTATAAGGTGGTCTTAATTGATGTTTTACTATTTAATGAATGCTTTTTTGGGTTGAGACTACAATTTTCGTCATTTCGCTTTTACTTTTTGCCTTTTCGAAATTTAGCGGTTTTTTTGGCTGTTTTGTCCGATCATCACATTAATGGCAACATAATGACACTTCAAGAAATTTAAGTATCGGCTTTTTGAATTGGTTTTTGTAATGAATTTTTAAATTTTTTTTGTCTGTTTTTGTTCTTTTTGCTGTCGTGTGAGACTCTGAATGGCCAATGTCATTCCTCAGTAATCTTGTTTGAAGACATAAGTGCAGCCATTTTATGGTGTCCTTTAATAGCGAATTGCTTTCATGATTTTAAATTTAATTGCTTCCAAAATGTGCAAAATTATTTTCTATTTTTGCTCTTTTTTTCTACTTGTCTTCTTGTCAGGTCCTATAGCATTTTTGGTGCAAAGCAAATTATTTGGTTAAATTAAATTTTCATCTGATGCTTTTTTCATTTTATCAATAAGTTTCTTTTAAAAATGGATAGATATTGAGTTTTCGCCGTAGGTAATGCGTGTTGCTTTTATTTGATTTTTTGTTTGTCTTGGCTGTTACGCTCCTTAATTGCAGTTATCATGTTATCATCGGCCCTCTGATGAAGTTTTGCTTCATTTGGATAAGTCTTAGAGTTAGAGCGTTTTATTATTTAGATAAATCAATTATTTTCGATCAATAATTGATTTTTGGTAATAATTGAAGTTTTCCATCTCTTCCTCATTTGGTGGACAATTAAGTCAACAATGTGGTTGAGCGGGGTCAGTATATTATGCGCATATGCTCATTACCGAGCCGTTCTGCTTGTTATTGTATGTTCAAAACAACCATGTGATTAAAATGAAATTTAAACCAAAAACAGAAATAGTTTAAACCGAAATAATTTTGTTCCCAGCTTGTCAACAAATTTTCCAGACCTACACTTCACAAAGCACTTCGTCTAAGCGAAAACAACTCTAAATTTTGCTCTTTTCTTTCAACCTTTGCTCAACATGTTGACCCAAACATTTGTTTTCACATGTCTCATTGAGCGTTATATTCTGCATCAGGAAAATTAACCGATGAAAAAAGTGCCAGGAGATTTACTAAAATGACTCGAAGTGTTTTCTCTGGAGAAAATAGTTATCAGATAAATTTTCAAAAACTACAAAAACCCAAGACATCAAAAAGCCATCTGAATACCAGTAAAATGAAGCAAATAACACAAGTAAAAAGAGCCAAACACTAAATAAAAATCTGAATTTAAAAATTTTGATTAATTCCTGATATATCGAAATGCACACATAGAAAACTAATAAACCTTCTCACAACCAGTCAAAAAACGTTAAAGGCTGAAGCTAGAACAGATCAAATATAACAAGGTTACAAACTTCAATAACTTTCAAAGAACTTTCTACGTTTTTCAAACTGTTACTTTCCTCCAAAAGTTATTTGTTAATACTAACCACACTATTGTAAATTAGTACTCTAAATTATTCTACAAGCAATAGACTTCAATTCGATTCTTAATAATGCAGTTAAAGAACGGAATGGGCCAAGATTTCTAACATCGCCTCTGAAAAAGTTCAAAAACCTCCATTTTTTCTTAAACTAAATTAATTTACCTAAAAAAACTTTGAAACACTATTACCACAATTTTTATAGTTTCAATAAGGCATATTGAAACGTTTGAAGCAGCAAACATTAGCTAAAACCAGAGAAAAACTGTTTGAACAAACGGCAGGTGCACAAACTTTTCTCTTGTTTGGCATAAATTTCGCTGGCTTGCACACCTACTTTTCCTGCTCTTCCGAAATATGGTATGAGTTAGACCACGTTCTCTTTCTGTTCACGCCTTCTGTTTCCGGCTTAAATGTTTTCTCTACTACAAACAGAAAACCATTAGGTCCCTTCGAGTCTTAGAAAAACAGAATATTACCATAAATCCTCTTCGAGTAGTAAAACTGCTTGAAACATACTAAAAAAATTAAGATGATTGTTGAGAAAAAAATTCCACAACTAAATTTCTTACCGCATTCAACGCATTCGCAGCTAAAAATACGTAAAATTTTTTCAGGAAATTTTTTTCTGAGCTCAATTCTTAACTTTTATTTCCGTCGAGACCTCAAACCTCGCATTTACTTCTTTTGGTTTCCTCAAAGCTCGCCGATGAATGAAAATTTAATTGGTGACAATTCGCATAGATCGCATAACCATCGGGAATTATAATTTGGAGGTCACATAATCAGAACCAACGAAATCAGTAATTCACCTCAGAGGACATTACACTTAACCGGGTTTTTAGAATTTCTTGGAAATCGCCTAATATAATTTACGGCTAGCTGCGTCGGAGAAAATTCTCATCGGAGACATTTTAATTAAAAATAATTTCACATTTGTCTGACCAATTATTTTTCCCACTTAAGGCGGAGATTTCTTCGACTCCTTGAAGGCGTGGAACTTGAGGTGGTTATAGATTAAAATAAAATAGAACTCTAGAGAAATAGTCTATCTAATCTGTGACAGAAGAGCTCTTGCTGGTGAATTCGACTTAAACTCGAAAGAATAAGAGAGATGTGATATTTCTAATCAGAATAATCTAGAATTGTTCTTGAAAAATGGGCGTTGGGGTACATCTACGAAAATTCGCTCAGATAGTTTGCTCTTCAATTTTTTTGCCTAGAAAACCAAGCATAATTACTTAAATCTGAAAAGAAAACATATTTTTTCTTTCAAAGCTTTTGAGAATTTGATTCAAAATCCTGTAAATGCAAAACAAAAAAAAAGCCCAAAATTATTACCTGTCCAGGACAAATCATGATCAATTACAAAATGAGCAGACTTGATCGATGATTGAAATTTGAAGACAGGGGAAAATGAGCGATAGTTCAATTAAAATTTAGAAAAGGGTGCAAAACTACACTGCATTGAAATTCGTAGATTTTTCGTCATCATAAGCTGACCACAAATTCTTCAGGAGGACAGTTCGCGTTCTATGTTTGCTTAAAAACTCAGCAACAGACACTTTTTAATAATTTCAATATTTAATTGTTCCGACCCCACCTTTTAGTCCAATTAAAAGGACCTTGTCTGGTTAACTGATTGATTAGTTTTGAAAAGAGGAGGTCCTCGTTTATAAATCACACGTGAAAAGAAACTAGTTCAGGTCTCTGCAAAATACAAAACGACACGAAAGAAATTCGCCATCTTTCCAGTTGGGGTTTTTAATCTGAAATAATTTTATTGCTTGCAACATGCAATACGTTCGTAAGCAAAAATTTGTCACAAAAAGTGAAACCTTCAATTTTTCGGTAACTTTAAGCAAGTGCTGTTGTTTTTCATGATCAAAAGTTTAATAACTCAGACAAAGCTTCCCCTAATGATAGGTGAATTTAAAACTTGCAAGATTCTTTGCTTGCTCCGTTTTTTTTCTACCCCATCCCTACCACCTACAGTGTCCGCTCTCGTTGCGATAACTTTCAAAAAGGATCAATAATCAAAGTCTTCATAAAAAAAACTAATAAGAATTCAAGACTTAATTTCTTGAGATCAGCAATGTATCGGTACAAAGTCGATATAGCAAGCAAAATCCTGTTTCGGTACAGGAAATCCAAATTTTTTGTATTTCACAATGTATAAGATTCAACGTATAAGAATCAACACCTATAAGACTGATAAGACTGATAAGACTCAACGTAAGAGAAAAACGTACGTAAGATTTACATCAGACAACTAGCAAGGTTGTTGGCCAAACGTAATTGATGCTCTTTTCAAGGTCGGAATAGGTCAAAAATGCTATTAATTTGACCTCTGGATTATATCTATATCAAAAAAAAGAGATTTGGTCCCACCGGGATTCGAACCGCAACCTCTAGATTAAGGGCCCTAGGTCCTAACCATTAGGCTATTTCCCAGTTGGAACAATCTGTGCGAACGCACAATTAATATGCTCTTTCATTTACGCTTACACGCAATTGCGTCAGCAACATCTTCAGGCCCCAAAACTGATGATTCGAAAACTGGTATCAAATTAACAATAGGGCGAATCAATGAGCCGGATTTCGTTTGAATTTGAGCGGACCGTGCGATGCCGTCGTTACCATAACGTAGACTCAAAATGCGGGCCAGTGGATAATAGCCTCTTGGGCTGTCGCTATCGATAATCCAAACTAGGTCACCGGTTTTCAAGATTTCATCGGAAGGAGTCTTCCATTTACAACGACGATTCAATGGGGGGAGATATTCTTTTAACCATCTTTTCCAAATGGCATTAGCGTACGCTTGCGCTCTGGCGTATCGCTTTCGGTGATTGAAGTCATCGACAGGGGTGAGTGAAGGAAGGCAAGTACTGCTATTCCCCCAAAAGAAAATGGTTTGGCGTTAATGCATCTAAATCATTGGCATCGGAACTTACGGAAGTCAATGGGCGGTTGTTTAGTGACTGTTCCACCAGACAGAAAGTAGTGAGGAGTATTTCGTCCGTAAGCCGACGATTGCCAAGGATTGAGTAAAGTGTTCGCTTGAAACTCCGAACTAGCCTTTCCCAAACACCTCCGTGGTGCGGTGCAGCAGGCGGATTAAACTTCCACTTGACTCCCTTTTGTGCCAGCTCCGAAGCAATTTTCTGTTTGTCCAAGTTCAGAAAACATAGCAACAGTTCTTTCTCTGTACCAACAAAGTTAGTGCCGTTGTCGGAACAAATGACCAACGGCATTCCACGACGAGCAATGAAGCGTTCAATACCCATAACACACGAATTTGTATCCATCGAATGTGCAATCTCAACATGAACGGCTCTGGTCGTGAGACAGGTGAGCAGGAAACCCCACCTTTTCTCAGAGGAGCGACGGATCGTGACGTGAAACGGACCAAAGTAGTCTAGACCGACATTCGTAAAGGGCGGACACTGGAAGGCAAGACGAAGGTCAGCCATCAAAGGTTGAACAGGCTTAGTGCTTCGTTTTCTGCAAAGGACACAATTAAAACGAATCGAACGGAATATAGAACGAAGCTTCAGAACAGCATACTGCTTTTGGACAAGTGCGCGAAGATAATCGTTACCTTCATGATGATTTTTGAGGTGCATATGGCGTAAGAAAACGTACACCAGTGGATGTCGACCGTCGAGGATTATGGGGTGCTTCAAATTGAACTCCAGGTCAGCGAAGCGCTTAATTCGGCCACTAGAACGGAGCAGGCCACCAGGCCCGACAAACGGCGAATAAGCAGCAATAGGGCTTCTTTTACTGATTTTCTTTGAACTGCGGAGTTGCATAAGCTCAATGGGGAAAGACTCTGCTTGTGTCAGAAGCTGCAATTTCTTCTCTGCTGCGGTAATTTCCTCGGGTTCTACTATTTTTCCATCTACAGATCGGTAGGTGGCGTGTCGTGGAAGAATATGTAGGACATACGCAACGATTCGAAGAAGTTTTGGATACGAACTGTATTTGCGCAGATGAATGCTGAAATCAGGATTTAAAGAGTTGGACTGTAGGGCTGAGCAGTTGTCCAAAGGGTTGGGATTAGCTGCTTGACGCTTCAAATTGATGTTTGACACCACTTCGGTGCCCGGGCGAAATGGAAAGTCAGATGTACGAAGAAAATCAGGACCACGTAACCAAGCGCTGTTCTGCAACGCCTCCGAGGACAATCCCCTCGTGCCGGCATCGGCCGGGTTGTTCTGCGTTGCCACGTGATGCCATTGATCGACCGTTGTTCCCTCTAGAATCTCGGAGACACGATTCGCGACAAATATGGGCTGTTTCTCTAGGGAATTCAACCACTGAAGGACTGTGGTACTAACTGTCCACATGAACGTGCGTTGAATCTGAATGGTGAGCGCCTCGCAAATTTCTAATCTGAGGCGGGATGCCAGCAAAGCCGCTTGGAGTTCGAGTTTAGGAACGGTGAGCACTTTCATCGGAGCTACTCGTGCCTTTCCAATGACGAAGGCTAGTTCTGTTCTTTTTCCGTTGTCTGAGGAATTCACGAGAGCACGCAAAAACGCAACTGCGCTGAACACCTCCTGTGAACTGTCACCAAAGACATGTAATTCCAAGTGCTCGAACGAACCGGAGAAGTAGCTCCTAGGTATTTTCATTAGCCCAAGTTTTGGTAATTCTGCGCTCCAGGACTCGAAGCGCTCAATCATTTCCTTTGGGAGTACATCATCCCAGCTCTGACCGTGAAGTCGCCAGACATCTTTGAGGAGGAGCCGCGCTTTCACAGTAAAAGGGGAAACAAGACCAATTGGGTCAAATATTTTTGATACAAGACTCAATACCAGCCTTTGTGTAACAGCTTTCGAGGCATCACATATTGTTCCGCGGCTTACAACTAGTGTGTCATTTATATGATCCCACTTCAAACCTAGAACGTGGGATGATGACTCCTCTTTTGATTCGCCTATTTCTTTTGGAGCCTGTGCAACTGATTTGTCCTCCAGCTCTTCGAGGAAGCCAGGGACATTGCTGATGAACTTAGTCAGCTTGAAACCTCCCCTGTTCAGTAATTCGATCAAATCGCGCGATATTTTTTGTACTATGATGGGTGACTCCATTGAGTCAAGGTAATCATCCATATAAAATTTCTGGCTAACGGCTTGCGCCGCCTCGGGAAAATCTGAATTATTGTCTCTCGCGGTACGCAGTAACGCATAATTTGCGCAAGTTGGTGAATCTTTTGCGCCGAATATGTGTCTTGTGTACTGGTATACCTCAATGTTCCTTGAGGGATCTTCCCGCCAAAGGAAACGCAAAACCGACTGTTCCGCTGGCAAAACACCTACTTGTAAGAACATACCGTCAATATCAGCGGAAACAGCGAATTGATGCTGACGAAAGCGCATCAGAGTGTAAATTAGTCTCTGCAACAGATCTGGACCGGTGCTTAATACACTGTTCAAAGATATACCCCGAAACTTTGAAGCACCGTTCAACACCCTACGAACTTTTTCTGGCTTGTTAGGGTTTACAACCGGGTGATGAGGTAGGTACCATTCTCTTCCGGCGCAGTGCTTGTCGTCTCGGCTTTCCACTTTGATAACATATCCTTTATCGAGATCGTCTTGAATTGTCTGTGCATAACGCTTGTACAAAACGGGATCTTTACCTAATCTCTTTTCCAATGATTTGAACTGCACCATTGCTGAAAAAAATTGTTGGGGAATTTTACTTCGTCTGAAGACCAAAGCATGCCTACATGATATCGGCCCTCATTGTGTACGGTGGATTGTTCGAGGATCGCAGTTGCTCGATGGTCAGATGCTGAACGGGGATCGACCTGCTTGACAGCCCCATATGACTCCATGTCGTACCAGGATTTTATTTGGGTTGCTAACTCCGAATCTTGTTTAGCTACTGCCTTGAAACAAGTAGAAACCAGACCAAATGAAGATGGCAACGGACCGCTTAATACCCATCCCAACGGTAAGCGAACGGCAACGGGTGAGGATTTTGATTCGGTTTCAAAATACTCGATCGGGCGGATGGCGTGGTAAGCGTCTTGGCCTAGTATTATCTCGACGTTTGCGTAGTCATACGTCTTGTTCGGTAACACGCTTAAGTGAGGATACTTTTCTTGAATGGCAGTATTATCAATAATGTCGGAACCTACTCGTAAATTTGTTTTTACATAAGGGAGTAGATCAAACGGAGAGCAAGTGTCTTCACCTATTGGTTGGACAGTAACCTGTACAGATTCCGTTGTTATAGTTTCTTGAGTATTTATGCCATTCACGGTCAGCTTTAATGGGGTACCCTTCAATTGAAGACGACTAGCGAGCTCACTGGATATCCAAGAGTGACTACAAGCTGTGTCACAGAGATTAAGTGCTCTAGTGCGTACATCTGAGGGACTTAAAAGATCGACTTCAAGAACCTGAAGAAGCCCTTTTACATCAGTCATTGAAGTGAGTCCCGAGGAACTAGCCGTTCCCAAAGACTTTGCATTTTCAACTGTATTTGATGACGTTTTTGTGGAGTTTACTTTAGTCAGCGTGGCAACGTTGCTTTTCTTCTCAGTGCTTACGGGAAAAACGCGTTCTGCCCCGTGAAGTAATGTGTTATGAGTGCTTCGACAGCCCTCAATAGTGCATTTTCGTTGACGTGGACATGTTCGGAATGAGTGCTTGCCGTTCAAGCACGAGAAACAAAGTTGGTTTTCTGCAGCAATCTTAGCACGCTGCGTAGGAGTCTTTTCCTTGAAAGATTGACATCGCCAAATGGGATGTTGACATTTGCAAAGGGCGCAGGGCAATTGATCATTTTTTGCACTCTGGGAAGCTTTACTGGAGATATGTTGTTTTGCATTTGCATTAGCAGTAAAGACTTTTGAGGAGACTTTTGTTTTTGTTACAGTTATGTTACCATTATCCTCGTGTTTTCCCTTGAAAGAGATTGCTTTCATGCGCTCATGAGCTTCTGCTTTCTCTTTCAGCCAATCGTTAAAATCTACCATGGTTGGCTCAACCACTCTTTCTTCACGGTGTGCATTGACCAAGATTCTTTTAAATTTGGTGGAAGCTTTTGAACTGCCTGGTTTAAGAGGGACGAGCTACGAAGATCTGTGTCATATGACAATGACCTGAATACGCCAACGAGACTTGAGACTACAGTAGCAAAGCTGATTATACTGTCTGAGTTGTGCATTTTTACCGGTGGATAGCTTGACAATTTATCAAGATGCGCAGTTACCACTGCCTGTGGCTGTCCGAACTTACGCTCAAGCGTTTTCAATGCATCTCTGTACATTGAACCACAATAAGAAAATTCCGCAATTGCAGCCTTTGCTTTCCCTGTTACCAATGTTTTCAGGTACGTTAGCTTAACGTCATCACTCAATGTCTGCGAATCAATCGCACTACTAAATTGGCCGTACCATTCGTGCCATTGAAGGGGGTCGCCGTTGTATTGAGAAAGTTTCCACTCGGGTAGAGGATCTCTCTTGCTGAAGCTAAGTAACTCGGCAAGATCTTTTACTGTTACTTGTTGAGATGTTGATGAGTGCGGCAAACAAGGATGTTGCATGGGTACTGGATTTCGAGAGTAAGGCAGCGAGGATGAAACGGGGGGATATCCCGGTAGGAATGGTGCTGTTTGCAGCGCCTGGTTATCTACTATTGCACTGGAAATTGGATTATGGTAGTACGTTGTACCACCTACGGTGCTTACTGAAACAGGTACGCTTGCCGTGACATTAACATTGGACCTCTGCGGAGCGATCGGGAAAACATTTGATTTGGTGTTTGATGGAACATTAGCGAGGGTCCATGTATTCAAGTTAGGCCTGTAGTGACTGTGTGGTATTGATAAAGCCTGGTTGTGGAGTGGGCTTGCCGAAGCTGCAGGCAAATTTGCTTCTAATTGCGCTGCCAAGTGGTTGAGTTGAGCGTCGGCCGGGAGAGCACTATCTTGATTATGTTGAGGGGTGTATGCTGCTGTCGAAAAATCATGAGCTGGAGATGAAGTTTGTAAATTTCCGGTGTTTTGCGGCTGGTTCGCGTATGCATTGCCGTTCAAAGACAAGCTAGGTTGATTTGTTTGAAAAAACAAACCACGGTAGTAAGCAGATTCTTGATCAGCAAGAGACTGCCAGAACTGCAGTGTATTGTTCGGCAGGCCTTCATTTTGATTGTTTACTTCGGAGATCGGATTATTGAGTTCAGGCTCTTCGCTGCCTTGATTGATTTGCTGGATAAAATCATCATTTCCAATCAGATCTGACGGTTGAGAAATCAATTGTGGTAAATGCTGTTGGTTTTGATCGTTCATTTCTGATCGATGGTTCTCAAAAGTATGATTCTCGACAGTATTACCCTGTTCTTGGACAACAGAGTTACTATTTTGTGCATCTGCTGCCGCGGAAGAAATAGCTTGATCGAAACAAGCGCTGGACTTTTTCTGTTTGCGCGTCAAAATGGCTGTTTTTTGACTACCAACTGACTCAACCCAATCTTTGACGCGATTTTCGCTCTTTGTTGAGTAGATACTGCCATGTTTTGAGGAGCTATTAGTGGCGGTCTCTAAAAGCAAAGATTCATCGTCCATTAAGTTGATTTCCTGCATTTTAGCTTCAACGAGACGTTTTCGATTTTCCTCGTGCATTTTCTCGAGGTCTATTTGACGTTTCTTAGAAAACAATTCTATTTCATGTCTTCTCTCAGCCATTTCACGTTCTCTCTCTGCCATCTCAATTTCATACTCTCTTTCAGCTATTCGAGCAGCCGCTTTGTTTTCTTCCTCCACTTCTTCTCGTCTAATTTTTGCTAATATAAAATCTTTCCTGCGAGCCGTTGAAGCCTTCGAAGAGGTACTAGCAGACAAGGATTTGTGGGATCTTTGAGAGCTCTTTTTTGAATTTTCGTTGCCCTGAATGGAGTCTATATAGTCTCGGGCATTTTCCATATACTCATCGTGTCTTTTATTCACAACTGCCAGCCATTCTTCTAATTCCGACTGCAGTTTCTCTGCTTGTTCAGTCTTAGCTGCAAAGCCTATCAGGTTATCATTTTTTGCTATACAAGTTTCGAGTAGGTCTTTGCATTTGGTAACCAAACTTTCTACTCTCACTCGCCTCGCTTTTTCGTGGATAGCGTCGTCAATGCTTTCGTAAAGTTTGCACAACTCTTTCTCAGTCTTGGCCCTTGCATCATACGCCTTAGAAACTTTGCTTGTAAAGGGATTTGACATAATGGGAGGAAGGATACAGCAACAGATTAACTTACAGATTTGGTGTACAAACAGAAAGGAAAGATGAAACAATATTTAACTTGGTCTGCGAAATTGGGATTTTAGGTTAACAGTTTAAGAGATAGAACAAATTGGGAGATAGAACAAATTAGATAGAACAAAGTGATGAATAATTGGACAATTCTCGTGACAGGGGAAATAGAAGGTGGGGCGTAACTCGAGGAACGGGAGATTGGGAGGGGAGAATGACCAAGTCTCAATTACTATAGTTTCTATAACCCCTGTAGTTTAAACTGGGGACACAGAACACATAATCTTTTGAGACTCAGAGAGCAAAACCCCAAAGCGTAATAGGAATATAATATCCGCGCGCAAGAGGAGGAGCGGAAACGGTCGCGCGGCGAGCGAGCGACGAAACGGGAAAAACGGTGGAGCGGCGGATGCGATAATTGAAAACCTTGACAAAGTGAGTGGTGCCAATCGAACGACATTAAAAAAATCAAGCAACGAAAGCAGGACACGACGGAGCGACTGAGTCCTACAACTAACAAGCTCTACAACCCCTGTAGTTAAACTGAGGTCACCGAGCCGGAAAGAAATAGGACTCAGTGGAGACTCGAAGTTAACGCCGCTTCAGCGGCGAGTTTCTTATTCTTTTTGGCTCTACGGCGTCGTTTATTGAGTTTGCTATGACGAGTTTTCTTAAGCAAACGCCGAAGTGATTCCTGATGCGTTAAAATTAATGTTAACGATTTAAGTTCTAAATGAACTTTCTGGTGCAATTGATAGTACTCTTTTACTAATTTTGGATCTTTCTGTTTCCGCTTTGACACTAGGTCAATCAGTACATGGATAGTCAAAACGTCTGTTTGCTTAAGAAAACCAAAGATATTTGGTGCTCCGTTTCGTGGGCAATAAACTATAGCTTTCAAACGAGTTTGGTAACTTTCTAGCACTTTAGAAAGTTCGGAAAACGCTAGTGCTCGAAAATTATTCGTTTGGTGAGAGGTCAGCGAATTGTTTATAGCGTCGTGCCAGATTATGACATCAGTTTTGTGCCGGAAGACGTTATCCAACTGATATTGTACCGTTTTTCTTTCGTTAACAGCAAAGGGATTCAAGCTTAATCCCGGAAGTGAAAATACAGTGCTTTTATACCGTTTTTGGGTGCCTTTTGGTAGACTATTGATGGCGTGGAACAGCGAACTAGCACCCAAAATGAATACCATAAGCTCGCATCAACGTGTATTTACCGTATCGGGACAAAAAACTACGAACCTTTATTGTTTTTTGATGTTTTTTTGAGAGTTTTTCTCAAAAATCGGTAAAATCGACAATTTTCAAAAATTCAAATTTTTTGTTGAATACCTGTATTATACTGTTACCCCAACTACACTGAACAATAATTTACCAGTTTATCAAAAATTTGACCAAATTTTTGATTTTTCAAATTTTCAACCTAAAAATAGCAAAAAAATTCGATAAATTGTCGAATTTTTTTGAAAGCTGGTTTTTCAAGTTCCTACACCTTCATTACGTTCGACCAATATCAATTTATCAGTTACGAGTGAGTTTAATTTTTTCGAATATAACCAGTTTTTTTTAAGTTTTTACGAGTTTTTTCGTCAATTTTCGGTCACATTCGCCTTTTCTGGTGAAATCCGTCTTTTTCTAACCCAAATTGTCTCGGTCTTACAGTTTTTGTGATGCTCGGTTGCAATGCCCGAAGACCACGTCAGGATGTTCCAGTCACCCGATTTGCATGTAAAAATGATGACTGAAACCACCTCTCTCACTTTTTGGGCTGGGAAGCCGACTCTTCACAAGTGTCCACAAGTCCAGTTGTTGTTGTGCTCCCTGATTTTTTCTCTTGGTGGACCAAAATGTTCGCTCTCGTTGCGATAACTTTCAAAAAGGATCAATAATCAAAGTCTTCATAAAAAAAAACTAATAAGAATTCAAGACTTAATTTCTTGAGATCAGCAATGTATCGGTACAAAGTCGATATAGCAAGCAAAATCCTGTTTCGGTACAGGAAATCCAAATTTTTTGTATTTCACAATGTATAAGATTCAACGTATAAGAATCAACACCTATAAGACTGATAAGACTGATAAGACTCAACGTAAGAGAAAAACGTACGTAAGATTTACATCAGACAACTAGCAAGGTTGTTGGCCAAACGTAATTGATGCTCTTTTCAAGGTCGGAATAGGTCAAAAATGCTATTAATTTGACCTCTGGATTACATCTATATCAAAAAAAAAAGAGATTTGGTCCCACCGGGATTCGAACCGCAACCTCTAGATTAAGGGCCCTAGGTCCTAACCATTAGGCTATTTCCCAGTTGGAACAATCTGTGCGAGTGCACAATTAATATGCTCTTTCATTTACGCTTACACGCAATTGCGTCAGCAACATATAGCAACGTTCCTCTTGTCCAGTCAGAACCCCCTGCCCTCTCGATGCGCCTTTCTTGTGCTTTTAGATGTTAATTTATAGGTTTTTGTGTTTCTTTCAGCAGCGGAATAACCCCAGCCTCTATTTGTGACCCCTTCGCGCAATGCTTAGCTATAAAAGCCTTTGTTTTTTTGAAGGCGAGGTCAAGTGCGCTCCTTATGGAGCTCAGTAACGCATCGACTTCGGTTGTCAAAGAAACTAAAACCCCCTCTCTGGTGGCCCCTTTATCGAGCATATGAATCAAAGAGCTCTCACGATTTTTTCAAGCATTTCCAATTATCTTCCAAGTAACTTGCATTATAAATAGAAAAGCTTCCAATAAAAAAGCTTCCCATAGAAAAGCTTCCAATAGAAAAGCTTCCAGTGAATTGAATAACTTGCAAGAATCTTGCAATCAACTAGGTACTCTAATACATTCAGTTGCAAGAATACTTCAATGATGCAAGCAAGTTTTTTCAATTCGTCAATCTTTAGATCCGTAAAAAAATTTACTGAGATGAAGGATACTGAAACTGTATTTCGGATGGTTCTTCTTCTTTTCACCCCGGTTCATTTTAACCCACGTATCCTAACACCATTTTATTTTACTTTACCATCACCTCACCCCGCAAATTAGCAGTCCGAATTACAGGTCTGTCTTCTCATAAGTAAACGGTTAATTTAACCTAAGGACAAAATGATTACAGTATCAATGTTGATATTATCAACTATAAAAAAAATAATGAAACCGGAGCAAAAATTTGGAAGGGCGAATTAATTGGGACGAAACGATAAAAGGTTACACGAATTGAGAAGCAGTAGCAGCATTTCGGAAGCGTTTGCGAATCCCACACAGTGTCATCTGTATCGTTGTGCCCAGAGAAAAAACAATGCAAAAATTATTTAAACTTATTTTCGAGATATCTGTTTGTGAGAATGAATTCATTTTGTGAGTTTTTCAATCCAAACATAGGAAAACTTTTGATCATTTTTTTCAAAGGCAAATTGCTAAACAACCAATTCTATTCTTCCAGGTATAATTGAGCCCCTAGTTTTTAAATCAGCGTTCCTACACCCCACTAAATTAAAGGAACGTTTATGAAGTAAAAATTGGTCTAACAAGATTAAAAAAAATAGGACAAGAAACTTTTTTTCATAATCAACATTAAGAATTAAAGACGTTCAACAACAAAAAAAGTAAAACAGGAAAATTAGTGAATGCGTACAGACATCTTTTTTTCTCTGAATTTGAAACCGCAACTCAGCATAAAAAAACAGAATCTCCTAAAGAAAATTGAGATCAAAATTGAGGAAAAAATATTTCCTGTTCTTCAAAAGCCACCGCTAAAGCAGACAAAGCAATTCATCAGTTGATGAGGGCTTCTAGATGCCCAGCCAATATCGTCCAGTAACCTTATTAATTTCGGAAAAAGTTGATTCACAGTTGGTGGCAAAATATCCTCTCAAAAAAGACGTTTTATTAACCGTTTGAATGAAAACAGAGAAAAGTATTCAAATTTTTTTCTGTAAAAAACAATCAATATGTTCAATTCAAAGGTTTTGCAGGAATGATATGTGTAATTACGAGTCTTTAAACATCAATTTTGTTCTTGTCAACAATTTTTTCACCGCTTTTGAATAAATTCTGCAGTGGCTCGTAGCTGTAAACAAATAAAATTGCATAGAAGATCCAACTCTGACGTTTTAGAGTTTAACAAAGTGTTTGATCATATTTTCTCGTTTTATACGACAAGAATAGATAAAAACAAATAGTACCGGTGGTCTTTAAAGTCATCTTCGAAACAATGGTAAAAAAGGACCAATGAAGCCGGGCGACGTCATCATTATTGTTCCAACCCTACTTAAAATGGATGTTGGAAATTTATGTCACCCTGCTTTTTTGTTGAACCGATGTTGGTCAATCGATATTGATTAAAGAAATATGCAAAAAAAATATCACAGGAAAAATCTTGGGAAACCTGAAAAATTGTTGACAAGGCATTTTCAGTTTTTTAATTGAGGTCATATTGAGGTTTAAAATTCTATAAAATTGCGTCCTTTTCTGACTTTTCACTTTTTAAAGAAGTAATTATAGTAAGTACGTACTTTTAGAACCTATCATCAAAATTTCTTTTTTCGTTTTCTTAAATAGGTCTCAAAACTAATTTAGGGTAGAGCTCATTGAAACTGAGAGTGACACAGATTTGGTAATTAAATTATAAATGGTTTAAACGTCTGAATAAAGAACAAAAAACTTCAAATAATCATTTCCCTAACTTTTTTTGTCCAACACTTTTGTTTCTTTGCTACGTGCTCAAGGTTAGCACTTGACCAATAGACTACTGCAGAATATTTTCTAGATTGTAATTACAAAATTACAAGCGAAATAACTTGAAAATTTTGTACAAAATTACCAAGTTATTTCTTCCAACCCAAAAATTTCTTTGTAAACTCAAATTTTCTTGCTACCCTGCTTTTTTCTTTTGAAGTCCAAATTATTCGATTGATGCGGAGAGATAGAAAACTGGTACTATTGAAAAGCTCTCGAAAAAACTAATCGATTGTTGAAATATTTTTTATAATCTTTCCCGTACAAAGTAAAAACTGAGGGTCAAAATTGTGTGCACTTTTCGCATCTTAAAGCTTTCCCCAATTCATATAGGCATTTTCAGTACGTTTTGTTTAATTGATATTTCATCAATTTCGATATAATTACAAAAATGGTAATTCTATCGAAGATATCACTTCAACTTTTGTCTATGACAAAAATGGTGATGCACCTCAGAGAAATTGTATGATTTCTCTAGGGAGAATAGAGGCCTAAGATTTTACATATCTTCCACAATTTCAATCTTATCTGTCTATGCTGATGCGCAACACTTCAATAACAAATACACATCCATCATCAAGAGACTACGTGAAGAATCTACGACCAGGTGAAAGTGTTGATGTGATGTAAATCAGTTGACTATCAGGCACCTGCAAAGAGAAGGTCTAGAGTGACAGGCAAATTTTGCGTAAAAATCCACACAAATTAGAAAGAAACTTGACATTTTTTGGAGCAAAACCTTTGTTTTCTCAGGTTGAAGCGTCATCGTAAACTTTGAAAGTGTTCTTGAGGCTCCGTGAGCTCATCATTGCTTCTCAAATTGAGAATAAAACCAGTGTGTCTCAAACAATTTTGATGACCCCACAGTTGCTTATTATAACAGAACGACAAAATATTTCAAGATTTCTTTGTTAATTAAATGGTTCTAATGATCAGACTTTTCTTTTCACCGCAGCTACTTTTACGAAGAAGTTGGTCCCATAGTTAAGCTTTTTCAATGACAACCAAACATTTTGCGCTCTGGCTGACCACCAGATCATTTCAGTGCTAAACATGCCTATTTCAGTTTTAACTTTTAAAACCAGTACTGAAACAGCTTATCTACATCAAAAAAAGTAGGTCAATATGTCCAGAAAAAACAACCAAACAAGTATTCAGACTATTCAGGGCAACTTTTTTGTAAAAACAGTACTGTGATAAATTCAAAAATGATGAAACTGCCTGAACCTGACAAAAAAGCTTGCAAAATACATGCATTTTGTTAAGATACATTACCAGTTAACAGCTTTTTACATACTGTATACTGCTGCTGATACCGGTATTGGAGGTGCTTTTGGGGAACGTTCGATGTGCGTTTGAGGTCCGTTTTGGATGCAAAGTATGTTCTCGACCTACTCTGATTCTCGGATTACTTAGAAAGTGTGTTCACGATTTTCTGGGTCACCTAGTAGGTGTTTTCATAATTTTCCCGGTCACTTATCAGGTTTATTCACAATCATCTGGGTCATTTAGCAGTTGCATCCACTATGAATGTTCAGAAGGCATTTAAGATGACAAGAGTTATACAAAAATGCTCATTAAGCTGATTATTGCAAGATATTATGGACAGGTCAAAAATAGGGTCAAATCAGATGTTAGAGTTTTACTCCGAATAAAAGACTAATCAGTGTAAATTTTGATATCAATAGAATTTGTACAAGTGTTAAAAAAATTTATATACAGTGCCTGGATTCACAATGTAAATTTTGAAATGCTCTGGGTGCTCACTCCTGATGGTTATTTTTGGTCCCGACGTTTTATTTCTTATTTTTTAGCAAAAAATTAACGCTTGAAATTTTGCTTGGAATTTTTTGAGTTCATTTTAGTATTTTTCTCTTCACCGAGCCTATTCAATTGTAATATTTAAAGCAGTTGAAAAGTTGTTCAAAAGAAAAACCAGAAAGCGTTCGAATCAATGTCGACAAAACTAAATCAAAATTAAACGGGAAACCCATTAAAGTCATTTTAAAAATTTTAAATGCCCATTTTTTATTTTTTTTTATTAAGTCTGGGTTACCAGATCCAGTGATTTTGATATTCTGTTTAAAATCTTCATAGTTTCATTGGAAAGAAAAGCCCAATTATTATGTCGGAAAATCAAATCAAAATGTTTCTTTTGTTCGGTTTTTCTATAGAAAAACAGTCGCTTTAATTTATTTTTTCGTTGCTCCTTCCAATTCGCATCGAGCCATAAAGTTCAATTGAAAGTTTTTTTGTTTGTTTTTGGTGAATGTGGCTTGTCTATTTTTTCGAAGACTTTTCCACTATATACAAATTATTGCTGAAAAGCAAACCTTTTCAAAGCCTTTATTTTAGATAACAACCTGGACTTGGGTCTCAGAGTTTTTCAGCGCTGAAGCAGCACATATGAAATGTAAAAACGTAATTCAGTTCTGAAACATTGCATCTGCAGAATATTTTAATGTTCTTTATGTGCATTTTTGTTCATTATGATGATACTGAGGTCATCGCCCAGGCTAAACTTATCCTGTAGAGTCTGAAAATTACTCATACCCAAAATTAAGTCTGAGCAGAATAATGTTATACTTTTGTAACCTATTACTGTAATTACTCTAGTAGTATAAACACTCATTTTACTTAAGCTATTTTGCAGGCAATTACCACAAACTCCATCTCTGCAATTGGTTAAGAAGTTGAACAAAAACGTGAGACAATTGCACTCCCAAGATGGTTTTTTTATGATGATACAGTACTCTTTGTTAAAACTCAATTTCGTTAGAAAATAGTTATGTAAATCTGTTGCAGGAAATTAAAAAAACTTTTGCGCATAATAAATCATTTGTAATGCTTCCACTGGTGAACCACCGAGAATTCCCTCCTGATGAACCCTCAATTTCTCCTGAAAAAACAGATACTTTTTTTCAGAAGAAGTTACAGGTTCATCAGCAGTAAAATCTCAGCCCTCACATAAAGATTTCCGTTTTTTCAGAAATAGCTTTTGCCTTCCATTAATATGCTGTCTTTCATTGTAACAACCAGTAGGGAGCGACAGCAAATACCATAAATATGAACAAGTTATTGACCAGCTAGTGATCAAGAGTCACAGAATGGCCACTGAAAAGCTTGAGAAATTGAAGAAATGAATTTATCAACGCTGTGAACCTTTTTTTTATGTCGATGGGTCTGACAAGAATGCGAAAAGGCTGCATTAACTGTACAGGGTTGGTTTCCCAGAGGTTTCCATCGGTGGATCATTGTTAATATTCATAAATCATTCAATTTTCATCATTTTCTGGAGAAATAAATTCTTTTTTTTCTATTGATGTACTTTCATCTCTGCCATGAAGGTCAGTTGACTGAGTTTCGTTATCCAGCAAGTAATGAGCTTTGCAAAGGTAATGAGTAACGGTAAGCAATGAAGTTTAAGAGTTTGACAAAAAAAGAAGTTTTTTTCCCGAATCAAATTGTTTGGAGCTTAGCTACCGCAGACGCTTCCAAAATGTACCCAGAACACCTTTTACACGCTGTGATTACACCAAATCATATCAATCTAAACATGCAGCAACTTTTACTACAAAAAAAAATAGTGAGCGAAGGACAACAGCTGCAAGCGGCTCGTGGCAAATTGAGTTCAGTAAGAAACAAGCTCGGAGCTAGTACAAAAATTTAAAGAAACACAGGTGGAGCTTCGTTTGGCGTTCACGCTTCAAATACCTGCCTTTCAGATTGTCATCAGGATATGAAATTTGGAAGAGCAAGTCCTAGAATGCAATTAATTCCGTAAAACAGCAAAGCATATTTCATTCAACAAGCAATTGGTTGTCCAGTGGAGTTTTTACTGCATGTTAATCTTACGCTAAATACTGTCAACCAAATTTTTTACATTTGACTTGTATGCAGCCAGTCAATAGTTTTTTTTAAAAAAAATAAAAGAAATTATATTAACTATAGCGTAGTTTAAACAAATTTAATCATGGTTTTGATCAACATCCATAAAAAATTCAATCAATTGTTCCAGGTCCGATGATATCAATTGGTAACGACAACTTTACTGCGCAACGCAAATTTTCCGTTTTTCTTCATTAAACACGTAGAGATTAAACTGAATTCTTCCATTTGTTTATTTTGCAGCTCCTGCTGATGGATGAGGACAAAAACTAGTAAAATATACTGAAGTCCCTACTCATTGGGTCACATTTAAACAAGGAAGGGCTCGAGAGATGATATCGCTACGCCCGTGACATGAAACGGCTTGATCTCCAAATGTGTCCAAATTAGCTGACTTACAAAATAGACATCTCCTATCCGAATCATTGAGTAGAATTCCTAAACGGTATTCCAGATTAGTTCGGAACTCGTTAGGTTTAATGTGTAAGCCAAGAGCAGGGATAGGTGCTGCCGTCAACCAAGCTCCTGATTGAGGTAGGGAAAGAAATAACAGTCTAGCTTTTTCTCTGGTGGAAGTTTGACCTTCAGGAAGGTCGCTTAAATTGTTCTTGCACTGAAGTCGTATTGTCAAATTGTTCTTGAATTTTCTGTTGCTTCAAATGAGGAATCCCCAAAGTGCTGATCTCCTCAACTAAATCTGTGAAACTACTTTCGTGAATTGAGTTGACTCCTCTAATTTGTTCCACTATGTTTGCTGACTGAGATAAGGCAACAACATAAGCAGCTTTGAATTGGATCAAAGAACGTCGAACTCCTGCTTCTGTTTTGCTAATTGGCAGGCTGGCTTGGTCCAATGAATTATTGCTAATTACAGAACTCAACACATTTTCAAAAGTTATTCGTTTGAGATGGTATTTTCAGTATTTAAGTATTTCGGTATTTTTACAGGAAAAAAATTATGAAATATTGGCCCTCGAACTGCTTGTAAATACCCACGTGATACCGATATAGGGAACCGTATTGAGCTGGAAATAACTTGTATTACGTGAAACCAATCTGTAGCCTCGAGGCAAATACAAGAACTTTACGGTTCAAGACCTATTTAATAAGAATGAAGAAAGGTGGTTCAGCTTTCTTCATGCGTTCGTGTTTCCTAGCGCATTTATTTTTCCTAATATGTTTGTCGTTCAATGCTGTTAACGATAAGAATGAAAACTTTAGCAACTCTGCTTTTTTTGTCTGTTTTTCCTCTGTTAAGTTAACAATAAGAACAGCTTCTCACAAAAATTGGATTTTATTGTTTTTTTTGTTAATTTTGTTTTTGTCGGAGACCATGGAACTGCTGGGTGAAACTGATGAAGCCTGGGAGACGAATTTTTTGATCAACCACTGAAAAAAAAGAGAAGAGGGAAGAAATTGGATTGATCTTACCAGTTTATTTCGTCCATTCACACCACCAATAAAACTTCTTCTACTCCTCGAATCCAATAGTAACACTCCATCTTAAAAGTCTTTTACTGATGTCCAGTTTCAAAACAAATCGTAAAAAGGGGGGTTATGTTCGGGTCCAAAAGATGCAGTCAAAAAGTCAGACATCAGGGATATCCTTTGGGATCTCGTCTGTTTTCAGTAGACCGCGTGGCCATTCAACAGCGCATTGTACGGCAGACTCTTAGGCCCTAAACAACATTATTAGTAGGATGGCACTGTTGCGAACACAGAAGGGTCTGTTCTACCTTGGCAAAACTTTATTTCAAGTGGAGCAAACTGTGGTGTGTAGATCATGGCTGTAAGTATGGTTTTTTGTGAGCTGTTTGTTTCATTGCAAATAGCAACAACATCCAAAGGAACCGTAAAGCAGGTCTGGAAGTACGAAAACCTGCTCTACGTTCACCTAATTGTACAGCCATCTGTTCAGAGGAACTTGTTGATCAAACCAGAGATTTTTATTGGATATTTTTTTATCTGGATAATGCACAGTTTTTATACCTCTGCGAACTTGTATCGTTAATCCCAAGATGGTTTGGTTGCTTTGTGACCATATTCTATAAAACCTAAAAGAACCTAATAAGTTTTTGGAACCACTTGATAGTCTCTTACGGAGAGCTTCGATTTCATACTACAAATCTTATTACCAGTTTTGCTAACCAATCGGCGCAACTGTGTTGACATTCGAGGAGCATTTAACCGTTCTGCAGCCGGACACAGTAATGGTTATTTTTCTCAGTTTTTGGATTACTATAGACGTCAACGGCGAAATCTAACTACTAAAGGAAGATTAAGATTTTGTTAAAAATATGAATCTTAAAAAAATTGCAAAAAGCACATAATATTCAACAAGGCGACTCGGTAGTGTGCAATTGCACACAAGGTTCCGACCCCACTCATCCACAATTTTGCTATGATTGTCTACAGGAACATAGAAAAACCCAAAAATTCAAGTATTTTTTTAAAATTGGTGTATGAACGAAAAGATAGCATCCAAAGCAAATAACTCAGTGGAAGAGTGAATAATGGTGCATTAGACTGATGAAATGTGCAAATATTAAGAAAGTGAGTCAAGACGGACAGCAAAATCAAACAACAACAACAAAAATTAATTAAATCAAAAACTTAATGTCCTTTTTAAAAAGCAAAACTTAATAACAAAGTCAAAATAGCGCCAGATAAAACTGATATTAAACAAAAAACTTTCAAATCACCGGAAAAGATATGGGACTACTCAATAAAAAGGGTTGGTAACAATTAGACAATAAAGAACAAAAACGGTAAAGTTGTAAATTTCGCTTATTTTATTAAAAACATTTAATTTCAAAGTAATGAAAACCATTAGAAATCAACTCAAATATCTCATAGGTGTACGATTACCATTTTATCTATAGAATTAAGAACTGCCGTTATTCAATTTTTTATGCGGTTACAAAAAGAACATAAATAGACAACAAACAAAAAATCAATTAAAAATTGGCAGAAAACGCAATCGAAACCGTAAATCCAAACTAAAAATATGTTCCATTGCACTTTATGTGATTACCAATAACGTATTTTGCATACTTTCACTAATGAAGCTAGATAACAAGTAGATAAAAACGAAAAAAAATGCAAAATCAAGTAACACGAAAAATTTCGAGAGACATAAACGCCAGTAACTACAGAATTGAATAATTAAATAAATTCGCTTATTCTTCCAAAGTCAGCCCTTGAGAATTGAAATTATCCCGAATATGTCTTACGTCTACATAAAGAACGTCAAACATGACAAAAAACAAAAATTCGTTTGATTTTTTTTCCGTGTCGAAGCCAGCAAAGTCAACGAATTCTTTAAACATATTAGATTGCGTGACAACAATCCCTCTTTAGACCTTCTTTTGACAAGAATAATGTTATATTTGGTTTGTAATTAACGATACTAGATAACAAACAAACAATAAAAGGAGCAAAACTGTGAAGTTACAAAGTGTCTCTTTTTAATTTTTAAAACAATTGTTTTAGAGTCATGAAAGCCATCAGCCATCTACTAATATCAGAATATGGGATTGTCCGTTCTTTCATGAAAAGCCAATTAAACCTTTGTACTGGAACTTTCATACGACTAAAAAGACAGAGTAAAAAGGACAGTTAAAGACAAAGTTTAAAAAATTCAAATTTATTCCTCGAGAAAGTAGTGTCCACGCCGTTAATATCATTATCTGTATCTTCAAGGATTTTAATATAATCATTTAGGCCTTATTTTGAAAGCCAATAAAGTGATATGCAAATTGTCAATAACGTGATAATGTGACAAAACTAGAAAACGTGAAAAATGGGCAATTACCAAAAAAAATTTCAAAAAAAATGTGAAATCTAGTAATATCAAAACCAAAAAAACTTAACTTAAGACGTAAAACAGCAATAAAAATTGAATTTTGTTTCAATATAAAGAAAAGACTTTCTTTTATTGCCTACCATAAGCTACAAGCTGACCACAATAAGAGAAAAATAGAGGCAAAGTTCAATAAGTCATTATTTATTTAAAAATCAAATAATTTTAAAAGCCAAAAAACCATAAGCTTTCAAGTAATCAACTAGATACAACAATGTGGAGCTGTTTAGGAATTCAATTTGACCTATCATTTAAGATCTTTGGTTTGAAATAATCACGTAGAAAAGATCGATTTCTTTTTATAAAAAAGACCGACTGATAACAATCCTAATTTTTTTTTTGGAGTTTTCCAGTCCAAGATTGGTCCAAAACTAGCCCGGCTAATGCTGTTTGTCTACTAGGAACACTTAATTATTCGAATGTTCCAGATATTGATATTTTGTTAGTTGAAAACTCAAAAACAGATTCTGCGTTTCTGATAATCAACGAATAAATTTAGCAAAAAACGGCGGAGTTTTATTTACAGAGCACACTCAACGGAATCTGAAGTAGAAAAAGGCCCATTTTCAGTCTAAAAATATTGTGTTTGTGGTGTTTAGGTGTGTACTTTCGGTAAATTTAATCAAACTGGACTAAATAAACTTATTTCGTGCTGTCTTTGATGAAAAAGTCTTAATTTTGAAATATTTAGCCAGAATTTTTGACAAAAAATTAATAAAAATAGACTACAATGAAATTTTTTGTCTTTACAAAAAAAAATCAATAACGCTTCCTAAAAAATTAACAAATTTTAGCAAAATTGGCGAAGTTTTAGTCAAAAATTCCGGAAAATGTGAATAAAATCTCACCGGAATTCACTCTATTATCTCAAAATTTAAACCTCGATAACACCCTGTAAGAAACGAAAATAAAAAAATCTTATTACTTCCATATTCTACGCTGGACAAGTTTTCTAATGATACCAGTCTCAACTCTCTTCGATGAATATATCGATCGGCCAAAATTGACTGAACAAAAAAACATTTGAGTATATAGTTCCTTCCGCCTCAAGAAGGGTCGGACCAAAAAGCATTTGGCGACGCTGTCTTAAATTTGCATCTTTTTTGAGAGAGAAGTCTCGCTATCTCGCAGTCACTTTGTCTAATTCAGTATCGTAACTAGCTGCAACCAAAACTCCTGGCCCTGGCTTACACCTTCTAGCTAATTAAATTTCGAATTTCTCTGAGTAATAAACGTCTTATCTTGGTGTATGAGGTTAAAAGGAAGAACGCATACTTCGTATTTGGAATTTCTGGCGTATTAGAGATAATATGACACCTTGTTTTAGCGGACTCTATTTATATATCTATACCATAATCCTATTCGCGGCAGAACAGCTTCAGTTCAATCTAGAGAGAATTTGTCACCGGCGTGTGTGTGAACAAAACAACCTATTACTTGACAAAAACTCGCTGCCAGGCGGCATCTACTTGTTTTTCTGAGTTCTAGTTCAGCCAGCAGCCCTTGACGTAACAGTCAATTCAGTGCAATCCAAGACAGACACTATCGAAAGAGTAAGAATAATTCACACTCCAATCAAGATTTTTTTCAATATCATAATCATAAAACGCAGGCAGAAAAATTCAATCACGATTAAAACACCAAGTCCATTGGAAAATAAGAAAACAAATTGCCAACTCGCTTTCGCCGATAAGATGGGCCTTGAGAAAATTTATTTTATATCAATTTTTATTTAATCAAGAAGGGAAATCGATCAGAAATTTTAGACTAATTGATGCGTTTGTCACTTTGCCCACAAAAGCCTGTGCTGTGGAACAATCAAGTCAAGCGCATGAAAACTTGACTCAAGTCCTTGAATAAGTTAAAAACGATTACCCGCAAACATGTAATAATCGAAAAATGTAACAAAAACCGTTACTGAATAAAATCCTTTGACTAGAGAACTTGTTCCCGTAAGTATAGAACAAATAATTGTCAAGCCTTCTTCGAACAGAACCTTCGTTTACTGCCCTTAATGTCGGACTTGAGTCTCCACACAGAACTGTCACAGGACGTGAGGCCCACAGACTTTGCGACGCACAAAACACAGAACAGAAGAGACCAAAAGACTAAAAACAAAAGCCTTAATGACAAAGACACGTTTGGAGCCAAAATTTAGGGTTACAGACGTTACTCAGAAGGACGATTTTTTGGGGTGTCAAACGTTACCCCTTTCTACAACGGTTTCAGACGTTACCGTCGTTAATTTCCCGAGATTTGAGACTTCACCTCAAGAAGTCTTCTTCCCGGTCCAAATCAGTCCAAAAATCTGTATTTTTCTACAGGTAAAAAAAACGAAAAAAGACAAAACCTAAAAATAGTCCTCTTTTCTCTATATTTCATTGCTGTTTTAGACAAAATTTCTTTGAATTATACTTGTCAAAATAATTTAACGCAATGACAACTTCTTAGTGCAAGAATTTGTTCCTATAAAGGAAACTTGTCGAAAAAAAAAACGTTTTTGAGGACAGATTTTCAAAAAACGTTCTTCAAATTCTTGGCCTGATAATTTTATGGGACCTATTTTTAACAGTTCAATCCCAGTTTTTACCTTCATGTTAGTGCGCCAGTAAGGTCGATAGTTGGCTAAATTCAATTAGCTATTCAGAAACGAAAACTGACGAAAAAAACGTTTTTGAAAACATAAATTCAAAAACCGTTCTTTAAATTTTTGGCCAGAAATTCCCATAGCACCTAGTTTTAATAGTTCAACCTCTCTTTTGAACTTGTTGTTAGTGAGCCAAAAAGGTCATTAATTGGATAAATTCCGTTAGCAATTCAGAAACGAAAAATGACAGAAAAAATTTTTTTTGAAAACAGAAATTCACTGCAATAACAGTCACTTCAGTGTAATCCAAGAGAGACACTATCGAAAGAGTAGGAATATTTCAGATTCCAATCAAAAGTTTTTTAATCTCATAGTCACAAACCGGATGCAGAAAATTTCAATGACGATTAAAAACACCAAGTAAACTGGAAAATACGAAAACTAATTGCCAACTAGCTTTCGCCGATAAGATGGGCCTTGAAAAAATTTAATTTAAATCAATTTTCATGTTATCACGAAAACAAATCGATCAAAAATTTTGGACTAATTGATGCGTTTGTCACTTTGCTCGCAAAATTCTGTGTTGTGGAACAATCAAGTCAAGCGCAAGAAAACTTGACTCAAGTCCTTGAACAAGTTAAAAACGGTTACCCGCAAATATGTAGTCATCGAAAACTGTAAGAAAAATCTTTGCTGAATGTAATCTTTTGACTAGAAACCTTGTTTCCATATAAATAGAACAGGTATTTGGTGAGCCTTGTTCGAACATAACATTCTTTTACGGCCCTTAACGTTGGACTTGAGTCTCCCCACAGTTCTACATTCTGTGCTGGGCAACAACTGTCACAGCCGTGAGGCCCACACACAAAGTCATCACCCAGCAATTGTCACAGGCCGTGAGTCCCCTTGACAGTGCAACGCGCAAAATACAGAACAGAAAAGACCAAAAGACTATAGACAAAGGCCCAAAAGCAGAGACATTTTTGGAGCCAAATTTTTGGGTTACAGACGTTACCCAGAAAAACAATTTTTTTGGGGTGTCAGACCTTACCCCGGGAGGATTTTTTTACTACGGTTACAGACGTCACCGTCGCTGATCGGCCGAGGATTCAGACGTCACATGAAGAAGTCCTGTTCCCCGGTGAGATCAATCCGAAGATCTGTAATTGTTCACAGGCCAATACAGAGCAAAAAAGACCAAACCTGAAATTTGTCCTCTTTCAACTAAATTTTATTGCTTTTTTATACAACATTTTTTTGACTTTTTCATGTGAAAATTAATTTATTGCAATGACAACTTTTTAGTGCAAGAAATCGTTCCTTCAAAAAGAAAATTGACAAAAAAATCGTTTTTGAGAACAGAAATTCAAAAAACGTTCTGCAAATTCTTGGCCTGATATTCTTATAGGACCTACTTTTATTAGTTCAACCCTATTTTTGAAGTTGTTGTTAATGAGTCAAAAAAGTCAATAATTGGATAAGTTCATTTAGCAATTCAGAAAAGGAAATTGACGAAAAAAATTTTGAAAACAGAAATTCAAAAAACGTTCTTCATATTCTTGGCCTGATATTCTTATATAATCTACATTTTTTAGTTCAAAATCACGTTTGAGCTATTTTTCACTGAACGAGTAAGGTCGTTACCTGGATAACATCTTTACATTTTTACCTGGATAACATTTGACTAAAGAACCGTTTTCATAAAATCAAAAAACAGGTTTTGTAAACTGCCGGCTTCAAACTATTATGGAAAAGAATTATCATAATCCAAAACCGTCTGATAGCAATTTTTCGTGAGGTTTACAACGGAAATTAGCTGAAAAACTTTGTTTAACAGAAATAAATGAAAAAAATCTTGACATCCCCACCAAAAAACAAAAAAGAGCAAAAATCATTTTTTGCCAAATTTTTTTTCACAGAAATCTTCGAACTCAGACATTGCCGTCTGCAAAGTCCCTTAGTCCTTTGGTTTCAGATTTCGCCATATTGAGATGAAGAAAATTGACGAAAGGGAAACGGTTTCAGAAGTTACTGATACTTGATTTTTTTTTCATCATCAAAGTGGATTCCTTTTCACAAAGAGATCTCAGACGTGATCTAAATCAAATCCTTGAGTAATCCTGGCTGAATTTAAAAAACCGGTCTCATGTCATGGTTTTAGAGGGCACTGAAGCACCAAAAGATCACTCAGACTGACAAAATTTGGAGAAAAGAAAAGTTTTCAGAAAAGAAGAATAATACAATTTCTACAAAGTCTTCAAGCGTCTTGTGGTGTATTTTATGCATCGCATTTAAAACAAATTCTTAGGTTTTAGCCAACAACAAAATTCTGGAAAATAAAACAAAAAGAAATTTTCTTCTTAGAAATTTACGGAAACTTCTGTCAGATTTTTTTCGCTGAGGTTGTACAGTTAGGGTTAGGGAGGTCAGAGAAATTTTCTTGTAGTTTTAGGTCTGGTGATAGATCATTAGCTTTTGTTTGAGAAGATTTAACTGGTTTTAAAATTGTACAAGAAAAACGAGTTTAATGTAACAATTATTTGAGTTCTCGTCTAATATTGGTTCAACTGCATAATTGAAGCAAGGCGCAGGTTTCCTGTCAACCACAGTAGGCATACACACTAGTAAAAGCAGCCAAATTTGTCTATTTAGGCAGAACTTGCGTTCATCCAAAAAAGCAAATATTTAGGTCTGTTGAAATAGATCGGTTAAAGCGCGCAAACGTTCGAAAAGCTTTTATGTTCTTTTAGTGCAGAAAGCTAGATTTCAGTTATTGATAAAAATTGGATCACTGATGTTTTGAACAAAAAAAACTAGGATCATTAACACTCAAACGTGAGACAACTTTTTGCATCAAAATTTGCGCCGCTCCGGTTCTTTAAGCCATTTTTTAACTTCAATACCGAGCTTCAACGTCTACAACAGCAACAAGCAGTCAACATAGCATAACAAGCAGCAAAACTTCTAAGCACATCAGTGCTGAATTGCAGTTTGCCATCAACATGTTTAGAGCGACAGAAATAGCAATGAAAAACCAGCTCGACCTTTTGGAGAAAACCATTAAGCAAAGAAAGAGTTTTCGATCCTTGTCTTTGCGGATTGATCGAAACAGAGCACAAGAAAAAGAACTCAGAGTTGTCGCAGAAATTGGTGAAGCAGCAGCCTCATCAAAATACAGCAACATCAACTCTGAGCAGACAAACCACATTGACCAACCGTCTTAACGAACTACAGTTGCAAGTTGATCATTTGGACGACGATGGTGAACCGAGCCAGTCCTCCAGCCGGATCAGAGATGATGTCAGCATGATCTCAAGCAGAAATAACCGATATCAATAATCAAATCCTGTCTCAAAAGACAACAATGAAGACAACCAGCTCCTACTTAACCTGGAACAGCAGAAAAGCAGCACAGCCCACCCAAATCAACCTCATGCAATCCCACTTCGACCAGGAAGACGAACACCCTTTCTTCAACAGTCAACTGCTCCTTATATAAACTCCGAACGCGTTCTTGGCGCTCACCAAATATCAACTGAAGTGCAAAACCGGGAAAGCCGTCAACAAGAACAGAATCTTGCAGGAACTGAAAACCACGTTTGCAATCCTTTCGCACAAGCCCATGATACTTTTGTCTTTAACAGTGCAACTGATGACACTCAATATGCGGCTATCAACCCTAGCAATCAGCCAAGCTTGCCACCCTGAAGCTTCCAAACAGCCCCGATCACTCTCGACAACTGTGAAGCAAACGTAAACCTTTTGCCGTCTATAACTAACCTGAAGATTCCAAGCAACAGTATTACTGCTCAATCAAAAGATTGTGCTCAAAATATCTCTAATGTTAGCATTACTGAGCATTTATTCTCAAAACTGCCGACTGAAAATAGATTCATATTTCAAACACCAAATCATGCTTGTCATGCTACCCAAATACCCCCTCAATTTCCAACAAATTCGAATTGTTGCCCGCAGCCAACAAGAAATCAATCAGGTGTTGTTGCGAAAAACATTCAGTTACAAAATCCTCAGTACACATATGCAACAGAAGCTGAGCAAGTAATTCAACACAAAAACTTTGTTCTTCCTCCTGAACAACAGAATCCTCAACTGTTTCCTCAGTTTAATAACAGTTTGTTTCCACACAACCACAATCAGTTTCCTAATAAAACTGCTTTGCAATTTCAATAACCTCCTCCTCAGAACTACTATCAGCCACTAACTAACAAACAACCTGTGCCTAAATTCTGCCCACAGCACAATGTTTTGCCTAACAAATCGCAAAATCATCAAAATCAAATTGCCTTTGATTGTTCAGCACCTTCAAGGCCCATCGGTGCAGAACTGTATTCTGGAGTGATAATCAGGTATTCCTTGATTGGATTGCGTCTTCCGAAAAAACAAACTGTCTATGTTGTAAACTGACTGAGAGAAATTGCAGCAACAGCGAAAACAAAACAATGGAGACATATTTCTACATTGAACAATCCAGCCGACAATGGCACTCGTGGCCTAGATCCACGTGAAATATCTCTCAAATGGTTGCAACCTCGAGAGTTTCTGTTATCATCAGAGCTGATCAACAACCAGCCAGTACCTTCAAAACCAGCTGTCGTAGCAACAACAGCACATGCAGCTTCAAATGTTCCAGAGCCAATCTTAGACCCAGCACGCTTTTCGTCTTGGACGGAAATCCAACTCACCATAGCCACCGTTTTTAACTTACTGTTCAGAGCAAAGAAACTTTTACAAAAGTACACGACCGATGACATTGATTAATCTCGGAAGCACTTGATCAGAATTTCTCAAGAGAACTCATTTCACTCAACAGTTTCCCGATAAAAAAGTTGCGCAAAGCCCCACCCTAAACGCAAACTACGGTCATTGAACCCACTCCTCTACGAAAACGGTATACTGCGTTCAAGTGGGATACGTTAATTTGCTCCTGATGAACTTGATATTGACAAATGTCCATTTATTCTGAATGCGAAAGACACAATGACACGTTTTTACCGAGAACAAGCTCATCGCGTATGCATTCATCAGGGAACAGAACCCGTCAAAGCGTTTGTTCAGCAACAAAAACCACGTATGTGGCTTGCGAAAGTGTCTACTTAGCATAAAATTTCGCTGTTTTTTGTGAAGAAGATTTAATGCAGGGAACATACAACCGATCCTGGCTCCTCTTCCAGTTCTCCGTTTCCCATCAGCAGCAACTTATTTCCTAGTTTCCAATAGTGGTATCGCCTTCTTTGGACCATATTATATGAAGGACACAAAAGAAAATCTTGAAAAATATTATGGTTTGACCTTTACGTGCTTGATCACGAGATCAGTTGACCATGAAAGCTGTCTCAACACCTGTTTTCTGAAAACATTTCGACGTTTCACTAGCAGACGATGTCAACCAGAACTGCTGTACAGTGATAATGAAAAGACATTCATCGGAGCGTCAGAAGAGCTCAAGAAAACTGTAAAGAGCCTTGACAACAACAAAGTTTACGAAGCTGTTGCAGCTACAAACACGACTTGGAAATTCAACCCTCCCTATGACCCCACTTCGGAGGTGTTTGGGAGCACTTGATACAGACAGCCAAAAGAACGCTGCTGATCATTCTAGGCTCAAAAAGATTCACACTTGACGTATTCCAAACAATACTGGTAGAGGGCGAAGCCATCTTGAATTCACGACCACTCACAAATGTCGCTGATCTTCCCGACAACGAGATGCCTCTCACACCTAACCACTTCCTGATCAGTCGTCCATTCAACTCTCTGCCACCACAAAAATTTTACAGCCAGATTCCAGCCAGCTTTAGGACAAGGAGAAATATACAAAAGATGATGAACCACATCTGGAAGCGATTTGTCAAATAATATCTACCGACACTACTCAAGAGATCCAATTGGAATGAGAGCAATCAGTCGCCACATAAAGTTAATGACGTTGTCTGGATCCTGATAGACATGACTCTTCGTGGAATTTGGCCTCTTGGGCGTGTGTTGGAGGGGTACCTCGGACGAGATTGAAAACACCTTGTGTTGAAGGTAAAAACGCCTTACGGTACGTTCGTTCGACCCGTTTCCGCACTCGCACGCGTTTTGGCTGATTAGCAACATTTTTTAATAATTATTTTTCACGTAACGGTTTCTAGGTAACTTGGGTTACTCTCTTTTCGACGACCTCTGCAAAGTGTTGCTAGCACCCTGTGCATTACCCTCTCTTCAACGACCTCTCCAAGTGTTGCTGGCCCTTTTTCTTCCTGGAGCTTGTTGTGAAACAATCAAGTTAAGCGCATGGAAACTTGACTCAAGTCCTTGAACAAGTTAAAAACTGTTACCCGCAAATATGTAGTCTTCAAAAATTGTAACAAAAACTTTTGCTGAAAATAATCCTTTGACTAGAGAACTTGTTACCGTGTATATAGAACAGCCTGTGTAGCGTTGCAACGTGATGATTATTTTCTGACACTTGGCGCACTTTCAATGCAAAGAAGACTTTGGCTATGGTGGCGTCCATGATATACTAAAGATTGCCTAAAATTAAATAGATACTGCTGGGTCGCAATCCTAGTAGTGTTTTGCCCAAATCACGCACCCTAAAAACGCGGTACCAACAATTAATACTCAGATATTCCACTGTAAAAAGTGAAGGTCGAAGCAGTTTTGCATTAATTTTTTTAAAACTTTGTCTTCAATTCACACGGAAATTTCACGTGAAATCTTTATTTTCTTTTTACCTCAACAGGCGACTTAGAGGTTACCATAGTTTGTGAAACAAAACCAAGGTCAAAACGTTAAGTATCGAATGACGTTGAATGATTAGAACATAACTGCATTTCGATCAATTTACTGTTCCTTTAGGAAACATTTGGTTACATTCAATTTCCTTCAAAATATTTATGTTATGCAAGTTGCTTTTAAGGTTACATTACTCGTTCCAATCAATTTGGTTTGTAACTGAGCGGGAGTCTTAATCTGTTTGAGTAAGTAATTTCAGGAATGAGCTATCTTTGTTTTTTTTAATACTGTGACCGCAATCTGATGCATTATCTAGATAAAAAATTTTGTCTTTAGCAAAAACATTAAAACGTCACAAGCAAGAATAAGATGCATTGAAAAACAAAAATTATTAGAGCGGTGAAATCTCATCACGCTTTTCTGATCGTAGTAGACTCGGTAGTAGAGATATTTTCACGGGTTTAAAATATCATGAACCTGGCCATAAATTTTCACTCCCTTCACTTCCCATTTTAAGCTGATACTTTCGTCACAATTAGCTGCATTCTGTAGAGTTTTCTCTCAAAAGCCTTAATTTCTATTCAAAGCCGGATAACAACTTTAAACTTATGATTTCAAAAATGCAGAGAAAATATTAGCCTCAGGATTTTTTTTAAAAAAGAAATTATCTGACAAATATACGGTGAATTGCTTTCAAAGGACTGGCGAGGAGGTTAAATTTGGTTAAACCAAAAGCCCAAAAAACCAAAGTTTCAGTTTTCAGAAAAAAATGCAAAAATGTTGCTTGTTTTTCTGGGTTTAATCACTAAAATTTTTGGGCTTAATTTGTCTTTAACATACCACAAAAAGCAGAGGAATTCTATGAATTGTGATCAACGCGTCAATTGAAAACTCATTGACAAATTAGTTCAAGTTATCCGACCAAAATATTAACCGCGCGTGAAACTAATTCAAAGCTCACTTTTCACTTGTAATTTCATCTTTAGCTGGATTTTTGCAGTCTTAGCCCTTCAGAAATTGGTAAAAGTAAGTTAGTTAAACTAATAAAACTTTTCGGAAAAACAGACGAAACAAGATTTTCTCATTTTAAGAGGGATGCATCAAAATTAGCATTTAGTTTGTAAATACTTTGGTGTCGAACTCATAAAAGCCTTAAGTTTCCATTAAAAGCACACAAAACAACGAAGGCAGATTACTTGGCAGCAATAAATATAACTTGATATATTTTGAAAACTAAAGGACAAGCCGAAACAAAAGCATCAAAAGCAGACCAACAAAAAAATTGAAAATTAGCCAAATTTCTGAAATTGTTCCATTGGTTCCTGGTGTTTGCAGCAGCAATTTTGTGGTGTTTAAGTGTGCGCATGAACCCAGCTGTATGCAAAAAAAAGTTTTTTGGATTGTGTTTTAGTGGACTGAGGTAATCGAACAAACATAAACAAGGTTTTAAAAACCGATATTATTGGTAAATGTTTACATACTAATATATTCAAAACAATCTGTGGCTTGGCAAACGTTTACTCAGACATAAATCACAGGTTATCAGAACTTAGGTGAAGCAGAGAACCCTAGTTGAAATACCGAACAAAAACGACCAAACAAATAATAAAAATAAGAATAAAAATAATAATAATAATAATAATAATAATAATAATAATAATAATAATAATAATAATAATAATAATAATAATAGTAATAATAATAATAATAATAATAATAATAATAATAATAATAATAATACTAATATAATAATAATAATAAAAATAATAATAATAACAATATTAATAATAATAATGATGATAACAATAATAATAATAATAATAATAATAATAATAATAATAACAATAATAATATTAATAATAATAATAATAATAATAATAATAATAATAATAATAATAATAATAATAATAATAATAATAATAATAATAATAATAATAATAATAATAATAATAATAATAATAATAATAATAATAATGATAATAATAATAATAATAATAATAATAATAATAATAATAATAATAGTAATCATAACAATAAGAATAATAATAATAATAAAAATAATAATAATAATAATAATAATAATAATAATAATAATAATAACAAAAATAATAATAATACTAACAAAAATAATAATATTAATAATAATAATAATAATAAAATAAAAAAAAAATTCAAACCAAACATAGTTTCCAGCAAAGAGTGTACGTGAATGAAAGCGCATTGTTATATTTAACGACACCAACTAAAATTTTCTTTTCTTCGCACCGTTTCTGTCTCATTCTCTAGCATAAATCAAGGTTTTGCCATTGGACCTTGCAGTGAAGTCGTGTGATTTGATCTCCCAGAAGTCAAGTTGATTCAGAACAGTCTCTCCAACAAGTATTTTGCTCAAAAAAAGAGATCTGTGAGGACCAGCTAGTACCCAATGGGCAAACGACTTTAGTTAATCAGACTTAAGACATAGTCTGAATCGGAGAGATGCCATTGTCTACAGATCCACTTCACACATTTTTCAAATTTCTCCAGACGCTGTAGTCTAACTTTACTTGGGAACCAAACAATTGATCCATAGCAGAGAACTGAAGTTACATAGTTTTCAACCAAAACAAACATTTTATTTGTTTTTGATTCAGCAGGCATAACTCGTCGAATATGAACAAGTTTCTCGAGACCTTTTATTTCAATAAGGTCAATGTAGAAGTCCCAAGAAAATTTTTGAGAGAAATTTATGCCAAGATCCGTTATCGACGTGTCGCGTTCAATCTTATGTTCTCTTGCTTGAAAAGACCATTCCCGGTCGGCGCGATATTGTAGAGAAAATTTCATAAACTTGATCTTTGTGAAATTAAAAATCCATAGTTTTTTTCACTCCACGTGATAGCACTATCAACGTCATTTTGTCACAGTGGTTGATGGGTTTCTGAACCAACAATTTTTGTGTCGACCGCAAATAAAAAACTTTTATTCAAGAAAACTTCTGGTAAACCATTTATATAAACCGAGAATAGGAAGACTGCAAAATTCTACGCATGTGGTCATCCACTATTTACGTTTACGTAAATCGAAGTAAAGTTTTAAATAACTACTTGTTGTTGACCGCCTAAAAAAGACGATTTTAAGAACAGGAGGAACTTTTCATCAAAACCAGTTTGCGAAAATTTGTGGTTGATAATTTTGAAGTTAAATGTGTCGAAAGCTTTGCTATATCAAGGAAAACAGATTTTGGTTTCTTCTTGGTATCCAGCTCATGTTACAGTTTGTCGCAATAAGTAGGGACTTGAGTTATGGTTGATCGACCAAGCTGTTTGTTAAAGAGTTGGTTTTGAATCAGCCGTTTAAAAAGTTTAAAAACCAGTTTTTCAAACACTAATGGCGAAGACGTAAGCATCGCAATAGGTCGGTAGTTTTTGACATCAAGTTTGCTACCACTCCCAAAATGAGGTCGTTCATAAACTTTTTTCCATATGTCTGGGAACTAGCATTTGTTAATTGAACAACTGAAGATTAACAACTGAAACGGTTTATGAGGAATGCAGCAGCTGTATTGAGGAAACCTGGTGACATCTCGTCAATCACATTTGAACCCTATTATATTACCAAGATTTTCTCCAAGACTTCTTTTTTAGAAAAGGTGGTATCACTCAATCATATTAAAATATTTGAAGTTTTTGGTACTTCCAGTACCAATTTGTCTCGAATAAAAACGAATGTGAAATGATCGTTGAAAGCTTCACTTACGTTTTGAAGTCCATTGATTTGTTTTTCTTGTTTGATATGTTCGGTTTCCTACATACTAAGTCGTCGGCGTGTTCGGTTTGTTTGATATGTTTGGTTTCAAACGTAAAATGATCGGTATACTCGATCTCGGATGTAAGACAGCTTCGGTATGTTCGGTTTGGAACGTTGGTATAAAAAACGGGGGCAGAGGATTTTGGTTTCAAAACTAAAAAAAATAGCACAAATTACTTAAAAACGTACTAATATTCTTAAAGTTAATGTAAACCCATTAAAAAATTTGAAAGAACACAATTTCTTCAATTAACCCCTTTAAATAAAAACAACTCTGAAGATTTCGCTCTGAAGAATTTTTGCAAAATTGATTGATTTTTGAATTTCAATTGCCATTTCTAATTTAAATAAATCACCGACGATAAGGCCTGTGATACATTTCTAATAGGCATTGAACTCACATACATGACCACTAAGACAATCAATAACCTATCTAATTTGACACGAAAAGAACACAGCAAATAAAGAAGTGGAGAAGCTAATATTAAAACGTGCCGAAACAACAGATTTTTTTTCCAATCAGAAATTATCCAAAAAATGAATGTCTAGTCTTTAGCCAGTGTCAAGCAATATAACAGTAAAATAGTAGAACCCGTAGTTGACTCTAGTAGAAACATTCAAAACAAAAAAAGAATAGCAGCAAATCACTGAGAACAATTTCTTGAAAAAACAATTTGTATTCAGTCCCTAAAAAATCCGAAATCACATACATTTTCCTAGATGAAAACAAACCAAGAAAATTCTTCAAAACTTGTTTGGCCCCTAAGAGGGGAACAGAAAGAAAACAACAAAATGCAGTGCACAAAATTGTTGCAATTATTACATGAAATTATTGCCTATAAGTTTTTGGTTTGTATGTCTCTAAAATCAAAAACGATCAAACAAAAACATTCGAAAACAACTAAAAACTTTTCTCTCGCTCTCTCTCTCTCTCTCTCTCTCTCTCTCTCTCTCTCTCTCTCTCTGTCAGCTAATGATTTAATAAATTGATGAAAATTTCTCTGGAAATACGCAAAGAGTTGTCAAATAATATTCGTTTTTCTGATTTTTTCGGTGTTATCCTAGTAAAAATTATTCAAAATTAACAACTAACATCTAAAAGAGGAAAAAACAAGAAAATCCTGATTAAAGGAATTTCAAACAGAGAAAATAGGACAAAAAACGCTAAGTTTGTCAAATCCAAATCTTCTGAAAACCTTCAGTGTCTTGTTTTCAAAATCTGCGGTTACTCAGCAAAATTTTAAAATTCGAAAACTTGACCGGGAAATAAACTATGAAAAATTGACCAAAATTTTTTGGAAACATCAAATCAAACATTTTATCAAATACTTTTAATACAAAAAGTAAAACATTCTGAATGAGAAAAATTACTCTGCTCTCAAAAATCAATTCTCTAGGACATCACAAAGTTGAAATATGTTTAAATAAGCATCTCGGAAAGTAACTCGGTTACTCATTATTTTACTAAATGCCTCCGAAGTATTGAAAATTGCAAAAAAAAACTGAAAAGAATTTTTGGTGGCATTGTTTGTCATATCTTAACAATTCGAGACTGGAAAAATTTCATCGCAAAATGAAGAGATTTTTTCACTTTAATAGCTTTAATCAAGCTTGAAAAATTGATAAGAACAGTGCATTTATCCAAACTGCTCCTACTTCTGACCAGCAGAACTTTAAATTGTCAAACTACTTTTACAAACATAATTTTTGAAAAGATATTGAACAAGAAAAAATGGGAAAATCTCAAAAAGAGCCGATGAAGTATAGACTGGAGTTCAATTTAGTCAAAATTTTGCTAAATCCAAAAATGACACATGTCAAATCAAACCGTAGACAAGATCTTAATAGACATATGTGCTACCGAAAAAAAGGCCTTAAAATAACCAAAAGCAGAAAATTGTACAAAATGCTAAATACCTTCACATTAGAAAAATCTTTTAAAAAAGTTGACTCAAAGTTGAAAAAACCTCACATAAAAAATATAGTCCCTCAGCAAATTTTTTTCACACTCACTTATCTCACTTTCAAAAAACTGCAGCAAAAACCACCTTTTCCTCTCTTTGTTTGAGGGTGTTTCAGTGAAGTAAACGCAAAAGAAAATATTTTACATCGTAAATTATCTGCCCATTTTATGAAGTTGAGATAGAGGAATTGAGACGAGTGAAATTGAGATAACAGGAAAGGACAACTTGCAAAATTTTCTATTGTAATGTTAACAAACTCCATCTATGATTTATTCTTGAAAGAATTTTTGTCTCAAAAATGTTACGATTAAACGTTTCTTCAAAAATGATTGTGTTTGCACTTGCAATAAAAATTAGAGAGAGATAAAATGTGAATAGAATATGATTTCGTGGTAGCTTCCTATTCCGATTGAAAGTAGGATGGAGTTAGTTTACTTTGCCTTAACATATCTGGAAAGTTACCTTTTTATACTATATGAAATTCAAAAGAAGGTAGGACTACTAGCCAAGGCGATCAATGTTGTAAATTCTTTCCCTAAACTTTGATTGCAGTTTGGAGCGAAATAGCGTCAAAAATTGAGTTTTGTTCTGCAAAACAAGGGGGTGCTGAATTACTTCAAACGTGTGAAGAACTTTTAACGCGTTTCATTCAGATCATCAACACTTCCTGTTTCTAATACTTCTAAACTAATTTGAACAATAAAAAAATCCGTACTAGATGGTTTTCTATTCAGTAAAATTTAACATAAAGAACTTCAGGCAAAAGGAATGGTATCAACAAAAAAACCGAGGTTGTTTTTGGCTTTTATGACTAACCAACAAACAAAAATGTTGTTAAATTCTCTTATCATATATGTTGATTTGATTATCTCTGTTGACTTTATCTGCAAGTGAATGTTTATAATCAAACAACAACTCTCTGCGCATTACCTGAAGGGAAAATCGACTTTAAAACTTTCCAGTTCGGCTTTTCTAAGTTTGTTTATTTTCAAAGTGGATACAGTTGGAGGACAAGTGAAAACGCGACTTGGTTTTTCTTGACGTTTTCAGTGAAATTGTGATCTAAGAGGTTAGTTCTAATTATCATTTGAACCATGCGGTAATGATATTAGCTGAACTAAAAGAAGTTGGAACAAAAAAATTGATCTGAAAGTCGTCCCAATTAGCATCGCTAGAACTGAATTGTTTCGCATATGGCAAGTCTTCTGGCTCAGCATATTCATTCAAAACCTGCTTGTTTTATCATATTCTCCTTACTCCAAATGATAGCTTTTTCTAAATCTTTTTCAAGTTTTTATTCCAGTGTTAATGAATTTTGTTCGAACCGCTTATAAATAGCACGCACTGATAAAAGTTTTGAGTAAGTTGTTTGTACAAACGGAAAAAAGAACCACAGCAAAAGATCATCCCTGAGGCCCCTTTCTAGTAACTGATTGAAAGTCAGATTTTTCTCAAGATATTACAACTAGCAGCTGTCAGTTAGTCTAATGTGATACAAAAAGCTCAGCTTTATCAAATCTGAATTGGTATAGATTTAAAAGTAAGACGTTGGAATTAATGGTATCAAAGACTTTTGGTAGGTTGAGATTTTACTGTCATTGGCATTCTGCTTACGTTCAGTGATTCAAACAACCTGATGCAGTAGATAGTCAACTTAGTGATGCTTGAATGATTTTTTCCAAAACCTGTCTTTTTCTACTCATAACTTTTGTTGCAGAAGCATCGAGAACTGCTTATTTATCCAAACTGCTCCTAGTTCTGACCAGCAGATATTTAACTTGTCGAACCACTTTTAAAAAACAAAATTTTTGAAAAGACACTGAACAAGAGAAAATGAGAAAACCTCAAAAAATCGATGAAGTATAGACCGGAGTTTAATTTAGTCAAGTTTGTGCAAAATCCAAAAAGGACACAAGTCAAATCAAAACGTAGACAAGAACTTGATAAACATAAGTGCTACCGAAAAAAATGCCTCAGAAAATGCAAATGCAGAAAGTTGTACAAAAAGCTAAATAGCCTCACATTAAAAAAATCTTAAAAGGTTAACTCAATGTTGAAAATTGTTGCAATTATCACATGAAATTATTGCCTATAAGTTTTTGGTTTTTATGTCTCTAAAATCAAAAACCATCAAACAAAAATATTCGACTACAACAAAAAATTTTATCTCTTTCTATCTCTATCTCTCTCTCTCTCTCTCTCTCTCTGTCAGCTAATGATTTAAAAAATTGATGAAAATTTCTCTGGAAATACGCAAAGAGTTGTCAAATAATATTCGTTTTTCTGATTTTTTCGGTGTTATCCTAGTAAAAATTATTCAAAATTAACAACTAACATCTAAAAGAGGAAAAAACAAGAAAATCCTGATGAAAGGAATTTCAAACAGAGAAAATAGGACAAAAAACGCTAAGTTTGTCAAATCCAAATCTTCTGAAAACCTTCAGTGTCTTGTTTTCAAAATCGGCGGTCACTCAGAAAAATTTTAAAATTCGAAAATTTGACCTTGAAATGTACCATAAAAAATTTAACAAAATATTTCGGAAGCATCAAATCAAACAATTAATACAATACTTTTTTATACAAGAAGTTAAAATTTTTGAATGACAAAATTGGATCTGCTCTCAAAAATCAATTCTCAAGTATATCAAAAAGTTGAAATTCGTTTAAATAAGCATCCTGGAAAAAGACTCGGTTACTCATCATTTTACTAATTGCCTCCAAAGTAGCAAAAATTGCAAAAAAAATAACTGGAAAAGTTTCATCGAAAAAATGAACAGAATTTTTCACTTTAATGGCCTTAATCCAGCTTGAAAAATGAAAAGAACAGTGCATTTATCCAAATTGTTCCTAGTTCTGACCAGCAGAAATTTAACTTGTCGAACCACTTTTACAAACATAATTTTTGAAAAGACATTGCACAAGAAAAAATTGAATAATCTCAAAAAGAGCCGATGAAGTATAGACTGGAGTTCAATTTAGTCAAATTTATGCTAAATCAAAAAACGACACAAGTCAAATCAAAAGGTAGACAAGATCTTGATAAAAATAAGTGCTACCGAAAAAAAACGGCTTTAAAATATGCGAAAGCAGAAAACTGTACAAAAAGCTAAATAGCCTCACATTAACAAAATCTCCAAAGGTAACTCAAACTTGAAAATTGTTGCAATTATCACATGAAATTATTGCCTAAAAGTTCTTGGTTTTTATGTCTCTAAAATCAAAAACCATCAAACAAAAATATTCAAAAACAACTAAAAACTTTTCTCTCTATCTCTCTCTCTCTCTTTCTCTCTCTCTCTCTCTCTCTCTCTCTCTTTCAGCTAATGATTTAAAAAATTCTCTGGAAAAACGCAGAGAGTTGTCAAATAATATTCGTGTTTCTGATTTTTTCGTTGTTATCACAGTAAAAAATATTCAAAATTAACAATTAACATCTAAAAAAGATAAAAACTAGAAAATCCTGGTTAAAGGATTTTCAAACAGTGAAAATAGGACAAAAAACGCTAAGTTTGTCAATCCCAAATCTTCTGAAAATCTTCAGCGTCTTGTTTTCAAAATTTGCGGTCACTCAGCAAAATTTTAAAATTCGAAAACTTGACCTTGAAATGTACCATTAAAAAAATTATTAAAATTTTTGGGAAACATCAAATCAAAAAATTTATACAATACTTTTCATAAAAAAAGTTAAAATTTCTCAATGAGAAAATTTAATCTGCTCTCAAAAAACAATTCTCTAGGACATCACAAAGTGGAAATTTGTTTAAAAAAGCATCTTGGAAAAAGACTCTGTTACTCATCATTTTACTAATTGCCTCCAAAGTAGCAAAAATTGTAAAAAAAAACTGAAAAAAAAATTGGTGGCATTGTTTGTCATATCTTAACAATTCGATACTGATAAATTTCATCGCAACATGAAGAGAATTTTTCACTTTAATGGCTTTAATCCAGCTTGAAAAATTGAAAAGAACATTGCAATTATCCAAATTGCTCCTAGTTCTGACCAGCAGAAATTTAACTTGTCGAACCACTTTTACAAACAACATTTTTGAAAAGACATTGAACAAGAAAAAATGGGAAAATCTCAAAAGGAGCCGATGAAGTATAGACTGGAGTTCAGTTTAGTCAAAATTTTGCTAAATCCAAAAATGACACATGTCAAATCAAACCGTAGACAAGATCTTAATAAACATATGTGCTACCGAAAAAAAGGCCTTAAAATAACCAAAAGCAGAAAATTGTACAAAATGCTAAATAGCTTCACATTAGAAATATCTTTTAAAGAAGTTGACTCAAAGTTGAAAAAACCTCAATTGAAAAATCTACTCCCTAAGCAAACATTTTGCACACTAACTGGTCTCACTTCAAAAAACTGCAGCAAAAACCACCTTTCCCTCTCTTCGTTTGAGGCTGTTTCAGTGAAGTAAACGCAAACGAAAACATTTTACATGGTAAATTATCTGCCGATTTTATGAAGTTGAGATAGAGGAATTGAGACGAGTGAAATTGAGATAACAGGAAAGGACAACTTGCAAGATTTTCTATTGTAATGTTAACAAACTCCATCTATGATTTATTCTTGAAAGAATTTTTGTCTCAAAAATGATATGATTAAAAGTTTGTTCAAAAATGATTGTGTTTGCACTTGCATTAAAAATTAGAGAGAGATAAAATGTGAATAGAATATGATTTCGTGGTAGCTTCCTATTCCGATTAAAAGTAGGATGGAGTTAGTTTACTTTGCCTTAACATATCTGGAAAGTTACCTTTTTATATTATATGAATTTCAAAAGAAGGCAAGACTACTAGCCAAGGCGATCAATGTTGTAAATTCTTTCCCGAAACTTTGATGCAGGTTGGAGCGAAATGGCGTCAAAAATTAATTTTTGTTTTACAAAACAAGGGGGTGCTGAATAACTTCAAACGTGCGAAGAACTTCTAACACGTTTCATTCGATTCATCATCACTTCGTGTTTCTAATACTTCTAAACTAATTTGAACAATAAAAAAATCCGTAATAGATAGTTTTCTATTCAGTAAAATTTAACATAAAGAACTTCAGGCGAAAGGAATGGTATCAACAAAAAAACCGAGATTGTTTTTGGCTTTTATGACTAACCAACAAACACAAATGTTGTTAAATTCTCTTATCATATATGTTGATTTGATTATCTCTGTTGACTTTATCTGCAAGTGAAAGCTTATAATCAAACAACAAATCTATGCGCATTCCCTGAAGGCGAAATCGACTATTAAACTTTCCCGTTCGGCTTTTCTAAGTTTGTTTATTTCCAAAGTGGATACAGTTGGAGGACAAGTGAAAACGCGACTTGGTTTTTCTTGACGTTTTCAGTGCAATTGTGACCTAAGAGGTTAGTTCTAATTATCATTTGAACCATGCGGTAATGATATTAGCTGAACTAAAAGAAGTTGGAACAAAAAAATTGATCTGAAAGTCGTCCCAATTAGCATCGCTAGAACTGAATTGTTTCGCATTTGGCAAGTCTTCTGGCTCAGCATATTCATTCAAAACCTGCTTGTTTTATCATATTCTCCTTACTCCAAATGATAGCTTTTTCTAAATCTTTTTCAAGTTTTTATTCCAGTGTTAATGAATTTTGTTCGAACCGCTTATAAATAGCACGCACTGATAAAAGTTTTGAGTAAGTTGTTTGTACAAACGGAAAAAAGAACCACAGCAAAAAATCATCCCTGAGGCCCCTTTCTAGTAACTGATCGAAAGTCAGATTTTTCTCAAGATATTACAACTAGCAGCTGTCAGTTAGTCTAATGTGATACAAAAAGCTAAGCTTTACCAAATCTGAATTGGTATAGATTTAAAAGTAAGACGTTGGAATTAATGGTATCAAAGACTTTTGGTAGGTTGAGATTTTACTGTCATTGGCATTCTGCTTACGTTCAGTGATTCAAACAACCTGATGCAGTAGATAGTCAACTTAGTGATGCTTGAATGATTTTTCCAAAACCTGTCTTGTTCTTCTCAAAGCTTTTGCTGCAGAAGCATTGAGAACTGCTTATACATAATGTGCTCAAAAAAAGGTGACCAGGAGCTAAGCGTTGCAATCGGTTGGCAATTTTTGAAATCTAATTTGAGACAGTTTTTGTAATAGGGTTGTACATGTAATTTTTTCCACAGACTGGTTAAGCTTATATTTGCTTAAAAAAGCAAATTAATGTAAAGAGAAGGCGGTTCGAGACCGACGATAAAGCAGTTTTAGGAAACCTTAGGCTACTTACATCAAAAGAGCTGGAACCACTGTGTATGTTTATCGCTGCTTCGCTTAGAGCCGCTTCGCTGAACTGAATGTCTTCAAAAAAAATTCTGGGTTGTGGCCTAATGGAATAACGAATTCCGAAAGTTTTTCCATGTACACAAATTTCTCAGACAGAGCTGAGTTTTTTGGAATTTGTCTAAACAATTTTTATGCTTAGTTGAGTAAACACCGACCTTGTTTTTCTCAATTAAATTTAGGTTTCCTTGTTCAGATAAGAGGATAATTGTACCCTGATTCCTGAAACTTTCTCTGCGTTTTGTATAATGTTCTTAGCTATTCTGCGTTTGTTTTCTGCGTGGACACTGTTACCGGACATGCAAAATTGAGTTCAATGGAGAAGTTGGAAAACTAAATTTTGCCTTAAAGTCGTCCCATTTAGCTTTGCCAATGTTAAATAGTTTCTTTTCTGGCAAGTATTCTTGATCGGCATGTTCAATTGAAATTTCGGCTAACATTTCCCTTTAAAAATTTTGCTGCTTAAAGTATCATTATTATTAAGCAAAATGTCCAAAGAACTTGTATCAGATTGCAGCGATTATATTCAAATTTTAAATTACTGAGAAACTGCTTTTTCGAATGAAGTTATATTTGAAGTAAAACAAAATGTTTGAGTCAAGTAGATGTCACTATTTGCAGAAAAGGTGATGGAGTCGATGAATCTCCGATTTCCATGGGTATCCCGTACAATCTACGGAATAGTTCTGCATAATTTATCTTCGCTGCCTTTATATTTTCTCGAAGCTGGTGAATCACTTGCGGTCATAAAAACGATTGAATCCTACTGGCGGATCTACTTTTAATTTCTGAAAGGTTGATCTTGATGGAAGGAGCAAGCTTAAATCGATACTCTAGAGCTTGTTTTCCCTTCTTTTCCCATTCAATTTTTGAAAACGTTTGAAAATATTGTACGTCTTCCATTTTGAATTCTCCGTTTCCAATTTTGGATTCTGTAATTTAGGGTAATTGAAAAATAATTCCAGGTAATTGGAATCGGTTCGTTCTCGTTTCGTAAATCCTTAAGATTCAACGTAATTTCTTCTATGTTGTTAAGCATTTCGTTTTCTCAATTCAGTATTCTCTGCAAATCCTCTCACGCCAGTTACGGTCTTCGGGAAACCTAGGTACGATGTCCAAACATTTAATCCCAGGGCTTGACAATTTGTGACAGGTAAAAGTCCCTCGTTGCGTTTTGCTTTCAACTTCACTTGCAGGAAACAGTATAGACCTCAAGATTAATTATTCAGTCTTATAATATTCAAGTATTTACAATATTTCAAAAATATACAATATATTACAGAAAACTCCAAACAGATTTGAACAAATTATATACAAAATGTTCAGCAGTTACATAGAACATATTTCTGAAACGCTGGTGCGTAAATCTCGAATTGCTGTTATATTAAATTTACATCTATACAATTTTAATAATTTTACAAAGCAGTTTTAAGAAAATGCTTCTCAAAATTATTTACAGCTTTTTGAGTTTCTAATAGTTGATTTCGTCAACTGCAGTATTCTGATCATACTCTTTATCGAGCATCTCTTGGCCCAAACTAGCAACCAGCACTGTTATAATCCTCTCGTAACCCTTCTCAGTGGCTAACTCAATCGGCGTCTTTCCCTTGTCATTCTTCCGCTTACTATTGGCCCCACCCCCAAGCAGAGCCTGAACAATACTTTCACCACTGTTACCCAACAGAATAGCCTCGTGAAGAGGAGTGTTTCCCTGTGTCCCCAACTTCCTGTTCACGTCTATTCCGTGACTGATTAAAGTATTCACGCACTCTTCTCGTTTATTCTTCAACTGGAACAAAAACAATAGAGTTGATGTAATTGCCTAATAAAATGAAGCAAAAAAACACATGTAACATACTTTGGAACATCTCAATTACTGCTGCTAAGCAATTATTTCAATTTCTCAATGAAATTTCTGCAAGCCTCATAAATCATGCCAAGAAATAAAGTTCTGAAAATTGAGGACGAAGTGTTTTTGACAGAACAAAAACTTGTCTCCAAAAACGTAAACCGACTAGGGCATGAATTGCTCTCGAACGATTTTGTTCATCTGTGGCAAGTCCAATGGCCACAGATGAACAAAATAACTTTAGAAACCAAACTTGCTTTCTTAATCAACAATGAAAAAGGGTCAAAGTCTACATGCTACTTACTCAGTGCTCCTTTAATTTCACTGTCGTGACTAAAATCACCACTCTATAACTAGTAATTAACCTTGAAATCAGAAACTGTATGAACAGAATTTAATGGCACAGCAAATCCTGGCCTACAATTCAAATAATTTTCATTGACTCAACAAAAAAACTAGACCAAAAAATGACTAGGAACAGGCTAGGAAAACAACTTGAAAAAAAAACAATCAAAGAACATACCCGGCAGATTGCCGGAAAATAGCCGCCGTTGATTCCAATAAGCATGATTGTGATTGAACGAATAGAATATATTGAAAAAAAAAGATTTTTGTACAAAAATATTTTTTTTAAGTCCGATTTATTTTGATGGCATTTCGTAGATGAACATAACGTACTTCTGTTTCTTAGAGAGAGGCTACAGGGGCTACTATCAACACCAATAAGCATTAGAGGTGGTAACTAAGACTTATAGGAACGACGTTCAAATAGCGGGCATCTAAAATTGGGCTTTATGGGTTTATCCCGTTTCTATTTCTGACTTCAATTTTTTATACCGACTCTGTTCATTTTGAATTGCTTTGCTTAGCAACTGATGTTCAAATTCACTTTTAGCAGAATGAGAGAAGAGAGAAACTAGCCTAGGGAAGTCAAAAAGATTTCACGCAAAATGTCGAAAAGGCGGCAAAATGGTAAAGCGAAAAAAAGTTTGACGAAGTAAAAAAAACATAGCAGGACAAGTCCTGACGTACAATTCAAAGAATTTTCATTGACTAAGCAAAAAACTAGACCTAGAAAGGACTATGAATGGATTGGGAAAACCATTTAGAAAATCCGGTCAAAAAAATCGAAAAAACAGAAAAGATCAAAGCGAAATTGCCGCATGTGAACAAAAAACTACTAGCGAGAAAGCGAATTTTTGTTCAAACACCGTTTTCTCACTCTACTTTAAATTTAGAGCGAAAAAATTTCACGCCGCAAAACCACTCGCTTTTTCGCTCCACTTCCTGTTTCGGCGTGACCAAAATAACTCTTCCAATTTGACTTCAAAAATTTGTGAACGAAAATGTGTGAACAGATCTTAAAAAAGACAGCGCCCCAATACAATTCAAATTCTTTGAATTGTAAAAATAGGAGCGCTATAATAGGCGGCTGAGGAGCTGAGGCGGCTATTAATAAATGCTTCAAACGAAGGTTCTGGAGCAATTCTATAGGGTATATACTGGCTGAGTTGGTGTCTCATCCTCAGAACAGGCTCTAATTTTAACAAAAAAGGGGATATCATTTTATCAGATAATGAGCTCGTATTATAATCAACCATATTACCTCGCCCTTCGTTTAAAATCAAATAAAAACCCATTACTCTGGTAGAAGCATAAAACCATAGTTCGGAACAAAAGATGCTGGAGTGCCACTTGCAAGTCATCCGAAGTTCATAATGAGGAAAGCTCGAATTGACATAACGACAGTAAACTTGATTCAGTAAAACAGTGACACATCAAATTCCCTGTCAAAAGGAACCTGGCACCTTCATTGTCGACAACTCTGATAGCTTTATTATTTATTATTAGATGGTAAAATCAGCTGCACAGTAATCTGTGTTCTTTTTCTAAAGTTCCATGCTTTTATTCAAAGGAGAGAAGACTCTCCATATGTCAGTAGAAACGTGTGTACTAACAGCAACTACTAGGAGTGACTCATTGGCCGAATTGATGCAGTTGATTTCAGCTCCATCCTCAGAGAGTAATTGTGCTACTGTGTCCACGTCCCCAGATCCCTTCGGGCCTACTTCCGTGAACAGAAGTCTATTCACTGAACTCAAATGGCTGTTCTCTTGTTGTTGCTTCGACTCTTTCTTACCAGCAGACGCCTTCTTCTCTTAAAAAAAAACTTGCAATATTAAACCACTTAAACATTCACAAAACAATCAACAGATATCTCCCATAAGAACTGGCTGCAAAAATGTAAAAACCGGTGAAGCAAAACATTGCCTTTCATTGACATAACTTTGTAAAATGATTATTTCTGAGTAATACAACGCGAGCTAATTTTTAGCTGTTGCAGAAAAAAATCCCCGCGGAAAAAACCACTTCATTTTAGATAGGAAATAAACCTCCACTTTACTATTAAAGAGCTGGCGCATTCAACGCATTTGGCCATGCTTTCTACTGCGAATTGATACTAACTTGACGCAGGTTTCAGTTTGTGTTTCGTGTTGCCAAAAATATCCTTGTCTTTCTGGGACACTAGAGAATGCACCGCAGTCTCAATGTCACTCGGATCAGTATCACTATCAACTTCGTCTCCACTCACTCCCCCACCTCTGCGATTCACAGGATATCCACCCACTACCGTATTCTTGAATATCGACATGTTCTTCCCTTTAAACGGGTCCCCAAGTTTTCCACTTCCCATGTCACTACGATTCGAGCGGATTGGAAAATTTAACACTAGACTGAATTCATGCCCGTCTTCGTGAATGGTTGCCGACATCAGCTTACCCAGTTTGTGCTCGCCTATCATCTTGCGAAAGTCCATGTCATTTTGGCTATGAGCTTTTAGGTGATTCGCTATAAAGTCGACGTTTTGACGCCAGTATCCCTTTCCAGGACTGATAGCACTAAGAGGGATTTTCTTTTCCTCTTTGAACACTTTTTTAGACTCATCTTCCGCCAAATATTTCTCGATAGCTTTCGTGGATGGATAAAACAATCCAACAGTTTGTGTCTGAACTGAGGTGTTCTCTGTTTTAGCAGGTGCTTTAGCAGTCATTGGGAGCCAAGTTGGGGTGGCTCGGCTGTCCAGACTTTTGATTGCATCCTTTACTGGCATCCCAGACAGTAGCAGACCAGTGTTGCGCGGGTCCGGTCTCTCAGGCGCTTCCAACACGGCACCACAAGTTGAGCAGAAACGCGCGTATGGTTGATTAGACGCTGAGCACTTAAGACACCTAAGAAGAGTAGTATTGCAGTGTCTACCAAGGTTCATAACCAACAGTCATTCTGAACTGAATTTATTAGTGAATTAATATGAAACTATTTGGATCATTGAGCATAACATATGTCTGTCAACATTGTGCATTCCATTAGCTACACCGCAAGTTAATAATTGAAAATGAGTTTTTCAGAGGTATAACCTTGAGAGCGGTGATGGATGCTTTGGCTTAGTTCCACACCAATCACAGAACCTCGCATCGATACTATTGACTCGGCCACATTTAGAGCACGACATCATACAGTCATCGTCCAGGAGCAACGCCGAAGTGTTCACAGGAGGTCTTTCCAAATTACTCTTCACTTTGACCAACTCGCTGTCCAACTTCTCTTCACACTTCAGACAAAACTGCACGCTTGGGGGGTTCAGTGCCCCGCATTCGAAGCATTTCTTCTTATCTGCAGTCCGTAAAGTTGCTTGAGGCTGAAACTGCTCAGCTAGGTCAAATTCACACACCACGCACTTGTCAGTGTTCAACGGCACAGTTGACTGACACTTTATACATTGGCCCATTTGCCCTGGTTCTGGAGGGGGTAGCTGTTTCTCAGTCAACGGTGAACAGGGATACCCACACTCGTTGCAAAATTTAGCATTCGGGTCGGCGGGTCGTTTTGCAAAGCAGCAAATACATCGCAGGAAGTCGGTTTCTCGTGATACTCGCATTGCAGTTTGGGTAGTTTTGGGTGGCAAGTCCTGGGCTAGATTCGGATAGAATCGATTGGTGTTCAGTTCAAATGAGAGGTCTGATTTCTCTCTCTTCAGAGACCTCTGAGGAGAGAAGTTTCGCTTCGAAGTTGCATAGGGGTCCGGATAACTTTTTTCCTTGAGAACTGTGGAATCGGGTGTGATGGCCGCTTTAAGTGCTTCGTTGAAGATCCAGTTATCAGACGCCGTGCCTGAAATTAAATTCTCGTTTTCAATCACACGAAGCAGAAATTTAACCAGCCACACAGTTGTGTAATTTGTCCTTGAATTTGACGATTGTAAATCACGTAAAACGTAACACGTACCATATGCTTTTTAGTTATTTGCGAGCTTCTCATTTTGTTCAAATTATATATATGTTTAGTCTGTATTTAGTTGCTGTCACTGGTAATTTACCAGTCATGTGTGACTGTTTATAATTTAATCATTAACACAAAAAGACGATGCTACTGAAGTTGCTGTTTAAACAGAAAGATTCAAGCCCACAACTTAAAAAGAAATCTTAAGCGAGTGTCGGGTTAGCCCAGCGGCAATCACAGTAGAATTCGACGTGAATTAGTGTCGAACCCACATTTTACGTGAAGCGTGAAATGCTTTAGGCTCATGTCAGAAGCCACTACGCCACGGCTCGCTCCATGGAATTTTAGTTGGATTGTATTTGTATGTCTATCGCTTGGAACAAACATAATAGAATGTTGGTATATTAGAATTGTAAAGCGGTTAATTGTGTTCATCGTTTGATATGTTTATCGCCACATAGCTTCAAACTCCAACTGCATTGTACTATACTACAGTGACGTTAGTCTTAAAATAGAATTATTCGCTCAACAAACGATATACAGAATTTCCATCTACCATAGTACCATTGTTTCTACCATAGCAAGTCCGATATGACCGTAGAAGCTGACTGTATAATTTGAGTTAGAATTTGTATTTGTGGGAGTGAGCCGTGGCGGAGTGGCGACTGATTTGAGCCAAAAGCAACTCTGATTCACAATCCAAACCAGCTAACAGTCAGGTGGTTCAAGCCTGACTATCAACTAGTGATAGCTACTCTGCTAACCCGACACTCACTTATTAACGGCTGTTTTTTGCAGCTCCAATTAACGCTATGCTATTCTTTTTAATCGCATGCTTGCTGTTCAATATTGTTCTTTTCGAAGACACAACCGAACTATAAGCTCAAAGTATTTTCCCTCCGTCATTTTTCGTCTATGGGTGATATTGGAAAGCGCGTAGAGCTAACATTATATCAATACAAGGGCTCTTCAATATCACAGTTTGGTGAACCGCAAGATTTTTGCCGAAATTTGGTCATTATGCCATTTTTTAAACTTGACAATTATTAAATTTCAATCTTTACATACATTTTCACACATGTTTCACATATCACAACATAAACGGCAGGTTGCCGAAACCTACGCTCAAAATATACTGTTCAGTCCTGGTTACAAAAACAGAAGTAGGATTCAAAGAAAAGAATTTCTGATTTCAAATTCAACCCAATTCAAATTATTCACAACTCAAATTTCAAACACTAATGCGTCTCAACTGATACCAATTGAATTTCAAATATTTTACACTCCAAATTTAGCTTATAATAGTGACTGCATTAGTCTTTTACTGATTAAGTCAAGTATCCTCGAAATATTTATCACACGATTTACGAAAAATCAAGACAGAAAAAAGTTGAACAACTACGGGCGCACAAATTCAGCTGCTCACTGGTAGAAGTCACCTATAGAACTTCATCTACACTTCTTGTGGCACCTGAGCACGGTCCCAACGATATTGGAAGAGGAAGAATTACAACCTAGAGTGACACCCTGAGCTACAATTCGTATTTTCGTTGCCCAAACCAAAGAAACTAGAGCTCCAAATGACTACTCTGGACTTTGGAAATCAATCAAAAATGCAAAAAAATAGTGAAAACATACCCGGCAGATTGCCGGAAAATAGCCGCCGTTGATTCTCATAACTCAATTGGGATTGAAAGACAAGAAAATATCAACAAAAATTTATTTTTGTATAAAAACATTTTTAAGTGCGATTTATTTTGATGTCATTTCGTAATTGAACATACTCCTGTCTCTCAGTGAGAGACTACAGGGTCTAGTATCAATACCAATAAGCATTATAGATAGTAACTAAAACTTACGAGAACAAAGTTCAACTACCGGGCATCTAAAAATGGGCTTTATGGGTTTATCCCGTTTCTATCTCTGACTTTGATTTTTTATACTGACTCTCTTCATTTTGAATTGCTTTGCTGAGCAGCTGCTGTTTAAAAGGACTTTGAGCAGAATGACAGAAGAGTGAAACTAGCCTAGAGAAGTCAAAAAGATTCTGCAAAATGTCGAAAAAGCGGCAAAATGGGTAAAGCGAAAAAGAGTTCGACGAAGTAAAAAAACATAGGACAAGTCCTGACGTACAATTCAAAGAATTTTCATTGACTAAACAGAAAACTAGACCGAGAACAGACTATAAATGGATTGGGAAAACCATTTACAAAAAAATCCGATCCAAAAAATCGAAAAAACAGTAAAAATCAGAGTGAAAATGCCGCATGTGAACAAAAAACCACTACCAAGAAACCGAATTTTTGTTCAAACACCGTTTTCGCACTCTACTTTAAAATTAGAGCGAAAAAAATTCACGCCGCAAAACCACTTGCTTTTTCGCTCCATTTCGTGTTTCGGCGTGACCAAAATCACCACTCCAATTTGACTTCAAAAATCATGAAAATGTGTGAACAGATCTTAAAAAAAAAGACAGCGCCCCAATACAATTCAAATTCTTTGAATTGTAAAAAATAGGAGCGTTATAATAGCCGGCTGAGAAGATGAGGGCGGCTATTAAACAGACAAATTTTCAAGAAACCAGAAACTTGTTACAATACAATCTTCTCCCTCATATTTGAAATGATTGCAAGACTTTACGCCTAAAACCACAAGCTATTTGCTCCGGTTACTGGCTCATCGTGGCTTAAATAACTCCCGAGGTTCGCACTCAAGAACCATTAACAAGTGTGAACTGATCCTAAAATGTCAGAAATTTGTAAATAACAAGTTTCGTGAAACTTTTGTGCATAAGTATTTCGACACAAAGTATAACAAAAACTGAACATAAACTACTACAGAGCTGAACGGCCGATTTTATTCGCAAAAAAACTGATGAAAAATTATACCTTTGCGAACGAACTATACTGTAGTTAAAGTCGAACAACATGGAAGAATTAATTCAAATATTAATTGAAAAATCATAAAGCAACGACTCAGAATCAAAAAGTTTAATTGTGATTTATTGAAATAATTTAAAAAACCGAATGGTACAAACTAAATTTATCCCCAAAGTGTTTGCAAAACCTCTTATCGATTCAACGATCCAGCGCCAATCAAGTAAGAAAACAATTAACTGAAAAACCATCACGAAATTGATTCAATAAATTCAACATTCCTTGGACTTTCCGAACAAAGCATCATCCAGCGTACTTTCTGAACACGACACGCATTTTCACAGTTTAAAAAGGATTTGAAACAACCGAAAAACGTCGGTCGAATTCCTCTCAAACGGCTGGCGAAGGGTTGGCGTTGGTAATGGACGGAGTGGCAGAAAGAAGTCCCAAAATTGACCTTTAAATCACGGTTCTGAATTTATACCTCCTTATGAGTTCTGGTGAAACGCATACTAAGAGTACAGTAGAGCTCTTAGAACACTGAACAGACATTTATTGCCTTCAAGCTTTCTCGTTTCATCCAGTTTTCACGACGAGAAGTCAAAGCGTCTGACGAAAAATTGATCGAGCAAAAAATCGCATAAAAAAGAGCCAGCAGGACCCAAATAATTGCTACAGAAGTTTGTTCAACAGAAAAGAGCATTGAAAAACAAAAACATTCACGTACGTAGTAAAGGACGTCAGTACGTCAAAAAAGCCCCTAATTAAAAGCAATTATTAAGATCAAAATTTGTGACATTTAAACGCAATGCAACTAAAACAACACTAAATTGTAAATAGTAAAATAGTGTCACAAATAGTAAAAATGTTAAAGGCAAAGGTAGATTTTAAAAACAGTCGAATTTTCAAAAATTTGGTACTTATCTAAAATACAAAGAACACGAACAAGCGTTCGAAAAATCAGCAAGAGAAATGCAAGCCAATCAATCCATTTGGTCACAGAAAATAGAAGAAAATCAGTCAAAAACTGATTTAAAAGCGTCCAAGTGACAAAAACCAATGTAAACAAAGAATATCACAAAATGTCCAGTAACTACCATAAGTCAATAAAATTGATATTGAATTAATTGAAAACTTTTCGGGAAAAAAACAAATTTAAAACAAAAAATTGCTTTGAAATGACCAACAGCACGCGTGATTTAACATTTATGCTGATTTAGCAAACAAATCTTCACGCCTAGTTTTCCTGCTCAGCTCCCAGAAAAGTTATGAACAAAGAACAATTTCCTTTTCCTCTCTCTTCATTTTAGTTCAGGCCATGGACCTAAACACCTTGGTTGCATGTGCTGCATTTCCGGTTTCAAAAACACCAAAAATTATCAATAAAAAGACGCTCCAAAAATACTAGCCCTCAAAATCTGTACTCAACCTCGGTTCGTGAAAACAACGATGAGGCCAGTTGTGAAGGCTGTGAAGGGGGGTGCACCGGGGCTGATGGGGGCAGCACTGGGTGGGGGGGGGGGGGGCAAAAGCGCGGTGGGGGGGGGGGGGTGGAGCCAATAGTGGGGGTGGGGGGTCAACAAAGGGGGGGTTGTCAACCTCTAAGAACCGCCCCTCACACCATAAGTATACGTATAAGTCTCCAAGACAGTTTGAGCTGAAACAGACCTGAAAGGCTCTAAGAGCACATAATGCCCGCTGGGCGCTACCTGTTTATCCCGTTTTTGAGGACGAAAAGTCAAAAGCGTCAGACGAAAAATTGGTCAAGCGAAAAATCGCATAAAAAAAAAGACCGACAGGACTAATATAATTGCTACAAACTTCGTTTGAGAGCAATTAAAAAGCATAACACGCAAAATTTTGTCGCAGCTAAATTGATTAGTTAACTCTTGTCAACATACTTACTTAGTAACGATTATTAGTACTTCGATACGATTTATTCTCTATTTTATAGAACCCCGCTCAAATGGAGTAAGAGATACCGAATTTGATATGCTAATTTCAGTGAATTTTTCCAGCTTCATACTAATTCGGAGAGCACCAGGCACCAAGAAGGATATCCCGAAACCCGAACTCAGTGCATTCGGAGAGTTTGACGACATAATTGTCTCTATCCAATCAAACACTCTGACAGGTAAAGCAGTATAATTAGAGCTTGAAAAACTACCAAAAACCGGTCAAACTCGTTAATTTAGTCCGATTCAAGTACCATACAGTGCGTAGAAGCACAGTTCCTTAAGCGGTAAATTAAGTGGTACTGTGTCGTGTTTCTGCACATCATGTTGGTGATCTACAGCTTAACTTTAACTTGTTGAAAAGAGAATTAACTTTGATACTCTCATTCTTTCATTCTGAGCGCTAAATTCCATAAGTAAGAAAGTAAGAAAAACTTTTTTCAAAGCACAGAGTAAGGCCTCTTACTGGCTACACTGAAGCATACCAAAATTTCACCAATTGGGTTTTTGAGCAAATAAATGGAAACGCACAATCTGCAAATATTATTACATTTGTTCAAACTGATTATCGGCAAAAAATCTCGGAATTATTATTAACACATCTGAGATAGAAACTAACTCCCCTATCTATTAGCTAAGACAGTTAATTAGAGCTGGACGGAGGGGATTTTGAATTTTATTTCACTTATAAACAAAACTCAACAGAAATTTGATTGCTTGTTTGAATTAAGTTAGCATTCTGAGCGAAACAAATTGCTGAACAGCGAAGCTGAACGATTAGTTATTGGGACTAACTGCTTATCAAGTAATGCAACGTTAATCTACAAAAAGCGGACAATGCAGCTCACAAAAGTAAACTGCAAAACGTAATATCCTGACAGATTTGTAGCGAACACGGTCACATAAATAATAAATCAAATTCTTGAATTAATCACTTTTTATGTAGGTTTTTAATTTTTCAAACATTCTCATTCCCAATTACCTTCTTCAATTGTTATTCTAAATTTTTTTTTTTGCTTTAATTTAATGAAAGCAATCAGTTTTTAATTCATAGCATTTTGCGCCTCAACTCTTTGGAAAACTTGAAGCAACTTCCAATATGATTCATGCTTGTTGGTTCAGGATTCTAGGCCAAAAGATGAACTCTAAGCTGTGGATTAAAAAGTGAGTGAAAAATTACATTGTATACTCAATTCAGTGAAACAATTCAAAGATAGCGGATGAGAGGAGTCGGCACAATGGACAGTCACTATCACCGAGCCTCGACAAATGAAAAAGTGCATGACAACTTTCATTAGGAGACAGAAAATACTCAGTAAAGATGCCTTTGATAAGATAGACCCTTCGTTAGTATCAATTGTTTCAATTCAGCTAATTGATTGATCAACGCTTTGATTACACAATTTAGGATTTCCTCCATAATCAGTATAGTACAGAAACCAAAATTTTAGAAATAGGTTATTTAACCATCTTCTAGTACTAACTTTTATTTTTCACCAGAGACGGAGTCTGGTGCACTGCCTTCCTGAAGCTAGTCTCATTATCTTCCAGCAAACCAGTGTCCCCGTGTCCATTGTCCACAAATGTCACGTGAAGAGTTTTCGTGTTCACACCACTCTCTTTACCGTCAGGCAGACATGCCACAGCCTTCAATTATGTTTACAATACGTTAGCTAGGGAACCTAAGGGCTGATTACAAAGCTGTGTTAAAAGATGCTAACAACACGATTTCACTATACAATAGTAAAACTCATTGTACAAAAAATGGATCTACAATTTAACAAAATTGATCAATACTGTTCGGCATTCAGCGTCAACAAATACATTGTAAAGAAATTGCTAGTCTATCCAGGTTTTAGCAAAACCAACCCTTTTTGGAGAGAAATAAACAAGCAACATTTTTCGTTTTAAAACGATTGGCCGAGACCTATTTTTATTGGAAAGTAGGTACAAAAATCAAGCAAATGAAGTGAGAATTAGACAAGGAGGCTCGGTAATGTGTGTTTGCACATAATGTTTCGACCCCTCTCATCGTCAATTTTGGCTTAATTGTCTACCAAATGAGGAAGAGATAGAAAACTTTCATCAAAAAATCTCAGCCTGATCAAAAATAATTGGTCTATGAACAAAAAAAATGCTTTCAACTCAAATTACCCGGAAATGCAAATAAAACCACATTAGTGGGCAGATGAGACCTGCTATTAGTAAGACCAAGAGGCAACAAGCAAAGTCGAATAGCAAAACAAACATTTAGATCCAAAACTCAAATTTTTGATAGAAAAAAACAATAAAGTCAAAATAGTTAAACAAAAGCTTGTACTTCAGTAAAATTAACAAGTTAGATTGTACTTCACTAGAAAAAAAACATGGAACCAGTCCCTGATGACAATCAGTAACAAGTAATAATGAAAACCATTATATATCAACTGATACTTCAAATAAATTCATGCTCTCCCATTCCTCAATATGAAGAAATTGAGACCTGTCATTATCCAGAATAAGTCGTGCGTCTACAAAAACAAACAACAAATCAGAGGAAAAAAATCACTAAATTATGCAAAAATGGTCTCAAGGCCACTAAAAACGATAATCAGATATGTGGCCTCTGGAAGATGAGACTAAATAACAAGTGTTAATAACAGATACATATTTTTCGAAAAAAATTAATTTCAAAGACATAAACATTAGCTATCAATTGAAATCAACAAAAACGGTTTATTTTATTTCACAAAAAACATTGAGATTTGTCATTATATCGAATATGTCATAGGCCTGCAAAAAGAACGACAAGGTCAAAAATCAAAACCAAGATAAACTTTTTGAGAAAAACCGGTATCAAAGCCGTTGAAACAATATGCAAAGCACCAAAAACATTAGATATGTTCAATTGCACCCATCTCTGACGCCAAAAAATTGAGATGCCACCTGTTATTAATGAGAGAAGGCAACAAGTATACCAAAAAGAACAGCAAAGTGCAATATGAAAAAAAAACAGAAAATAACAATTTTAAAAAAAAATTACATCCAAATTCATGAAAAACTTTAGCTACCCAACGAAATAAGTTAATAGGCTCCTTTGTTTATCCATAGAAAACCGTAGAGAACTGCAAGTATCCAGAAACTATCATACGACCACAAAATAACAGACAAAAACGAAAGTCAAAAGTTAAATTAAAATTTGCCACGCAAAAACGGGATTGATGCCGTTGTAGAAATATAAAAATTTCCATAACTTTTCAAATTATTTTATATCAAAAGTCACGAAAAACGTAAGGATATCTTTTTGAGCTTCCATAGGAAGCCCTTAAATCTGCATCTATCAACAATTTATCTTAAGACATCAAAAAGAACAGATAAAGAAAAAAATCCAATAAATTCTGATAGAAGACGGTGTCAAAGCAGTTAAAACCAGAACCTAATCGCCTAATAACTGACGTGTTCAAATAGGCCTCCTTTCTAAACACCAATGTGATATCTGTTCCTTCAATTATGTGTCACGACAAGGAGCCACAAAGACGGGAAAAGTCAAGAATTTTTTGTTAAAATTTGTATTATCGAAGCAGAAAAAAACGATTACTTAAAACAAAACATAAAAACTTTAAACTTTTTCCCTTAGAAAAACGATGCGACCTATCGTTACCTACCTTAAGCTAAAAAGAAGAAATAGAAAAGAAATAGCGACAAAAGACAAAGAAAAAAATCGCAAAGCTCAATACTTTTTATTTTGAAAATAAACATTTTTAGAAGTCAAAATGACCAGAAGCTTTCGACTAAAAAGCTAGATAGGTTTCCTTGAAACTGTTCCAGAAAACGATTGACCATTCATTAGTTGGCTTTGATTTGAAATTTTCTTTTCTGTATTTAACGTACAGAAAATTAAAAAGGCAAAAAAAAAATAAAAACATCGACTGATTATAATCCGAAATTTTTTGGCTTTCAAAACAAAGCGATTTCACCAAAACTTGCCTTGATATTGCCGATTGTCGTTCAGGAACATGTAATTGTTCAAAACAAAATGGATATGGATAATCTTAAGACATGTTCTAGGTGTTACCTTTTAAGAGAACTTTTAAGATATTTCTTCTAAAATTATTTAAGATATTCTAGATAGTCTTATGGGCGTCTCAAGACTAATAATAATCTTAAGGCTCACCTGATTATTTAAAGTTCTACGTCTTTAGTCTGTTACTCTTCAATAATAGTAATAGTAGACGGTGCACGGGCACCAATGCTACGGTCTAAACTATGTCTCAATCGAGAGGAGTTGATATCTATATATATATATATATATATATATATATATATATATATATATATACTTTATTGTTAAATCAGGTCTGACTCCAGTAGTAACGAGCTAAAAGAGTGAAGGGATAAAAGCAGTGAAAATAGGAAAGGGAATATCTATATATTCAACCAATCACAATCGAGTATTTAGAGTTAGTTCTGAATTTATTGTTTCTTTAAAATAATTCTTTGGATTAGATATTGGATGTCAATCAATATTGACTCCAATCTGTGTAAAAATCCAATATCAAAAATAATTTATGCATTTTGCATAATTATCGAGTTAAATTAGCAAAAAACCGACAACATTTTAATTCAAAAATACCCTAAAAAACAGGTAAAACTTGCCTTCTTGGGAGTTAACAAAAACTCTGTCACCAGTTTTTAGGTGTGTTAATCTTGCAACCTTAAACAAAGTGGACTAAAAAGCTTATTATTTTGTTCCATTTTTGATAAAAGGCAAAATTACAAAAAATTAAACAGAAATGGAATCAAACAATTCAACAAGACTTCTGTTTTTTTTTGCTGCTTAACCAGTAATACTATTGTTATCCAAAATTTGGCGTTTTGGACTTAATTGGCAAAAAAATGCGTAAGAATCCGGAAATGTAAAAAATAATGAAAATCGGTCAAATCGTGACAAACCTTTAACCCTCGATAAATCCGTGCAAAAAACGAAATTCAAAAAATATATATTCTACGCTGTACGGTCTTTCTAATGATACCACTCACAACCCTTTACAATGGATATATCGATCGGCCAAAATTGACTGCACAAAAAATCCTTTTGTGTATATAGTTCATCCCCTACTAAATTGGGACGGAACAACTAATTTAATCTCTTCTCAGCAGCTTTGATGAATTGTACACTAAAGCCAGCAGAGGATGATCTTAGCTTAAGTTTTGATTACGATTTTCAGCTCATTACTTGAGCCTAGCTTAAAATCAGATTTCTCCCCAACTGAACCACCTACTCGAGTGGCTCGAAGCAAGCAAACCCAATATCTCTGCTGAAAAAACCAAACGCAAATGTGAGTACCACCTTGAGAAACTAGGTAAATCTTGACCCCTAAAAATTCAATAACACACTAATACCACTTTAAAATGAAGTTAAAATTCATCGTGTTGTTTATTACAAACAAAACGAAGATTGAACCGTGAAAACAAAGCTCCAAAAAGGCAACAATTTGTTGAAGAAAACTCCTGAGGTTGCACTAAATAGATATTCAGGATTCGTGAAAATCGTAAAAAGCTATTGACCATAAGGTTTTGAAATCTGGTGCGCCGATATAGGCTCCAACAATAGATGACACAAATTGGAATCAGCTCCAAGATGAACAGAATAACTAGCAAGGCTCTAAAAGAGGTGCTCAGCGACCTAATGACCTCCGGGCTTTGCCTGTGTTTCCCGTTTTGGAGGAAGAAAAGTTAAAAGCACCACATGAAAAATTTGTCATATGAAAAATCGCATTAAAAAGAGCGCAGGCCAGGTTTCGTTTGAGAGTCATTAACTACAAACTTTGTTTGAGAGCAATTATTAAAGTCAACAGGACAAAACACAAAAAATGCTACTTTCTTAGAACATAGCCGGCAGATTGCCGGAATAGCTGCGAAAGAATAGACCTGCGTGCCGTATAGAGATAGAAACAGATACATATCTAAATTGAAAAAATATCGACGCCGCTAAAAAAAACTAGGTAAAAAACATTCAGCAATAAATTAATAAAGCTTGTTAAAATCATTCCGCAAAATCCTCTTATTAGGGACCTTTACTGCACATATGAGTTCCTTTGACCTTAAGCAAATTCAAATTAAACTTTAGTTTTAAAGTGCAAAAGTCACTTTATTGAGTGAGGTAAGTCACGCATGATCAAAATCTAATCACGCAAATGATGTTAAAACCTTTGCTAGAGCGAGAGTGAGAAAAACATAACCGACTAACGTCGGGCGAATTGCTCAAACGACCGGCGAGCGGTTGGCTTCGTCAGTAGCTAGCCACGGCTTATTGAACCTAGCGATAGCTTGATTCGACTCATCACTTTTTAGTTTTCTAGCTTTGTTAGCAAACAAATCATAGAAATCATTTAAAAAAAATTGCAAAATGCAAAATTGAAAAGAGAAGCTTCCAGATTTCTCAGTGAAAATGTCGAAACTATTTTTTCTCTCCTGAGTTATTTCAAGTAACCCATCTGCAAGACTTGAAAAACTTTGTTGGCCAGTAATGATAGTTAAACTCAGAAAAGGACAAAAACACTCAAAAATTTTGAAAACAATCGCGATTTATAACAAAATCTTGCTAAATTGCGACATTAAAATCATCAAAACCATTTCATTGTCTCATGAGACTATCCAGTATCACTATTTCAAGCTTTAATTATATTTACTGGTTCAAAAACATCCATAGACTTGGACATAATAATTTTTCGAAAATTTAAAAAAAAATTAAATTTTATCAAAAAAGTGCTAAAGCTGGAGTAATTAAAATATTGATAACAGTTCCATGAATCTAAAAACTATGCAACAAATGTTTCATGAAGCCTTGGAGGAGGTCCCTAGGACCCTGGTGACGGAAAAAAGATAAACTCAAAAAGATTCAAAAAAACTTGAAAAAATTGCAAACAATTTTAAAAATAGCTGATCTTAAAATCTTTAAAAACCTTCCATTACATCTAGAAGCTTTGCAGTAACATAAACTCAAACTCTAGAGGTTATGTGGCTGATGAGATTGGAAAAAACAAGAAAATGACAAAAAATTCCAAAAATTTGAAAAATGGAAGTTGCAAAAAAAACTGCCAAAATTTGTGATAAAAGTTGTAACTAATCCATGGCCAACAAAAAATTTCCAGTAACTCATTATAAAACCTTACCGGAGATTTTCTGTCAGGCTGAAAAACCTGAATAAATGACACTAATGACAAATAAACAGATAATAGCGATAATAAACTGACAATAAATGTTGAAAAAAAATTAAAAATTGCAAGTTTTTTCAAAAAAACGCTGAAATTCGTGGCGTTGAAATCAGGAAAAACAATTCGTTATTTTACGAAATTATACAGTACCTACTTTTGAACCCTAGGGGTCGTTTCTTGAGTCTTGAGGCTAGAGAAACATAAAAACCAACAAAAACTTGAAAAAAAAATGCAAATTTTAATAAAAAAAGATAAAATTTGTCATATTAAAAAATTGAAAGCTATTGCATGGCAAAAAAAAGGTTTCAAAAACTTATTATCAAACCCTTAAGGACGTTTTCTGGCCCCTGCGTCCGGAAAGAAGTGGATAAAGAAACAAATGTCAAAAAAAATGAAAAATTCGCACGTTTTGTCCAAAAAAAAGGCTGAAATTCGTGATGTTAAAATGTTGAAACCATTCCACTACACTAAAAACTATGCAGTAACCTAATATAAAACCATAGAGGAGGTTTCTTAACACTTAGGGCTGACAAAACACGAAAAATGACTTAATTTTCAAAAAACTTGAAAAAATTTGTGAAAATTAGTGTAAAATTGCGTGTTTTTAACGATCGGTTGTTCGTCAGTAGCCACGGGAGGCGGGGGGTGCACACCGGGGCTGATGGGGAGGGGGGTGGGCAACAGTAGGGTGGGGGGCAACAGCGCGGTGGGGGGTGGGGGCAATTGGGGGGGGGGTGAACAGTGGGGGTGTCGTCAAACTCTAAGAACCGCCCTTCACAACTTAAGTAGAAGTCTCCAAAACAGTTTGAGCTGAAACAGAGCTTAAAGGCTTTAAGAGAATTTAACGCTTGCTGGCGCTACCTGTTTATCTCATTTTTGAGGACGAAAAGTCAAAAGCATCAGATGAAAAATCGGTCAAGCGAAAAATCGCATAAAAAAAGACCGACAGGACTAATATAATTGCTACAAACTTCGTTTGAGAGCAATTAAAAACATAACAGGACAAGTCCTGACGTACAATTCAAAAAAAATTTCATTGACTAAACAAAAAATTAGACCAAGAGCGGACTATGAGTGAATTGGGAAAACCATTTCTAAAAAAAATCAGATAAAAATACAGAAAATCAATGTAAAAATGCCGCATGTGAACAAAAAAACCGCTAGCGAGAAATAGAAATTTGGTTCAAACAAAACTAGGCCTAGAATCAACTATGAATGGATTAGAAGAACCATTTAGAAAAAAAAATCCGATCCAAAAATCGAAAACAGTTAAAGTGAAATTGCCGCAGTTAATGTGAACAAAAAATCACTAGCGAGAAATCCAAATTCTGTTCAAACACCGTTTTCTCACTCCACTTTTAAATCAGAGCAAAAATTTTCACGCCGCAAAACCACACTTTTTCGTTCTACTTCCTGTTTCTGCGTGACTACTCCAATTTGACTCAAAAATCACAAACATAGCCGGAGGAATTCCGGAAACGATTCGAAGGAGAAAATTGCCCATAATCATGACTAAACAACACGAACAACAATTGTGAACCCTGACCCTCCACAAATGCCATATAAAATTTAAGGAAGAATAGAAACGGCATTCAAAAACAAATTGAACAAAAAAACTAGAAAAACTTAACTTGAGTTTTTTTTAATAGTACAAGGAAACATAAAGCCGAAAAAAATTCTTTTGGAATTAGAGTAATGAAAAGCTCGCAATGGGCAAGTCATAATAGGCTAGGAAACTTGTCAAAGATAAAAAAAAGAAACTCCAAAAAAATGTGAAAAATGGTTTAAGATTAACTGTCAATTTTCCTGAGAAAAAATGATTTATACCAAGAAAGCTTTAGTCAATTGGTATCTGAATACTCCTTAAGTAACATGCTTCTAATCAAATCCCACTTAAAGCATTAAAACAAAAAGACAGGAAAAAAATCATTAAATTTTGTCTAAAAATCAGCAAAAACTGATCAAAAACCTCCAAATTAGCATCAAACTCAAATTAAATGGTTGCAACCATCAATTCCTATCAAAACAAGCCTAAAACTGATGCAATATCATAATCAGACCTCAAAACCATCAAAAGTTGCAAAAAAACTGCTTTTAAAAAGCCGCACGTGAACAAAAAAAGTTCACTCGCTTAGAAAAATTTTTTCACATCAATTTCTCGATCTCTCAAAAACAGCTGTATGAACAAAAACCACTCTCTTTTTGCTCCGCTTTTCACTTTTGTTCAGCACCAAAATCACTCCTAATTTTTTACGCGTTTCATTTCCCGCTTAAAAATTCACTCCAATAAAATTGATTAAAAAAAGGACTTCTCCAATACTTCTTCGAGTCGTAAAAATGTGTGAACAGATCTTTAAAAAAAAGACAGCGCCCTAATTCAATTCAAATTCTTTGAATTGTAAAAAAAAACCAAAAGCACCGCAAAATAGCCCGCTCAGCTTACAGCTTCGCAGCTATAAAATGAGTTAAAATCATTATTGAACATAAATTGATTATTATCATGACTGACTGACGTGACGTGACATAATTGGAACCCTACCTTCAAGACCACTTTTCCAGGTGGTAGTGTAAATGGCCCACTGTACATATACGTACTCTTATGCAAGTGGTTCACTTTGCCAGAGGGATCGGGTCGAGTGCCGTTAATAGTATAATAAATCGATACATTCTCGGATGCCGGAACTACACTTCTCAGTTCCACCCGGGTATTGGTGTCGATGTTGAACTTGGATTCTCCAGGGCCTGGCACCCTTAGTGGTACAACAGTTGGAACTGGAATAGATCCAGCAGTCATCACAACATCTGAAATGACCGAATAATTTAATCGGTTCTCTTGCCTTAGGACATCGAATACATGTCGATAGCTTTTTCAAGCAGTAGATAAATACTAACGTCAAAAACCAAGTTTCATTTCTAGTTCATAACCCTAAATTCCTGCTAGTTTATTAATGCCTGCCAGTAACATATTGGAAGTATTTACCTAGACCTCAACTTGTTTGGAGAAGCCGTTAAGGGTGTAATGCTGACAATTTGTACTCAAATGACGAGTAGATTTAATAGATATTTTACATAATTTGATTGATGCTCTAACTGCGGCCGACGTTAATAGTCTAGTTATCTGTCCCTGCTTTTTCCTTGTACAATTACAGGTGTTTGTTCAAGTAATAGCGAAATAAATTCATTTCTTTCTTTTTTCTAAAGAGATAGCAGAAGTTGGGCTAAAAATCGCACCACGACATGTTCTCTTTGAACAACAAAAAGCTCAACAGCACGGATGAAAATTATTTTTTTAAGTGGACGAGGGTCTCCTGATTAATCACTGAAAATCTGAGAAAAGGTGAGCCACGTTGAAAAATGTTTTTTCATCGAATAGTACATAAATATTACTGTCTAGGAGCTATAAAACTTACTATGCAACAGTGATAATAACTAGTAATCTGTAGATAAAACTACACAATGGCGTAGCAACATTATTCACAAAGCTCACTTAAAGGTACTCTCGCTCAATTTATACATGGATGTCAAAATCAATTCGAATATCGGTCTGTTCTCGCTAACTAGCCCCGCGAAACGAAATTTGGAATAAGTAATAAAGGATTCTCATTGACATAGGTCTAGATCTATGCTACACACGCTCGCAAAACATTTAAGAACTCAACTCTTGTATAAAGGTTTATCAAAAAGAGTTTAATCAAGATCTTGATGACAATAATGACTTTTTGCAACTCATGAAGAGATCTTGCAAGCTCATACACGTTGAACTAAATATACAGTGCCCTGTTATGGTATGGTTCTCTTCGACCCTATCAAAAATCGTTTCACAGGAATGACATTACAAACTTCTCCAATAATATCAACATCTTTCATCTCTTAGCAAGATGTAATCAATTTCTATTTAAGCGCGATTGTTCTCCTAAACATTTCGACTATTAGTGTGATGCATATCAACAGATGTAGTATTGCTGTTCTGGGGATAGTGCAGATTGTCGTGAGTTGTTTCATTCTCTCTCCTCACAGCCACAGCTGGCAAGTGTATTGAATGCACTGGTGAGTTCACATGTGCTGGCATCCCGCCTCCTCCTGTCGTGGATCCCATTGATACTGACACCCCGGCTGATTTAGAATAGGTATCACTCCTTCCGTTCGGCCTAAACACAGCAACTTAGCATTTATAGTCTCCGTTAGTGACCAACTACCGTTTGTTCTTTTTAAACAAGGACGCATGAGGCCTGGAAACGAAAATTTATTAAGATACGATCATGCCCTCTTGACTTCAACGTAAGGGCAAGTAGCCAAGAAAAGAAACACAATTGACAATCGCCGGACGAATAACTCTCAAGAGACGGTTCCACAGTTTGCAGTAATCAGTGTCTTTATGCCCCCAATGACAATTTAATATAGCCGGCAAAATGTCAGAAAATATCCGCCGTTGACAAGCTTGACGCACATCGGGATTGAAACAGAAAATGAAAAAGAAGCGACAAAAATTGACCGACTTTTATCCCAAATTTCAAAAAAACTGAAAGGTAAGCTTAATACCAATGTCAGCGAGCAATCGCTCTTATGAACTTGGATAACCTAATGCACTAAGACTCAATGACCGGGCTCTATCGAATTATCCCGTCTTTAACTTTGCTCTTTTGACTTTGACGGTATTCACTGCACTGCGATATTCAATGCGCAAAAAATTCGAAATCCATTCAGTTGAAACAGTGAGTGAAGTAAGTCAGAAGTCAAACGTGAAAGTCGTGACTTATGTAAAACCAAAAACTCGATCAAATGGTAAAGCGAATTTAAAAACATAGCAGGACAAGTCCTGACGTACAATTCAAAGAATTTTTAATGACTAAACAAAAAACTAGATCTTGAACGGACTATGGGTGAATTGGGAAAACCATTTCTAAAAAATCAGATCAAAAAAGTAAAAAGAAAAAAATCAATGTCGAAATGCCGCACGTGAGCTAAAAACCGCTAGCGAGAAATGAAGATCTGGTTCAAACTAGGCCTAGTATTAACTATGAATGGATTGGGAAAACAATTTAGAAAAAAATCCCATCCAAAAATCGAAAAAACAGTAAACATTTAAGTGAAATTGCCGCATGTGAACAAAAAACCACTAGCGAGAAAGCGTAATTTCGTTCAAACACTGTTTTCTCACTCTAATTTAAAATTAGAGCGAAAAAATTTCACGCCACAAAACCACTCGCTTTTTCGCTCCACTTCCTGTTTCAGCGTGACCGATATCACTATTCCAATTTGACTTCAAAAATCATGAAAATGTGTGAACAGATCTTGAAAAGAGCGCCCCAACACAATTCAAATTCATTGAATTGTAAAAAGGAGAGCGCCGATATAATAGCGGTTGAGAGGCTGACGACGGTAATCAATAATATTATTAATGAAATCAACCAAGTTTGGTTTTCCCAACTTGGTATACCCCGATTTCAAGTGGATTAGCTCTACGTTTTTTCCAGTTCTCAAAACTACATCCATCAGAGAGGTGTAACTCGTGTCTGAAATTTATTTGTATTTCTTCGTCCAATCTTCGCAGCTAACTTTCGAAATTTGCTGTTGGCCTCTTAATGGGTGTATTATCATACTTTACAATACGTTTGAAGAAGTTGTTTTGAGAACTCATTTCAATGGCATGCCTCTCAAGAAGGACTTTGCGAGAAATTCTGGTTCTAGGATCTCTCATTTCTAATTTCCCGGAAAATAAGCAGCATAAATGGGTGCGCAACCATTAAAGATTTTGTTCAAGAACACAAGATCATAAATAAAAAAAATGTAAAAAAAATTGGCGGCATATTCAAAGTAAGTATACAATTAGTGTACTCCTGATCAGTAAAGCAATTTTTTAAACAGATTTTTCAACATAATTTAATGCAAGTAGGTTGTAATTTTTCCATTTTCTTCAAAGTGACTTTTGCTGGCAACAACACATTTGTACCGTGGAACAAAACCGATAAAAATAACTTTTCACTAAATTGGATTTAACTATCATTTTTGTTGTACTACGTATAGACCTTCGATATTTTTGTCATTTAGTTTGCTATACGTTTTGTTAAACAGCACGTTAGTATGTAAAAATGGCACGTGCAATTAAGGGGCGTAAAAGATGTATGCCACCTAAGCTGGGGGACAGATTAGATTCAAAAATACATCAATGAGTTGTAAGGGTTCAAACGGGGAAAGGGCGGCAAATGCAACTAAGGAGAAGACTGGTTGAGCTCGAAATTACCTTTTGCCCCGGTTTTGCCTGTTCTATTTAACGAAGTAAAGCAATGACATTAATGGCTCTCAAACGGCCGTTGAGTGGTCGGCTTCGGTAGTGACCAGCTGGCTCTTAGAAATGCTAGCATTAGGGGACAGGGGTGAGCAGAGTGGGGGTTCTAGTTGAGAGGGGGCGGCACGAGGGGCGGGAGGTGCAAACAGGTGGAAGAGGGTCGGGGGTTCAAACTATAAGAGCAGCACTTCACGCAAATTTATGTCTCGTCAACAGTTTCGTGGAACCAAATACTTCGAGGCTAGCAAGGCGTAAGCTGAGAGCTGGTCGCCCCGTTTATCTCATTTTTGCGTCAGAAGACTGTAATAAGCTTCAGACGAAACATCGGTCAAGCGAAAATTGCACAAGAAAGACAGCAGGATTAATATAAATGTTACAAACTTTTTTGACAGCAATTGACCAAACTATTTTTTTCTACTGACAGTTTTAACCTTCAATGTTTGCCCCTCTTCAGTGCGGCAAATAAAATTGTATCTAGCAACTAGACACTATCCAACTATTTTAACTTTTCTGGTTTGTAGATATATCGAACGATTGGGCCAATAATCAGCCAAAAAATACGTTGACTCTTCAAAACCGAAAAACTTCTAGAAGTTAATCGTGGGATTAACTTTCTTAGTGGGACTTTTTGTAACTCGTAACACAGAGCAACGGTAGCCAACACAGTTTATAAGCAAATACAATTATTGAAACCACAGAATGTCGAAATATCGTAGAGAAAGTTCAGTTCTATCTATTTAAGTTTTTCTGCCGCATGGTCCTGACAGAAAAACAAAAATTTCTAATTTTTGAAATGTTCTCAATATTTAATGGAATTGTGTCTTAATTTGACTTCATCCCGGCTTAGCTGCAAGTACAACTGAAGGCATCTGTCAATTTAAACAACGAGGCCACCTTTAAAGGTATCAGAAACAAAACCGACTAACGTCGCACGAATTGCTCCCAAAAAAAGGCTACATCCGGACACTACCTCTTTTTCCCATTTTCCCCAAGGACGAAAAGTCAAATGTTTCAGCCGAAAAATCGGTCAAGCGAAAAATATCATTCAAAAGACCACAGGACTAATGCGTTTGAGAGCGATTAAAAATGTACGATCGCCAATATTATTGAGTAAGAAGAACGCATGTCACCAAAACTGATACCTGAATGTTGTTGAGGCGGGCGATGCCGATGACTGACCTACTACACCTCCACCTCCCCCTGGCAATAGCACCTCGTCCATAAATTTCCTGATGGAGTCGTAATACCCAGATGTCATCCAGGTCTCGTTGTGGGTGCCACCCCTCACCTGAATCAACAACAAAAATAAAATTAAGTTCCTATAATTGACACTCGTTGCAATAACAACCGCTGTATAACTCACCGGTGAAATAACAGGTTAACGCCCAATTAACACGAAATCTGCTTCGTCAATACACTACGAGTTTATCACCACTTTCGGTATATAAACAGCGGCGACAAAAGAGATCGTAAAACCCGTAGTCTGATCGCGGAAAAGTTATGCAACAGTTGTAATCTCAGCGAGAGTTGATTAAAAACATTACCACACGGTTGTTATCGCTCTCAAAGTTACTCAACTACTGGGCTTCACCTTGATAATTTTTCCATGACTATAACAACCATGTGGCAATATTCCTTGAATTCATTATTACATCCTATTTCTAACGGAATTATTAACACAACGAGTTTCACTCTTCGCTTGATGATTTCCAAGAAATGGGGAAACTGAAAATATTTGCGATACTATATTTACTTAAGCTGTGCGATACTTCAAGTGTTAAATCTTTTCATTGGACTGACTGACCTTGAGCAGTCGTTTTTTGAGAGCAGCACAGCGTGAAAACAGAGCAGACATCATGTGTGGTGGAACTAGCTGATCCGCCTGTCCACTCACAAAAAGAGACGGGATCTCCACCTGTGATATCTTCTCATTGCTCGCAAACTTGTTCTTGTAGAACAGTCTAGAAATTTGAAAAGTGACTGTCAAGCTTATTGAAGTAGTGAGCAGCAATATAACCAATTATTAGAACATCACCAGCAGATTGCCAAAAATAGCCGCGATAGACGCTTGTGGCCTTCCATGGAATTGAAACAACTAAAGAAATAAGATAGACAGATCGACTACCAGTCCTTTAATAGACCACTGGACTTTTTGGGTAGGAATCGGACTGTAAATTTTATGACACACACGCGGTCTATAAGGAAAAAACACTAACGGAGCTTTTTCAAAATTGATATTCAAAATCAAAAACTCAAGACTAATACGCAAGAATTAGGGCATATAAGTTTGGCACTACTTAGATGCACACAATTGATTTTTAACTAGTAAATGTTCATAAAACTTGAAGTTCTATAAGTGAGTTCTGAAGTCATTTTTTGAGTGAGGCAAGTCACGCAATTGAAGTGAAAGCAGAAATGACGTCACGCACGCAAATTTTAACAGCACAGCAGTAGAACTCACTGAAGTCATTGAAAAAGTCAATTCCAAGAAGACAAGTCGTAAGAATCATCGATGGAGACGACGAATTAAAAAAACAGTAATTCAAAGAATTTTCATGGACTAAGCAGACAACTAGACCTAGAACCGACTATGAAAGGATTGGGAAAACCATTTAAAAAAATCCAATCGAAAAAATTGAAAAAACAAACAGTAAAAACCAAAGTCAAATTGCCGCATGTGAACAAAAAACCACTAACGAGAAAGCAAACATTTGTTCAAACACCGTTTTCTCACTCTACTTTAAAATTAGAGTGAGAAAATTTCACACTGCAAAACCACTCGCTTTTTCACTCCACTTCCTGTTTCGGCGTGACCAAAATCACTACTCCAATTTGACTTCAAAAATCTGTGAACGAAAATGTGTGAACAGAACTTAAAAAAAAGACACTGCCCCAATACAATTCAAATCCTTTGAATTGTAAAAAAAACATAGCAGGACAAGTCCTGAGGTAAAATTCAAAGAATTTTCATTGACAAAACAGAAAACTAGACCTAGTAGGGACTATGGGTAAAATGGGAAAACCATTTCTAAAAAAAATCAGGTCAAAAAAATTTAAAAACAGAAAATCAAAATTGTGCTACACGTGAACAAAAAATTTAGTTTTAACAAACAAAACTAGGCCTAAAATGAACTATGAATGGATTGGGAAAACTATTAAGAAAAAAGACTGATCCAAAAATCGAAAAAACAGTAAAAATTAAACTGAAATTTCCGCAAGTGAACAATAAACCAATAGCGAGAGAGCGAATTTTCGTTCAAATACCGTTTTCTTACTCTACTTTAAAATTATAACGAAAAAACTTCACGCCACAAAACCACTTGCTGTTTTGCTCCACTTCACGTTTCGGCAAGACCAAAATAACTCCAATTTGACTTCAAAAATCACGAATAGGTGTGAACAGATCATAAAACATGACAGGACAAGTCCTGACGTAAAATTCAAAGAATTTTCACTGACTAAACAAAAAACTAGACCTCGAACGGACTATGAGTGAATTGGGAAAACGATTTCTTGAAAAATCAGATCAAAAAAGTTAAAAAAAAAACAAAATGTCGAAATACCGCACGAGAGCTAAAAATGATTAGCGAGAAATGAAAATTTGGTTCAAACAAAAAACTAGGCCTAGAATGAACTATGAATGGATTGGGATAACTATTTAGAAAAAAATCCGATCCAAAAATCGAAAAAACAGTAAACATTAAAGTAAAATTACCGCAAGTGAACAAACAACCACTAGCGAGAAATCGAATTTTTGTTCAAATACCGTTTTCTCACTCTACTTTGAATTTAGAGTTCAAGCCACAAAACCACTCGCTTTTTCGCTCCACTTCCTGTTTCGGCGTGACCAAAATCACTACTCCAATTTGACTTCAAAAATCATGAAAATGTGTGAACAGATCTTAAAAAAAAGACAGCTCCCCAATACAATTCAAATTCTTTGAATTGTAAAAAAAAACCAAGAGAAGGCCAATAATAGCCCCAGCTGTCGCTGTGCGGCTATTAAAAAAATATGTGAACAGATCTTAAAAGACAGCGCAGCAATACAATTCAAATTCTTTGAATTGTAAAAAACCACGATGTTCGCAATAATAGCCGCTATCGCTTCGCGGCTATTAAACATTGTTTCTACTGATGCTCAATTCTCTTGACTTCAAATCCCAAAATGATGAGATTGTTGAATACCAGAAGCAAGCATTTGAAACGTTCTTTTCCTGTTCAAGATAATCTTCGGGTGCCTTATTAAGCTACATGCAGTATCAATCCTATCATATTGATTAGTTTGTTCCATCTCCACTGTTCTTCTCTATTGTTGTTAGTGATACTAGTACATTATATTGATGGTATACTAACCGTGGTATGTAGGAGAACCCTGGTATTTGGAACATGACCTCAGCCACGTCCGCGATATGTGTGAAAGTATTCTCCACAACCAACATTGCTACTGCTCCACTCTGCATCGAAGAAGAGGTGCCCGATGACACCCCACCACCCCCACCCTGGTCAGTTGATGAAACAACAGGACATACAGCTACCTCTGCGATTGCTCTCTTAGTGGCTGCCTGAATTGCCACTGCTCCTCCCAGTGAGCGACCAAAAAGCACCACAGGGCACTCACTCAGCTCCGGATGATCTAAAACAGTACAAGTAATGAATATGGCCGGTAGATTGCCGAAAATAGCCGCCGTTGACGCGCTTGATGCACATCATGATTGAAACAGAAAAAGGAAGAGACAGAAAATGACCGAATTTTTTCTGTTTTTTTTTCAGTGTCAAAAAGTGTTGTAATTTGGCGTGCAGTTTCAGTGAGATTCTAAAACTACACTAAATTCAGCTTCTAAACTGAAAGCTAAACAGCTTAAAACCAATGTCAGCTAGCAAAAACACTGTAATGAACTTTGATAACCTAATGCTCAATGACTTAATGACCGGGCCTTTATCCCGTTTCTTTTGATTTTGCTCTTTTGACTTTGATAGTATTCACATTGCGCAGCTAAAAGAGTGAGTGAAGTAAGTCAGAAGTCAAGAGTGAAAATCGTGACTTACGTAAAACGAATAACGTGATCAAAAGGAAAAGCGTTATAAAAAACATAGCCGGAGGTTTTCCAGAAACGACTCGAAGTCATATCCTCCGAAAGGATTGTTTTTCAAATAGCTAATAACTCCTTGCAAAAAGCATCAATTCAAAGAGAACAAGTCTTAAGTCGAAGAAAAAGAAAATATGGCAGAAAAAACTAATGAAAAATTACGAAAGTTCATTTTATTTTTCATGTAGTACAAGTACACATACAAACAACCAAAATCGTTGTTTCATGCAATGAAGACCATTTAGCCAACCGCAAAAAATCAGCCAAACCTTTATGAGCTCATAAACATCTTCATTTTTGAGGAAAAAGAGAAAAAATAGGAAAATTGTTTAAAATTTCTCAATTTTTTTGTCAAATTGCATAGGAAGAGACAACTTGGTAGCAAAAGAAACTTGCATCCTTTATAGTAAATAGCCTATATGCATAGGCTTTAATTCAATTACCAATAAATACAATAAAACAATATAATGGGTCAAAAAGCTTAAACGGCATTTCAAGGAAGATCTGTGCCGTGCTGTCAAATGTCTAATGCACAAAATATCAAAGGTAAAATTGCCATATGCACTGCTTTCTAAAAACTTTGGGAAAAAATCAGCTTTAGGTTTCAAGAAATAAATTATTTTGAAAAAGCCAAAAAAAAAATTAAAAAATTGGAAAACATGTACTCAATTAGAAATTAAAACACATTAATAGACTCCCAAAAACACTGTGGTATCAATTGCAAACAAAAAAACATCTACGAAAAAGGCTAAACTCATTATTTTTAAACAAAGGATAAGGGCAGAGAAACAAAAATAGATAAAAAACAAAAAGACTAGTTCTTGATTTTTGAAAGTTAAAAATGGAATTGAAAAAAAAGCGAAAAAAGAAAAACAATTAGATTTCCTTATTAAGCTTAAAAATATAAAGCAATGTTCCTGTATTGATTAAAACTTAGAAACATAATTCAAAGATAAGAAACAAAAAAAAATTGCAATAAAAGTGTCAAAAATATTTGCAAAATTTCACTTATCAAAAAACATGGCAGAATTTCAAATACTGAATGCCACAAAATCATTCAACTATTAGTTTTAAAAAAATTCGGATCCCTGACAGTGCACAGAAAGACTTTCCAGTAATTAAATCCAAAAAAGAGCAAAAAAAAACAGAACACTGACACAAATTTAACAAAATCCGGCAAACATATGTACAATTTTTAAAAAAAAACAAAAATACTTCACGTTATAAAGAGGCCTTTAATGCATACAATATCAAAGGTAAATTGTTATATGCACTGATTTCTAAAAAATTTTGGGAAAAACATCCGCTTTAAGTTTCAAAAATTAAGAAATTTATTTAAAAGCCAAAAATAAAACTAAAAAAATTGGGAAATATGAGATCATTTGGAAAATAAAACGCATTATTAGATTCTCAAAAACACTGTGGTATCAATTGCAGAGGTTCACATAGTAACACAGCTTCCATTAAAAATTATTTCTACAAAAAAAAACTAAATTATAAGCGAAAAAAGCTGGGCCAATTGGAGAAAAATACAGCTATAAATGGTTATCTATATGTGGTATATTGTCAAAAAACACTTTTCAAAGTCAGAAATTCATTCACTGATCGAAGCGCATGATCAAAATTTTCCCTCGCTCAAAAACAAATAGTTCACACGGCAATTTTACTCACTTTCGATTTTAGGTCAAAACATCGTCTGAACGAATAGTAAAAAAAAACCTTAAAACCAATACTCCTCCTTCGAGTCGTAAAAAAAGGAGACCGCCTAAATAATAGCCGTTTAGAGGCTGACGGCGGCTATTAAAAAAGTAAACATAACGTAATATATGACGCCTGTAAAGTGCTACTGCAAAGATTTAGAGTAATGAGATCTATGTATATTAGACGCGTTCAAGATCATACTCTGCTTATGAAACATACTCTACAGATTACCGAAAAATAGGCGCCGTTGATTCCAATAAGCATGATTGGGATTGAACGAATAGAAGATATTGAAAAAAAAAATTTTTTGTACAAACGAATTTTTTAAGTCCGATTTACTTTGATGGCATTTCGAAGTTGAACATACTTCTGTTTCTTAGAGAGCGGCTACAGGGGCTACTATCAATACCAATAAGCATAAGAGATGGTAACTAAGACTTACAGGAACGACGTTCAAATAGCGGGCATCTAAAATTAGGCTTTATGGGTTTATCCCGTTTCTATTTCTGACTTCATTTTTTTATACTGACTCTGTTCATTTTGAATTGCTTTGCTGAGCAACTGATGTTAAAATTCACTTTAAGGAGAATGAGAGAAGAGAGAAACTAGCCTAGAAAAGTCAAAAAGATTTTACGCAAAATGTCGAAAAAGCGGCAAAATGGTAAAGCGAAAAAAAGTTCGACGAAGTAAAAAAACATAGCAGGACAAGTCCTGACGTACAATTCAAAGAATTTTCATTGACTAAACAGAAAAACTAGACCTAGAATGGACTATGCGTGAAAGGAGAAAACCATTTTTAAAAAATCAGATCAAAAAATAAGAAAAAAAACAAAAAATCAATGTCAAAATGCCGCATGTGAACAAAAAAACCACTAGCGAGAAATGAAAATTTAATTCAAACAAAAAACTAGGCCTAGAATGAGCTGTGAATTGATTGGGAAAACCATTTAGAAAAAAATCCGATCCAATAAATCGAAAAAACAGTAAAAATCAGAGTGAAATTGCCGCATGTGAACAAAAAACCACTACCGAGAAACCGAATTTTTGTTCAAACACCATTTTCGCACTCTACTTTAAAATCAGAGCGAAAAAAATTCACGCCGCAAAACCACTCGCTTTTTCGCTCCATTTCCTGTTTCGGCGTGACCAAAATCACTACTCCAATTTGACTTCAAAAATCATGAAAATGTGTGAACAGATCTTTAAAAAAAAGACAGCGCCCCAATACAATTCAAATTCTTTGAATTGTAAAAATTCTTTGAATTGTAAAAAAAATAGGAGCGCTATAATAGCCAGCTGAGAAGATGAGGGCGGCTATTAATAATCTAGCACAAACGGAAAAAATTGACAATATTGGATACATTTAGATTTAAAGGATTACACTAGTTAACACAAAACCTTACCTCAAAAAATATTGCGACTTCTTCAACACTTTTTTACACCTCGCAAATTTCGCATGATCTAGATTTGCAGTTGAACGAAAATACTCTCCAAAACAGTTTTAAGCTCTTTGGAAGAGATTTTGGTCAAAGAGATTTCAGTCCAAATTTATTCGATCGATTATTGCCGAAAAGACTACTGTCCAAAATCCATACAAGAGTGTAAATAGTGCACGACTAGTAGCCCAAAGTATATAACTGAAAAGCGCCATTTAAGCACTTGAAGCGAGAGACAACTTACGTTTTACATAATGAATAGCAGCTTTTGCATCCAAATATAAGCCCTTCTCTGATGGGGAACCAGAGCTCTTTCCATATCCTCTGTATTCAACTAGTAGGACATTGCATCTCAGTTTGACCACCATTTCTGTCGCATTAGGCAACCTGTGTCCTATGTTCCCTGCATTCCCGTGAAGATACACTAAACAATAATTAGCATTGTCCATAAAATGGCATAACATCCAATGAAGCGAGAAAACAAGCAACTTTGTTTCCTGGCACTCAAAATTTCAGAAACTATACTGTAACCATAAAAATATTAAAATCCTGCAAAAGGCGTGGACCCGATAATTTATATCCGGTCTCCTTCTCATAACACCCACTTTCACTTAAGACTGAGTGCCCGTAACTGGGTGATATGATGATTGCATAAAAATTAGCATAGCCTAACTGGCATGCATCATGCTCTGTTACACCATGCAAAAATGCACCCTAAAAATCTCAACGCAAACTCTCGAACTTTGATGCAAATGTTTTCTCGTGGCTCCCAGGTCAATAGCTGTTCATTTTAGAAAAGGTTGATTACGTGGTAATGCAGCCACACCAACAAATTATAAGCTCTCCAAGGCAAACAGCTCATTCTAAGCTCAATTTCTTTCAAAAAATTTTCTCGAAACATTTCAAAACTTTTGTCAAGAGATGCTATCATTGTGCACTTTCATTCTCCGAAAAGAATGGCAATCTGATTTACGGTTACCACTACTTTATGCCAAAAAAAGTGTCACAAAGCTTAAAATATCAAAACAAGAATTATGGCCACACTATACTGGAGATTGATAGATTAAAAAAATACATATTCAAGGGCTCATGAATTTCCTCTTAATGCTCAAGAACTTACCAATGCAAGGATAGTTTTGAGGGTTGACGCTCGAATATTTCAACAGATATCCATGTAATGAAACGTAATCTTCACTGAGGAACTGCACACTTTCAAAACCACCCAGGCCTTTCGAATTTTGTGTCGACAGACTCTAAACCACAAAGGTACCAGACAGGACGTCAAGTAGGTTTAAGCACCAAGGATGTACCCAAAAGTACTTTGAAGAACTTTAATCGTCTTTCAGTGCAAAAAAATATAATGTAGAAAAAGTCAATATAATGCTTAAGAGAGCCGAAAAAGAACGTGCTTTGATAATTCAGCAGGCTAAAACTTGAACTGTAAAAGTTGCAGTAATGCAAATAAGTTACCTAAACAACCCAAATTCTTTATGATAAGCAATAAAACCAGGCCAAATAATTAGGGACAGGAAATATTTTTCAGAATTTGGAGCAGGACTAATCTTTGCTTTGTTTAGAGAGGAACTCATTTCTGTAGATTAAACATTCCACTTTCTGAGCATCATGTCCGGACAAAAGAGTCCCTAATTGCAACATAGTCCGAGACAAAATAATCTCGAATAAATATTAAAACAGTGTAAATATAATCTACAAACAATTAACAAACATAATCTATGAGTTAAGCTTCCGAAAGCATTGTTTTTTAATTGATATGAATTAGGATTAACCAAAAAAATTTGTTTCAACATATATAATTTGGCAACAAAATATGTTGTAATCAGCTTAATATTTGTTCAATGAAAAAACAATCATATGAATAACTTAAGGAGTTTCGTTGTTAATTGCTGTGCATGTGTTTAACTCTATGTTTAGTTGGGGCTATTTTGTTAGTGACTGTTTTGTCTCCTTTCTTGGGACTATTTTGTCTGGGACTGAAGAACTACTTATTCAGACACCAAATTAACTACGAGATCTATTCAGTGCAAAAGAATACGTTTTCTGGGATAACTGAAAACCTTCAGAAAAACCACCAGCTCCATAACTTCTTCATGTGAAAAAGTATTTGGCAAAGACTCATTTTCAGCTCCGAGAAAATTGCACACCCAATTTTTTGATCAAAACTTTAAGTCTACAATTTTTTCTTTGAAGTTGATTACAATTCACCAGCTGCGACAGCTCAGAGCACTGACATGGCAGAAAAATGAAACAAGTTATAATTCAAAAGCAAGTAACTTTAAAACATTTTCAGTATTTTTTATTGAAATCTCGAACCGTTATTTTCATAACTTCGCTACTTATCTTTAAGAAATTATTTTGCCTCTCATTTTGATACCAAAACTTAGTCAAATAACTCAGTGCATCCCCCTAACAAGCACGATCACCAAACCGAATATTCGGGAAATGCCCCTCATTACTTGACCTGCCTTTATTGTCTGATATACAAATATAGACCACTTTTAGAAAGAATGCGCTTTCAAAATCCCCTTGAAAAGATATGAAAAGCCTTGGGCAGAAAAATTGTCCATACTAGTATTCAGTTTTTGTTATTTTTGTTTCGAATTTTCATTTAAAGCTTGGTAAAAAAATTAAACATAGCCAACAGACAGCCGGAAAATAGCACATCGGGGTTTAAACAGAAAAGGCAAGAAAAAATGAAATTGACAGAATTTCTTCTTAAGCTTCAAAAAAGTTTTAAACAATTGGGTAGTTTCAGTTGGATTGTAAACCTATACTTAAGTCAGGTTCTTAACTTAAGACTCTAAGGCTTTATACTAATGCCAGATAGCTATCGCTCTAATGAACTTTTATAACCTAAAGCACTGACTTAAAGACCGGGCTTTATCGGATCATCCCGTTTCTTTTGATTTTGCTCTTTTGACTTTGACCCTATTAACTGCATTGCGTAATTCAATGCGTGAAATATTCAAAATCCAATCATTTTAAACAATGAGTGAGGTAAGTCAGAAGTCAACGTGAAAATGGTGACTAATGTAAAACGAAAAACGTGCTCAAAAGGTAAAGCGAATTTTAAAAAAGGAGAGCGCCTAATAGCCGTTGAGAGGCTGACGGCGGCCATTAACAACGCATACCCGCAGATTTAAAGTATTTTTCGTTTTAGTTGCTACTAAGACGAGGTGTGGCACAAAAAACACTTGGGGACAGGATTCCAAACTTCAATGAACCCGTTTTTGCTCTAAAGTGTTTTTAAAATGTTTTCTAAATGAGTGATAATCTAGCTGCCTAAAAACCTGCCTAACAACGAACAGAACGTAAACGACCCCAATTCTGGGGGAACTTTTAGGCTATCACAAAAACTGTTCTCCATAGCTTTCAAAATAATCATATTAGGAAAAAAAATTGAAGTGACAGAAATGCCACCATCTTTCCAACATGAGCTTCGTTTACCAGGGACTCGCCAGATTTTAAAAATAATATCACGAAAGATTAAGTAAAGAAATACATCTAACAACTCAGGTACGTTGCTAACCTCCAAAACATCTGAATCATTCAGGTCACTGGATTTTGAAACTTTTAACAAATTTCAAAACTCAAAGCATTAAACTATCTTCGCTTGAATCACGGCAGAAAAATGACCGGATCAGCACCAGACTTTTGCTTAAAATAAATGAGCATCAGAAAACACTAAACTAATTAAGGCAAACTAACTTTTTAACTAAGTTCAAAAAACCACAGTTAACATTAACAACGAACGTCGGAAAAAAATTATATGAAACAAATTGCGAGTGGTCGGCTAGAGGCTAGATCCAATGGGTGAGTGGGCAACAAAAAAGGTACAGGAATCATTTTAAGAGCGATTAATTCCCGCTTAAAACTTCACACGACTGAACTAAAACCAGGTAGGACAAATGCGACATCACACTAATTCCAACTTCTGTATGGCAGGGGACATGAAAACGTGCTGTTTGGCCTGTTAAGGCGTCCTCAAAAGGACTCGAAACAAAAAATACGCCGGCACCAAAGCAAAAAAAGACATAACAAAATCAGTCTCCAGCTATAGCATCACGGTTGGTACGGATTAATGTGTGCCTTTGAAGTAATTGGAAAGCATCGTGTATTTCAAAGATTAGCTAGGTTATAAAGACTATGTATCTAGAGCTACTTTTAATTGAAAAATCATTATGTTAAATAGAGCGGCAAAAAGAACAAAGGAGCACTGTCATTACCCAAATTTGAGGACATCGTAACTTCTGCTGACGCCTCAGGCAGACAAGCGTAGCGAAAAGATGAAAATTGGTTGAAGTTAAAAGTCACCTATAAGGATCCTAGGCGGAAACAAAAGTATTTAAAATATGATAAAGCTTACGATAAACGAGAAGATAATTCATCCTATGGCCTGTTGATTGATAAAACAGCACACGCGGGCGGTTGATACAAAAATCAAAACCAGAAGTTCAAACAAAACAGATTAAAAATATTCTATTCAGTGGTTCTACTTTTTTGCATTAAAATTACAAGCTGTCGAAAATTGAGGCTGTAAGATTTAAAAACGGTAGGCCTTTTAACAAATGGCTTACCAGGTCAACACTGATAGTACAAAATTATGTGCAATTACATTCAGTGATACCGATAGTGTATAAATACGCACTTGTACATAGAGACGTGAGTTTGGTGGGTTATCGTTGTGGTAGAGGAGAATGTCTTGAGAGTAGAAGACGACACCAAACAGGGACACCACAACCAGTACAAACAGGAACACTTCCACTTCTCCCTCGAAGTAATAAAAGGCCAACAGCAGCGGCAAAATGGAGTACGCTGAAACAGTCGAGGGTAGCACCACACGGATCGTTACTGATCAACCACAACTATCATGACGCTCTGACTAACTTTTACAAAAACTTGTTACTAATGCCGATTTATCTAAAAATTTATAACAAAACCGAAAAATCAAAAAAGCTAATTTCAGCAAAGATTTGGACCTAGAGAAAGACTTTATTATCCCTGCACCTACCCGACAGCTTCAAGGTAATTTCCATTACAGCAAGAACAACAAACATAGCCGGCATCTTGCCGGAAAACAGCCGCAATAGATGCTTGTGGCTAAGACCACCAGAGCTTTAATAGACCACTAAACTTTTTGGGTTAGATTCGGACTGTCATTTTCATGAGACATATAAGCGGCTTTTCAAAATTATTATTCGAAATCAAAAAGTCAAGACTTTAATAATCAAGGACAAGAATTAGGGCATATATGTTTGGCACTACTTAGATGCACACTATTGAGTTCAGATGCACACATTGAGAGTGGTAAGTCACGAAATTGACCTAAAAGAAACAAAAACGTGGGACGTAGGGCAAGACGAAACAAAAATCTGTTAGACGAAGTAAAAAACATAGCAGGACAAGTCCTGAAGTACAATATGTAAAAATTCCGCATGTAAACAAAAAACCTTTAGCGAGAAATGGAAACTTGGTTAAAGAAAAAACTAAGTCTAGAATGAACTATGAATGGATTTGGGAAACCATTTAGAAAAAAATCCGATCCAAAAAATTGAAAAAACAGTAAAAAATCAAAGTGAAATTGTCGCATAAGAACAAAAAACCAGTAGCGAGAAAGCGAATTTTTGTTCAAAGACCGTTTTCTCTCTACTTTATTAAAATTAGAGCAACAAAAAATTCACGCCGCAAAACCACTCGCTTTTTCGCTCTACTTCCTGTTTCCGCGTGACCAAAAACACTATTCCAATTTGACTTCAAAAATCATGAAAATGTGTGAACAGATCTTGAAAAAAAGAGCGCCCCGAAACAATTCAAAATCTATGAGGAGCGCAAAAATAGCCACCTGGAACTCCTGACGCGGCTATTAACAAAAAATATAGCAGAACAGATCCAGAACGGGACGCTGAAAAAGTAAAATGAAATCTCCATTCATCGCAACATCCAAATTTAAAAAACTCAAAAAAAATATTAGGCTCTTAAATAAAAAACAATTCTGAAATTCCGTTTTAGTCAATAATTAAAGCTGATCTTGCTCAGTAAGTCATAAAATGAGCACAACTGTCTTATTTCTTAGCAAAGAGCTCCGAAGCTAAGAGCTCGAAGCTGAGGAGCCCGCTCCATCAGTGCTTACAAAGATAAGTGGGCAGAAAAAGGATTTTTCGATCTCAATTTTTTAATAACTGTTTATTTTTATTGATTCATTATTCTTGTTGGTTTCACTCCTGGTTTCAACATTATGGCACACATCAAAAACAAGATTTACAGAGGAATCTTGCAGCTCATGGTGTCTCCCCAGATGGAAAAAGAAGTGCAAGTGCTTCTGTTAAATTTTCATGGCAGGCACACATAATCTTCACCGTTGCCTTACGATCGCCATTACGTTAAGCCAACAATGTTTCTTTTTCACTAGCATGATCAAGTGAGCGAATCAGATATAATCAACTGTTACATTTCCGCATCTTCAGACAGATATAAGGGACATGAAAGCTGAATTGATCTTTTGTATTTATCAGAACAATAATCCGGTCTCAGAAGGCTTAAACAACACTACCTACCGACAGCAAGAAAATTTCCCGGGAATCTTTACTAAATTTGGTATTAAGTCATCATTTATTGCTTTTTGACATTACATCAAACAACTTTCAAAATTGGGGGTGGTGTTGGTCACGAATGTAAGCTTATACTGAAATTATGTAGTTAACGACTTTTATACTTTGTGATAAAATTTAACCAATAGTTTAATATCAATCATCTGTTGTTAATTAAATCATATTTCAGTTCTTCTAATGAGGTTCTTGCAGTTCACAAAAGAATATCTGGTAACATTTAATTCTCTTCGTCACTATTTCTAATCCTGTTTAACCATTCAAATCTCTCTAGTACTTTGTTTCTACAATTCAAAACATTCTTAAAGAAGGTCCTTCATATAAAATGGAAGTCGGTAAACTCGGGGGGGGGGGGTAAATAGGTGGGGGGGGGGGGTAAATAGGTAAAATCCTATGAAGAAGCCGTAAGCTTTGATATTAAGTCCAGCGTCGTCATCAGTAGTGGTTCTTCTACATGCGAAGTCTTCACATTACGAGGTCTGAAGACAGGGCACTATTTCGACATCGCAATATTTGAGGTCATCGTGTCTAATGAGTGTACAGCCACTTTTTAAGCAAAGTAGAGCTTATGCTACATTAAAAAATTGCCCACATGCGCATGTTGATGTTAATTTTACGGAATCCCATCCATGTCTAACGGCAATTGCATTTCTTAAATTTCACCGTGGTTATTAACAAAATGATAACTTTTCATTGGAAGTGCGTTTAGCCAGCATGACGATCCTTTGTCCATAGCCAACTCTAGAGAATGTGCCTCTTTTTCATTGATGACATCTTTCAACGACGAATTTTTTGGTCGGAAAACTTTCTGGTTATTTTCTGAGTTTGAAGAATTCTTTCCTGATAAAGAAATCCGCATCTACAGCGTTATGATTCTGTAATGGCTCATATCTGAAAAGATCTTTCATATTCGTTTACCTGTCTTGAAGTAGAAGAACTTCTTTAACCGGAAGAAAAAACCTGATATTTATCGTGAGAAGGGTGTTTCAACAATTAAGTAATGAGAATTTTCTCGACTTTGTTTTTAACTTAACACGGCAGTTTGTCAAAATATGGAAAGTTCTTGTAATAACAGTCAACTTATGTTGCAGTCTCTTTGGAAAGAATTTGTTACCGTTCTGGGAGACACATTACTATGTTTGACAAGTTTGCTAAGCAAGCTAGAGTAGTTCATGAACATTTCAATGAAAACATTGCAGCTCTTATCAGAACCCATAACTGAACCCAGAACACGATGACATTTAATGATATCAACTCCTGAGAAAAGTTTAGGCCTTCTGAACAAATTCTGCTTTTGTATTCAGATGACATTCGACTACATTATACACCATAGACTGTCATGTTTATTGAGCTAATCCAGTATCACTCAAAGTGATTCAATACTACCACCCATTTACCGTCGTCTGCGTATCATTTGAGTCAAAGTTCGATTTTCAAGCATGTCGAATTAAAAATTAATGAAAAATCGTTCCGATGGCATCATATACAACTTCTTACAGCCGTAAAAATTGAGGAACAAAACTCTGATGTTTTTAGAGTAAGTTATCTACTTAGACTGTTAAATGCATTCCTGGTATCAATCAAATGAATAGCTTCGGTAGTATCCTCAAGAACGCGTCAAAAGACTGCATGAAAAGCATGATCGATGCCCCTTTTTTTCTCCAAGACACTGCTGTACGTTTCCGCCAAATAATTGGAAAGCTGGTTTAACGCATTTTATTCTACTCCTAACCATATCTCTTAAGAGCTCGTTAATGCCAATTGGACTTACCCCCGCGAATCTATCGAGTACAATCAAACATTAAGTGTTATATAAACTCAAGGAAATCTAGTTCGGCAACAACTCTGCAATCTTGGACAATGCTTTGCAGAGATTGTTGGAGGAATTGTGTGATGTCAATAGTTGTCTCCAATTGCCTATATCCAGACCAGATGGACCCAGACAACATGGGACATCGCTGGCATTTGTTGTCAGCGCGGCACGCCTTTTGTTCAAATATAGAAGGATGGAACGACAAATCTCGATTTTTCAGATCGGTTACGACATAAGTAGGGCCAGATTTTTAACTACATGGGAGCATTTCATGCAGAATATTGAGTACAGTATGATATTTTCCCTCGATAATCATTGATTTTTTGTTAGACGCCCCAGAAGTGCCTTTGCCTCATCAAACAGGTTGTCAAATTTGCGCTTCAGCCAAAGATTGAGCCATCTAGACAAAGTTCTTATTGAACGGTCTTAAAAACTTTTTATCTTTCTAAAATTTTTCCAGAACTCGCAGGGTTCAGGGCGTGCATCGTAAGAGGCAGTCTGGCTATTTAAAGCTGGTTTTTTCCGGATCAATTGTTTTGTTGGAGCAGTGTTCGCAATTGAATATCGGAAGATGATCGTTTTTATTTCAAAGGCCATTGCACTTGATATGCAACTGAATCACCAATCTGTAATTTTTCCGAGGTGACAAGAACAGTAAGAGCAGTGAAGACCAACTGCTAAACTATAAAGATGAAATAATTAAAGGAAATAATTAAAGGAGACATTAAAGGAAATAATCAAATTTAAGTTTATTATTTGATGTGGCAATAAATTTAAGGGAGATAACAATAAGCGGTTGTACTTTATAACATACCATGTCCAAAAAAACTTGGTTGCATTCAATGAAGGTAGAACAGGCGTAAGAGCGATCATTGAATCCTGCTACAATGCATACTCGAATCATACGAGAGGATATTCGTTGACTTCATTGAAGAGGCCAATCAGATTAGCTCCAATTTATGAACAAATGCGTACTCCGGCTGCTAGATCTTCAATATACTGTCTCCTAGATGTACGAGTTAATGGATCTTTTGCATTTCAGGGCAGGTATGAGCAGCGATTTAGCTCTCATAACTTGGCAAGATATGAACCAGTGTCGTCTGATTCACACATGCACAACCAGTCTCAATCACACGAAAATACACAGGGGCACACTGGAGTACATATTCAGCATATATATAAATATATATATATATATATATATATATATATATATATATATATATATAAAACTGTACACATGCTATATTTACAAAATGCGTGTGTAGGAACAGTACAAACAAGTTCAGATAATACTGCACATCTTAAATAATATTCTCTACACTGCATTTTGACTGTTAATGCAGACATTAACTCATCCTAATTCATTTTATCTAAAACAAACTAACGCATTTTTGAGTTATGGTTTGCGTATGGGTCACACGCATTAGGTCTCCATTTTCAAGAAGAAAAAAAGTATCAAGTGAAGTATTTAGGCTTTGGACTATTTGTTTATAAATTAATTGCAAATTGTCTTTTACAACTACTTGAGCACTCTCTTGACTAATTGCCTGAAGAAACATTAAATAGTTTCTAATTGGGTTATGCCTTCTACTATGTCAAGACTGACCTCAAAGCAAGATGAGACTTGTCAACATTGTAGCAGAGTAACAGGAGGACAAAAATGGCTTTTATGTGAGTGCTGCCACAGATGGACACAGTGATTGTATAGGTTGTACTAAAAATGAGTGCAAGAGGCTGGAAAACGCAATAAACAAAGTTCATCTATGACCCATGTTTACCATCAGCCAAGGCGAACATGGCTGGCAGTGCAAAATCCCGTGCGCTGACGGAGAATATTTCCAAACTCAAGCAAATAGTTCACTCAGTAAAGGAGGCGGTTATTGTGCTTGGATCAACTGCGCCCGAAACAGCAGCTCCACTTTCAAATTTCGAAGCAAGGTATTCGTCGATTACAAAAAGCTCATGATTATGCAGGCGAATTAAGACTTAGTAGAATAACTAAACTCAAAAAGCAAACAATACAAGAAACGACTTTTTTGCGCATAATGAGAACCTATTAATAGATGCTGTTAGTAATCTTAGATTAAGGGCGGACGAAATAGTCAGCTTTCATAGACTTGCAAAGTTCAAAGCAGACAAAATACGTCCCAGGCAAGTTTTAGCGAAGTTCCGCAGTCTTTATGTGACAGACAACCTTTTAACTCGTGTATCGATGCCTTAACTGTACCAGCCTAAAATTAGTGGCGGCCACTATGTTTTATTTCTACATCTCCAAACAAAGAAGAATAAGCAAATGAGAAGCAGCCACGTAAAAATCAACAAAAACTTAAATCATGAGAAGGAAATCTGTCAAATTTGCAAACAAGAAACGGTATTATGTATCTAAAAATGACCTATGTACAAAACGACTGACTGACAATTCGCACAGGCGAAATCAGTGTTCTTTGCTACAATGTACGTAGTTAGTTCAAATTTGAAATACGACAGATATTTGCAATTTTTTCAACCATCCATAGTTCTGACTTTATCTGCGTCTCTGAAACGTGGCTTAACGCTAATATCGCAGAAGCAGATCTCATTTTACTAAACTATCAGTGTTTTTGCTCCAAAAGAGAAACTTCGACAATTTGTACGGCTCCGGGCAGAAAAATGATTTGTGTAAAACGTAATGTCGATTGTGAGAAATATATTTTCGCTTGAGAAAAAAAAATGATCAACTACTTTATGCTTATATCCCTGTGAAAGAAGAAAATTTTGTCCATTTCACTGTATCTTCCTTTGTCCAGTAGCAAATATGTGTATAGCCAGAGTCAACTAATTGATTTATTTGTCAATATATTTAAAGCCAAAAAAAATAGCCGATGAAATCATAATTCATGGAAACTTAAATTTTCCAATCATCAACTGGTGAAGCCGGTCATTATGTCATCCAATAAAAAACACGTCCCTAAAAAATTCGAGGAAAACAAATTGAAGCCGATTGTAAAATCAACAGGAGTTCTAGAGTTCATCCTGACCAGCAATGATGTTCAGATTGACACGGATTTCAGATTTTACCCTTCTTCCAAATCATTTTAAGTTTCGAAGTTTAATGTTGAACTTTTTAGCTTAACTAGGCGAACACTTCTTTACAAAGTAATTTTTTATTTCTTGCAAAGGAGATTATAATCAGCTCAATCAAACGTTTAGTAGCTACTGCTGGTCAAATCCAATTAAAGCTCTCAAATTATGGTACAAGTGGCTGGAAGATGGCCTGGCAGCATGTATTCCAAAATGAACACTTCACAGAGCATCCTTGCCCCCATGCGTGTCCCAAGACAATTCGCCCTTAATGAAACGCGGCTTAACGATAATTTTGCAGAAGCAGATCTCTTTTTACCAAACTATCAGTGTCTTTGCTCCAAAAGAGAAACTTCGACAATTTGTCCGGCTCCGGGCGGAACAAGGATTCGTGTAAAACGTTATGTCGTTTGTGAGAAATATATTTTCGCTTGAGAAAAAAATGATCAACTACTTTATGCTTATATCCCTGTGAAAGAAGAACATTTTGTCCATTTCACTGTATCTTCCTTTGTCCAGTAGCAAATATGTGTATAGCCAGAGTCAACTAATTGATTCAGTTGTCAACCTATTTAAAGCCAAAAAGTTAGCCAATGAAGTCATAAATCATGGAAAATTAAATTTTCCAACCATCAACTGGTGAAGCCTGTCATCGAGTCATCCAAATAAAAACACGTCCCTAAAAAATTCGAGGAAATCAAATTGAAGCCAATTGTAAAAGCAACAGGAGTTCTAGAGTTCATCCTGACCAGCAATGATGTTCAGATTATTGACACGGATTTCAGATTTTACCCTTCTTCCCAATTTTTTTTCATAAGTTTTGAAGTTAAATGTAGAACTTTTGAACTTAACGAGGCGAACTGCTTCTGTACAAAAAATTTTGTTTTTGCAAATGAGATTATAATCAGCTCAATCAAACGTTACAAGTTTAGTCGCTACTGCCGGTCAAATCCAATTAAAGTTCTCGAATTATGGCACAAGTGGCTGAAAGATGGAAGATGTATTCCAAAATAAACAATTCACAGAGCATCCTTGCCCCAATGCGTGTCTCAAGACAATTTGTCCTTAATAAAATTTTTGAAAACGAAAAAATAGCCGTCATCAGGCTCAAAAATTCAATATTGGTTAAGAAAGCAGAGATCGAAGCATGCAGAGAAAAAGTTGAATACGAAAAAGGCTCGCTGCTGGAAGAAGCACAACCAAGCCTTCTAAGTATTTCAGCTTTACGTAATACACAAATGCCTCATATAGTGCAGTTTCTGGGCTCCTTTGCAAATGACAAATCGAAAGCAGAATATCCGCACAGTTTTTCTCGTCTGTCTATTTTACCACGATCTCCTTATACTGAGCCCGAGATATCTGAATGCAATGAAGTGACAGAGAAAATTTCAATTAGCTAGAAGGAAATAAGGAGTATCTGTTCTAACTTAGACACGAACAAAGGTGCGGTTGCTTACAACCAATTTTCTTTCAGAAACTACGAATTACGTTGAGTCATTCTCTAGCTCAATTTTTTTGCTAAAATGTTCAGACTTGCACTTTCTCTAATTTCTGGAAAACGCCTTTAGTCAGCCCTCTTTTTTAAAGAGGTGAATCATCGGACATTTCAAATTATCGGCCCGTTCCGCTTCAGTGCATCACGTCAAAAAATTCTTACCGGGTAGTATTCAATTAACTCTATGAGCATTATTCACCCTATCTGCATATACTGCAAACTTGCTGCCGAAGAAATCGATCTACAGTCTCACAGTTACTAGTTTTTCTACCAAAAAAAGTCTACAAAGGTGTCGAACAGCAAAAAAGAGGTTGATACTTTCACTGATTACATTTAAGTTTTCGATCGTGTAAACAATGACACTTTACACAGAAAATTGTTCAAAACAGGGGTGCCAGGAAAATTTTTAGAGGTAATTAGAATCGTATCTTGTGCGTCGATCTCTGAGCGTAAAAGTCAATAGCACTTTTTCTTCGGAGTTTAAGGCATTCAGTGGAGTAGCACAGGGTAGCAATTCTTGGGATCTATTCTGTCCCCCCCCCCCCCCAGCTTAGTGAGCATAAATCTTTTATGACCCCAGGCACACCTGCTATTTTCATACAAAGTAACATGCTATATAACAACATATAAATTGTAACTGAGGGTAATAAAAAACACACGGTGGGGCCAAACAGAATTGAACCAATTTGTCTGTGAGCGACCTACCAAACTCGTGCACAGGCCTTTCTCCTCTGCTATTTGCCGTGGATGCAAAGTTTTGAGTGTTGGCCTAGAAAAATAGAAAATTCAAGCTGACCGCAATAATCTGTTCAGCTGGAATTCTGAAAATTCTATGCCTTTTAACTTGAAATGCGCTCATATCAAAATTGCTAAAATACATGAAAATTATGTTGTTGGGACAACACCAATGAATCAGCGGCTTCCCAAAGTGACCTAGGTCTTATTTCTTCAAGAGAGCTAAAATGGAACTAGCATAACGATAAGGCCAACTGCAAGGTTATGAATGTTTTTTATGATCAAGAATTTGTGACTCTGATCCGCCAACAAAACAGCGACTGGAGCTGCACAAGTCAGTGATCGTACCAATTTTAGTGTACGGCAGTCCATGTTATGGTTTACGGCGCTATGTTATGACAGCTTCAAAATGTGCGTTGTCTACGTTGAACTAACATTTAAAGATGCCCCTTCGTCCCTGTCAATTCTACCACTGCCTATGTATATAGAGCTAATAAACCTCCTACCTTTGGCTAAATTAGTTGAAAGTCGCAACGCTACCAGTTTACTCAAGATTACCTTATACACAGAGTGATTCCGCCGCAATTAGATTCAGCTTTCAAGATAAGTGAGGAAAAATCTAGAGGAGAACTCCTTCTTTCAAACATATTACAATTTGGAAGATTACATCAACGTTGAAATTGGAGATACTATGGCGTGTAATATTTTAGAATATCGTTGGCAGTAACATTGTCTAGCGTTTGTGATTCCAAAATGCAGATAGAAGCATAGAAGAACAAGAAGAAGGAAAACCAATAGCAAATGACATTTTCCTAACTCCATCTTGTCGAAATTTGATAATGCTTGAAATTTGTCTCAAAATTTGAAGCACTTGAGCTTCAGTTCATATTTAAGTTTATTGGTTCTATGAGCTCATCCAATTTGTCAACCAATTTTCGATTCATTTTAAGCACATTTAACATTTCCAACTGCACATTTTCAACAGAGAGAGAGAGAAAGACTTAATTCTCAAAGAGAAACCAAAAGTATTAGCATATGCTCTTCATAACAACACAATTTGAACAAGTACATACAACATAATAGGTACAGATTAAGTCAACGCAAAACGTTTTTTTTAATCAAGAAATCTTTGACAGCATTTATGTCACTCTTACTGAATCCGGTAATAATCTTATGACGAAAGAGATAATTAGCCATAACTGTACTCCGTGAGAAGAATGATTTTGAGTTGCTAAATTTGAATAAGCTGGAGCAGACACGTTTTCACTTTGTCTGCGAGCTTCAGTTTGTCTGCAATTCCGATCTTCAGACATCGGCGAGCTTCAGACATGGGCGAAATATGTGGAGTTCCGACAAACTTGGTAATTTAATAAAAAGATGCTCTGATGGATCAGCTAATTCGATATCAATTCAATTAAACATTCGCTCTTGGGGGAATATATAAACTTACCTCTGTTTTTTCCGCAATTCAATTCTAATGGACATACTTTAGATCCTCGGAGCTTTGTTCGTTTTGTGGTTCCCATTTTTCAAATCAATAGAACTTTTGCTTTTTCCTTAATCGGGAGTTTGATCGTCAGGATATTACAATGCTGTAAGGCTGAAAATTGGCTGCAAAATAATAAGCAACCTAAACACTAAACATCCAATCAAAGTGACTTTTGATCCCTTTTGACATTACTGTAACACATTGGAATGACGGAAAACGTTCATTAGCAAAATTCTGGGATCTGTTGCCCCCCCCCCCCCCACCTCCAGTGTTTTTTATGACCCCCAGTTACAAACTGTCTTGTTATATACCACGTTACTAGTTAAAAATAATGCACGTTCGCCTGTGGGTCATAAAACATATATTCTCACTAAGCTGGGGGGGGGGGGGGGCGAAACAGAATAGATCGGAATTCTGTGATGTTTCCAGGTCTTGTCTGGAGCAAATGTTAAAAGACTTGTGATCTTTCAAGGTTTTGCTATTAGAATATAAATTTCATATATCTTCCAAATGCAAAATAAATTCCATATCATCTTGAAAAAAAATACAATGGTCCTCCTGCCTTTCACTAACGAAAAATGACCCGTAAACAACGAAAATGTGGAAATTAGAAAAACTCATCACAAAAATTTAAAATTTAGTTAAAATTATTTTTTGAAGTATTGTTCAATTCAAATTTGTCGCAAATGTTATCGGTTGGCTTTCTAATTTAAAGCAATGGATTTTAGTATTCTTGGGGCCCGTAAAAAACCCACCTAGTTGAAAAAGCAATCTCGTTATACCTGAAACTTTCCAGAAACTTCCTAAAAGAGCCAGAAGTTCACTTCCCAATGGAACTTTGCCGAGCATGTGATCAACTGCTAGCATTCTTCGACCACCTCCACAACTCCTCTTGCAATAAAAACGTAGCTGTTTGATACACGGTGATATGTGAAACCGCATGGGTATAATTCTGAGAACACGGCCCCTTTTCACTAATCAAAGCCAAATTCTTTTTTCGACCATTAGCTGAGCTGAAATGACAATTTTTCACACAGAGAAAGAGATTGTTGAGTCCTCGTTGAGCCAAAACAAGTGACAAGGTAAAATTACAGCCTCTGATGGCAGTGGTAGCTATACGCTCTAGTTGGAGGAGTCGCTATACGCTCCGGTTGAAGGGGGTATAATGAACGAGGATGACTAATCACATTTAATTCAGCAATCAAATTCATTTGGAAACGAAAGCAATTGATATGAATCAAAAATGAAGGAGAAGCGTGAAAAGTCGCCACTTGTCGGCTTTCTAGTTTAAAGAAGTGGACTTTAGTATTCTTCGGGCCCGTAAAAAACCCACCTAGTGATGAAGGAAAAACTTGAAAGATAGGAGTAAATTTAGGGAGAACGTCAGACCAGAACTGATGCCATCCGTTGTTAGCAGCATTAGGCGTAAAATGCGGAATCACTCCGCAAGGTTCAAACTAGACTTAACGGAAATCTAGCTAAAGCATTTAATTCAATATCGCACGAAATTTTTCTCAAAAAAATTGAAGCTTACGGTTTTTCAGAGAGTGCAGTTGAATTATTTGCTTCATTTCTTAAAAACAGACAGCAGTGTGTTAAGATAAATAATGTTTACTCAGAATGGTTGGAAACAAATCATGGTGTTCCACAGGGAACGGTTTTAGGGCCACTAGTTTTTCTTCTCTATATTACTGATTTTCGAGAAAAGGTACAAGGAAACTTCGACATAATTCAATTTGCTGATGACACAAGTTTCCATTTTAGCAGAAGCAATGTCAGCGAACTGGAAAAATGTGTTTCTGAAATACTGGAGAAAACAGATAATTATCTAAAGCAATACAAATTAACCATGAATACCGGTAAAACTGAACTTCTTTGCGTCTCGAAGGAACATGAAAATTTTGATCCAATAGTTTTTCGGGGACAAGAAATTAAACCACAAAGTCACTGCAGATACTTGGGTATAATAACTGATTCTAAACTAAATTTTCATGTACAACTCAACAAAGTCCTATCAAATATGGCCACAGCGATTAGATCCATATACCTTTTACGTTATCAGTTACCTCTGGAAGCACGATTGATGCTATTCAAATCCTTAGTCCTTTCTCATTTAACATTCAGTGCTCTATTTTTTCAGAACTTGAATTTCTCTGCAATGCAGCAAATTAATCGACAAATCAATTGGGGTATTAAAATTTTCTGTATGAGAAAAAAGTTTGAGAGATCTACAGATCTCTTAGTAAAATCTGACATTTTGCCTGCAGAACTTTTAATAAGCCAGATGAGTGTTTCAAAACTTAGGAATGATATTTCATTATTGAAAACACACGGCACTGAGAGTTTTTGTCTAAGTGGTAATGTCTTAGTAACGAAACACAACAGAACTGAACAGCTAATTCTCTTAAGGTCGAGCAGTCGATCAATAGAAAAAAGAAGCATCCAAAAGTGGAATAAACTTCCGCGTGATGTCCGGACTATCAGATCAATATCAAACTTTAAACGCATGTTAAAACAGCATCTGCTCCAACAATTCAAACTTGTACCGTTGGTGGCTTCAAAAGGTTATTTTCACCTTTACAAAACGGAACCACTAATATTGATTTTTAACATTGTACTGATTTTGTTTATATAGTTTTAAACTTGTAATATTTAACCCCTGGGTTATATTTTCAATTTACTTGTTTAAAAAAAACGAAAATTGAAAAACTGTCAGAGAGACAGGATAGACCACTGAGGAATAGCTCCCATAAAAGTGATGTTATAATGATGCAGAGAAGTAAGTGTCAATTAAAACTTAAATTCATTAGGTAAAACGAACGTTTCCGAACATTGCGTTCTTCGTTAGGTTTAAAAATTAAATGAAATCATTTACAAAGTATATAAACTTGTCTTTGACTATAATTCTAAGAAATGAGTTAAAAATCACATCGCATTTTTTAAATTATTTACACTTAAAATCACATTTACAACATTTTATTTACACTTAATACAGTAAAATCAGTTCAATTTTTATTCCGGATTTTATGAAAATCCCGGGTATACTGCTTTCTATTCCTGAGAGGGATTTTTTATTTTCATTCATTTTGTTAAAATGGATGGCGGTGAACTTCCAAAGTTTGTACTTGACATCCTATCGTTGGGGCCTAAACACCCTGTGAGAGACAAATTTAATGAGTTGGACTTCCTCGCAGACGTGGAGAAACTTGTACGTGAATTACGCGACAATAAAACTGAGGGTGAGACGTTAATTGAGGTCTGGATGAACTTATTTGAGGTCTGCTCTGTTGTGACCTTACTCCTTAGCTTTCTGATATCTTCCTCGGCATTCTCCAACTCCCGAGCTAAACACTACCGCTCATTCACCAGAGCGATAACTTCTCTTGTCTTTGTTTTGACTACTTTCGTAACCTCCTCCAGCTCTTTCTTCAATATTTCAACCTGCATCCTGCAGTTTTCCAAGCAGTCGTTTTGTCTCAAGCAATTGGTCAATTAAATTTTGACCTTCACGTTTTAAATGCCGGAGCTCCTCTTCGAGCTGAACCCCGGCAGTTCCCAGCATTTCGCTGTTTTCAATCTTATTTTGTTGTTCTTCGATTCTCTGATGCATTTCATTTAACTCCAGAACACTAATTGCAGCTCTATCCACTATATTGGGCGGTTGTAGCGGCGTCAATGGCACAGCATATTTTTTATTTGAGGTTACTCCACTAATCTGATACACTTGGTGCGTGACTATTGACCTGACCTTGAACAAATCATGGTAGAGAGAGAGAGAGAGAGCCTCTAAGGACTTTCTAACATCTTGCGTGTTTTTTCAATAAAGAGATTTAAAAAAATGGGTAAAAATAACCTTAGATTATTTAACCATTGGGTCTAAGATTAATCAACTAATGATAGGACCGAAACCAAAGACCCTATTCGAATCTAATCCTCCTATAATTGAGCGCTGCCTTTCTCTAAATGGCTTTTCATGTTGTCATCTTTTGAAATTTCAGATATTTCCAATCAATAATTCTAACTCTGCATTAAAACGTTTGAATTTTTACATCTTCATAATTAAATTAAAGTCTTAGACTTCATCAGTAATCTCGAGTTATAAAGTGCTCAAGAAAACCCCCAACCCAAACAGTAACCGCACACACGGCACGGATATTACATTGGCGAAAGAGATTTAAAATAGTCAACATCTTGCAAACTTTAACAATTTTGTCGGTAGGAAGAATCTTAAGTTATTTTTACCTATTTTTTTAAGTCTCTTTGCGATTTTCTCATAATCATTCTCTACCGCATTGGTCCCTGTTAGTTAAACTAATAGACGACAATTTTAACTGCCTGACGAATCCCGTCAAGAAACAAACATTCCTTGACGTCTTCCGTCAAGATGAAATTCCGCAATGATTGCCATCATTAGTTGTGACGCTTTTTTTATATCATTAAAATCCCGTTTACTCTTTGTAATAATCACTTTTTGTTCCCTCATTTACTGTTAAAATTCTGAATATTGCGTTCAATATGTTTTTTATGACATGTTTTTCATGTCATATATTAAGATATAAGGTTTACTACACAGCCTCCCTCTTAGAAAATTTCCACTCACTCACAAGCAAGAGTTTCAAAAGTCCCCTTTCCATTTCAAACATTCTCCTGCTTTTTCAATCCAGTACTTGTCATAAATATTTCAGGCCTCCTCGTCTTCCATAGTTTCCTTGGTCTGAAGAATAATTTTGAAAATGTCCTCCCAACCATCATTGTCCGAATGACAGAGCAGCGAAAAAACTTTGAAGTGTTTCTTGATAGTCCTGGTTGAGGCCACCTGTGGCAGTAATAGAATCTCATAAAAATTTTGAGGTCGACTGAACGAGTTCTGAGCGCGGATCGCCTCAAGCCTCCTCAGGATGACCTTCTGTGAGGTCTGCTCTGTTCTGACCCTAGTCCTTGACTTTCTGATATCTTCCTCGGCATTCTCCAACTCCCGAGCTAAACACTACCGCTCATTCACCAGAGCGATAACTTCTCTTGTCTTTGTTTTGACTACATTCGTAGCCTCCTCCAGCTCTTTCTTCAATATTTCAACCGGCATCCTGCAGGATGCCTGCTGATTCCCAGCTTTTCCAAGCAGTCGTTTTGTCTCAAGCAATTGGTCACTTAACTTTTGACCTTCAAGCTTTATCTGCCGGAGCTCCTCTTCGAGCTGAACCCGGCGGTTCTCTGCATTTCGCTGTTGTCAATCTTTTTTTTTTGCTGTTCCTCGATTCTCTGATGCATTTCAATTAACTCCAGAACACTAATTGCAGCTCTATCCACTATATTGGGCGGTTGCAGCGGCGTCAATGGCACCACATATCTTCTATTTTAGGTTACTCAAATAATTCGCTACACTTGGTGCGTGACTATCGACCTGACCTCGAACAACTCGGGTAGATAGTAGCATTAGTCGCCAATTTCGGTTCTGCCATTCTTAAATATTATACAATTAAATTACTCTAATATGTCAATCTCAATTTCTGCCATATCTGGTAGAGGTTTAGCATTTTTTGATTTCACAAATTTAATGTTCATGTTACAATCACACCGTTCATGTGTCCTTTTTCTTGTCAGTTTTTGTTCCTTAGAAAGTTATTTTAGATGATGAAAATAACCTACTTCTTTCATTGGTTTAATGGTTTGCAGTGCAATTACAGGATTAGTGCCGTTGCGTAGCATATCGATTAAAAGAAACACAGGTACCAAACAAAATATGATCTTAGATCCAATAAAAATAGTTGTTATTCTCATGCTTATTTCCCTGGCCAAACTCCAGATTTGTTTCACTTTACCACGCATGTATTCCAAAATTAGAAATAAATGCCACTGATGATTGTATTTGAGCCCGTGCTGAAATACTCTAAAATCTGATGTTCATATAAACCTCCTTGTCCCAGGAAAACTTCTCTTCCTGTTATCGTTTTTCTCGAATGCCTTAATCTTTGGGCCGTCTTGTTGAGTTCATGATCATTGTCAATGAAGAAACCATCCCTTGACGCAGAAAGTGACCAATTGACGTTTACTCTGTAATTAGGCATATCATTGGGTTTACCAATCAGCTGTATTCGTCGGCCATATATTATCCATAACCCGTTCTGCAATTCACGAGCGTTCGGGTACATAGGGTTGCAATTAATTAGTATGAAATTTCTATGGAATACTCTAGAAATAGGGTCCATGTATCTAATTCCTTCTTAACAGTTGTCAGAAGACACCCTAATTGGTATTTTCTCGGTACAAAACTATTTTTCGACAACATGTACGATAACTTTAGCGCACCTATTGACATAAAAAATATTCCTCCCGCTCTTTCTGCGTTTATACCCAGAGCGTTTTGATGATTTAGGAAAATTTGTGTGAGTTTTCATTAATTGGTTTCGATAAAGTCATAGCTGACTGCATTTTTCTATGTGACAATCTAATAACTCTATTCGTTTCAGATGTTCAAACATGCTTCAAAAACCCAACACAAAAAATTGGCCAGTTTTATGTCCCAGAAATTTGTCTCGGATAAATCTGTTGGTGAAAAATTTTGTTCCGTGGCCGTCAACGTTTCCTTTCTGTAAAACAAATTTCTCTCGTTTGTTTCGAAAAGCTGAAAATTGTCTATCTTTTTGTCCTGTATTTCAGTTGAACAACTAAATTTCTTTTTCTGTCTAAATTGCTCGTCAAATACTTTTTGTTTCCATCGCGGACTATTTTTCCTGCTATCGAGTTTGAAAATTTAACTATCGTTAAGATATTTGGTTTTACTTTGTCAAACAAATATTGTACTGAATCTATCTCAAATGTGTCCCCTTGATATAACAAGGTCTGCTCCTAATTCAGAGTTCGGGTCTTTTAATTAAAATTTTATTCCTTCATTTGCCTCCTTAGTTTCAATGAACAATGTCCCCTTGAAAATTTCAGCTTTTATCATAATGTTACTTTTCTGTGTTTTACCTTTTGGAATGATCTAATTTACGGGGTAGCCACAATTCGCTCATTTCTCATCTCCGCATTTCTTGAATGTTTTTGATACCTTCTGAACAAACTCTGGGTCAGTTCGGCCAACATTCATCTCATTAAGGACTTCTTTAGTAACAATGAAATCGAAACAATGCGGCCGTTCATCAACGCTTGCCGGATATTCTTCAGTTTTTTTCCACTTTTGTAGTTCGGCTAATAGTACAAAATGCGTCACGTTGCTTTCCAAGTTGTTTGAGCCGGTAAACGCTTCCCGTAATAGCATTCTAGAGGTAGAGCCCGTAGCCATTTTACACTTCCGCCACCTTGTATCAAACCCCTTTTAAAACTTTGTTTAGTTTTTAAAAAAGTTTCTATAAAATATTTACAAAGTTGATCGTCACTGGAAAGTTTTTCTTTTTTTATGATTGAATTTCTATAACACTTTCTTCATTTTTCTGTTTAAATTTCTTGGTTTTAAAACCTAACACTTAATTTCTTATGGTATTTCCCTAATTTTTTTGTTCCCTTAATTTCAAAGAAGTTTCAATTTACAGTCTTATAGATGACTGTCTCACCTAATTTCTCTTTATTATTTTAATATAATTTTAACTGAACTCCGATTTGTCCTGTTTTTTGATGTTTATAAAAATTTTTTGCTCAAATTACGACAAGGATGATATTAGGTACTTTGCTTTTCTTTCCTTCCTCCTGCTTATTGTTACCCGATCAACTTTTTTGCGTCTTTTTTTACATTAATAGTAGTTTCAGAATAATTCAATATATAGCATTTAGAGTACAAAACAACGCAATTGTTTTAGTTGATTTTACAGCGCAAATATCCTGCAGTTTTTTCGGTTTTGCAATGGTTATGCAGCTCGTGATCTACAAATCAATTTAGCAACTAAGGTTGAAAGAAGAAAATATTTCCTAGACTAACAAGACGCAGTGGAAATCAGTTTCAATTATCAACACCAAAAACTAGAGAAAAGTCTTTAATTCTAACTTTCACTTGGTATGATGCGCTCTTTCAACACAAGTAATTTTCTCTCTTCACCAACGAGTGAATGTTAGCCCCAATGGTTGAATAATCTTAAGTTATTTTTACCTATTTTTTTAAATCTCTTTGCGATTTTCTCATAATCATTCTCTACCGCATTGGTCCCTGTTAGTTAAACTAATAGACGACAAGTTTAACTGCCTGACGAATCCCGTCAAGAAACAAACATTCCTTGACGTCTTCCGTCAAGATGAAATTCCGCAATGATTCCCATCATTAGTTGTGACGCTTTTTTTATATTATTAAAATCCCGTTTACTCTTTGTAAGAATCACTTTTTGTTCCCTCATTTACTGTTAAAATTCTGAATATTGCGTTCAATATGTTTTTTCAAAATTCCAGATTTGTTTCACTTTACCACGCATGTATTCCAAAATTAGAAATTAATGCCACTGATGATTGTATTTGAGCCCATGCTGAAATACTCTAAAATCTGATGTTCATATAAACCTCCTTGTCCCAGGAAAACTTCTCTTCCTGTTATCGTTTTTCTCGAATGCCTTAATCTTTGGGCCGTCTTGTTGAGTTCATGATCATTGTCAATGAAGAAACCATCCCTTGACGCAGAAAGTGACCAATTGACGTTTACTCTGTAATTAGGCATATCATTGGGCTTACCAATCAGCTGTATTCGTCGGCCATATATTATCCATAACCCGTTCTGCAATTCACGAGCGTTCGGGTACATAGGGTTGCAATTAATTAGTATGAAATGTCTATGGAATACTCTAGAAATAGGGTCCATGTATCTAATTCCTTCTTAACAGTTGTCAGAAGACACCCTAATTGGTATTTTCTCGGTACAAAACTATTTTTCGACAACATGTACGATAACTTTAGCGCACCTACTGACATAAAAAATATTCCTCCCCCTCTTTCTGCGTGTATACCCAGAGCGTTTTGATGATTTAGGAAAATTTGTGTGAGTTTTCATTAATTGGTTTCGATAAAGTCATAGCTGACTGCATTTTTCTATGTGACAATCTAATAACTCTATTCGTTTCAGATGTTCAAACATGCTTCAAAAACCCAACGCAAAAAATTGGCCAGTTTTATGTCCCAGAAATTTGTCTCGGATAAATCTGTTGGTGAAATATTTTGTTCCGTGGCCGTCAACGTTTCCTTTCTGTAAAACAAATTTCTCTCGTTTGTTTCGAAAAGCTGAAAATTGTCTATCTTTTTGTCCTGTATTTCAGTTGAACAACTAAATTTCTTTTTCTGTCTAAATTGCTCGTCAAATACTTTTTGTTTCCATCGCGGACTATTTTTCCTGCTATCGAGTTTGAAAATTTAACTATCGTTAAGATATTTGGTTTTACTTTGTCAAACAAATATTGTACTGAATCTATCTCAAATGTGTCTCCTTGATATAACAAGGTCTGCTCCTAATTCAGAGTTTGGGTCTTTTAAATAAAACCATATTCCTTCATTTGCCTCCTTAGTTTCAATGAACAATGTCCCCTTGAAAATTTCAGCTTTTATCATAATGCTACCTTTCTGTGTTTTACCTTTTGGAATGATCTAATTTACGGGGTAGCCACAATTCGCTCATTTCTCATCTCCGCATTTCTTGAATGTTTTTGATACCTTCTGAACAAACTCTGGGTCAGTTCGGCCAACATTCATCTCCTTAAGGACTTCTTTAGTAACAATGAAATCGAAACAATGCGGCCGTTCATCAACGCTTGCCAGATATTCTTCAGTTTTTTTCCACTTTTGTAGTTCGGCTAATAGTACAAAATGCGTCACGTCGCTTTCCAAGTTGTTTGAGCCGGTAAACGCTTCCCGTAATAGCATTCTAGAGGTAGAGCCCGTAGCCATTTTACACTTCCGCCACCTTGTATCAAACCCCTTTTAAAACTTTGTTTAGTTTTTAAAAAAAGTTTTTATAAAATATTTAGAAAGTTGATCGTCACTGGAAAGTTTTTCTTTTTTTATGATTGAATTTCTATAACACCTTCTTCATTTTACTGTTTAAATTTCTTGGTTTTAAAACCTAACACTTATTTTCTTATGTTATTTCCCTAATTTTTTTGTTCCCTTAATTTCAAAGAAGTTTCAATTTACAGTCTTATAGATGACTGTCTCACCTAATTTCTCTTTATTATTTTAATATAATTTTAACTGAACTCCGATTTGTCCTGTCTTCTGATGTTTATAAAAATTTTTTGCTCAAATTACGACAAGGATGATATTAGGTACTTTGCTTTTCTTTCCTTCCTCCTGCTTATTGTTACCCGATCAACTTTTTTGCGTCTTTTTTTAAATTAATAGTAGTTTCAGAATAATTCAATATATAGCATTTAGAGTACAAAACAACGCAATTGTTTTAGTTGATTTTACAGCGCAAATATCCTGCAGTTTTTTCGGTTTTGCAATGGTTATGCAGCTCGTGATCTACAAATCAATTTAGCAACTAAGGTTGAAAGAAGAAAATATTTCCTAGACTAACAAGACGCAGTGGAAATCAGTTTCAATTATCAACACCAAAAACTAGAGAAAAGTCTTTAATTCTAACTTTCACTTGGTATGATGCGCTCTTTCAACACAAGTAATTTTCTCTCTTCACCAACGAGTGAAAGTTAGCCCCAATGGTTGAATAATCTTAAGTTATTTTTACCTATTTTTTTAAGTCTCTTTGCGATTTTCTCATAATCATTCTCTACCGCATTGGTCCCTGTTAGTTAAACTAATAGACGACAAGTTTAACTGCCTGACGAATCCCGTCAAGAAACAAACATTCCTTGACGTCCTCCGTCAAGATGAAATTCCGCAATGATTGCCATAATTAGTTGTGACGCTTTTTTTATATTATTAAAATCCCGTTTACTCTTTGTAATAATCACTTTTTGTTCCCTCATTTACTGTTAAAATTCTGAATATTGCGTTCAATATGTTTTTTATGACATGTTTTTCATGTCATATATTAAGATATAAGGTTTACTACACAGCCTCCCTCTTAGAAAATTTCCACTCACTCACAAGCAAGAGTTTCAAAAGTCCCCTTTCCATTTCAAACATTCTCCTGCTTTTTCAATCCAGTACTTGTCATAAATATTTCAGGCCTCCTCGTCTTCCATAGTTTCCTTGGTCTGAAGAATAATTTTGAAAATGTCCTCCCAACCATCATTGTCCGAATGACAGAGCAGCGAAAAAACTTTGAAGTGTTTCTTGATAGTCCTGGTTCAGGCCACCTGTGGCAGTAATAGAAGCTCATAAAAATTTTGAGGTCGACTGAACGAGTTCTGAGCGCGGATCGCCTCAAGCCTCCTCAGGATGACCTTCTGTGAGGTCTGCTCTGTTCTGACCCTAGTCCTTGACTTTCTGATATCTTCCTCGGCATTCTCCAACTCCCGAGCTAAACACTACCGCTCATTCACCAGAGCGATAACTTCTCTTGTCTTTGTTTTGACTTCTTTCGTAACCTCCTCCAGCTCTTTCTTCAATATTTCAACCTGCATCCTGCAGTTTTCCAAGCAGTCGATTTTTCTCAAGCAATTGGTCACTTAACCTTTGACCTTCACGTTTTAACTGCTGGAGCTTCTCTACAAGCTGAACCCCGGCAGTTCCCAGCATTTCGCTGTTGTCAATCTTATTTTGTTGTTCCTCGATTCTCTGATGCATTTCATTTAACTCCAGAACACTAATTGCAGCTCTATCCACTATGTTCGGCGGTTCTAGCGGCGTCAATGGCACCACACATCTTTTTTTTGAGGTTACTCCAGTAATCTGATACACTTGGTGCGTGACTATTGACCTGACCTCGAAGAACTCCTGGTAGAGAGAGATAGAGAGAGAGAGAGAGAGAGAGAGCGAGAGAGAGAGAGAGAGAGAGAGCCTCTAAGGGCTCTCTAACATCTTGCGTGTTTTTTCAAAATTTGTGCTCAGTAGTTACTGGAAAAAATGTTCGACAAATCCGTTCAAGTTTTCGTAACTGCTACCAGATAGCGAAAGAACTGTTTGGAGATTTGTATCTTTTTATGTACCTTTGGTAGTGTAGTAACCCATTGAACTCAATGCATGACAAGCTCATAAAATACATATTAAACGCACTAATCGAAATTTTCACAATAAAAGGGAGAACAAAAAGAAATCGTTACTAAGAGTAAATCGGATTTTAATAATATAAAGAAAGCATCATAAATAACGATGGGAATCATCACGGAATTTCATCTTGACGGGAGACATCAAGAAAAGTTTGCTTCTTGAAGAGATTTGTCAGGCAGGTAAACATGTTATCTGTTAGTTTCAAAAGTCCTTTTTCCGTTTCAAATATTCTCCTGTTTTTTCAATCCAGTACTTGTCATAAATATTTCAGGCCTCCTCTTATTCCATAGTTTCCTTGGCCTGAAGAATAATTTTGAAAATGTCCTCCCAACCATCATTGTCCGGATGACAGAGCAGCGAAAACACTTTGAAGGATTTCTTGATAGTCCTGGTTGAGGCCAACTGTGGCAGTAATAGAAGCACATAAAAATATTGAGGTCGACTGAACAAGCTCTGAGCGCGGATCGACTCAAGCGTCCTCAGGATGACCGTCTTTGAGGTCTGCTCTGTTCTGACCCTAGTTTTTGGCTTTCTGATATCTTCCTCGGCATTCTCCAACTCCCGAGCTAAACACTACCGCTCATCCACCAGAGGGATAACTTCTCTTGTCTTTGTTTTGACTACTTTCGTAACCTCCTCCAGCTCTTTCTTCAATATTTCAACCTGCATCCTGCAGTTTTCCAAGCAGTCGTTTTGTCTCAAGCAATTGGTCAATTAAATTTTGACCTTCACGTTTTAAATGCCGGAGCTCCTCTTCGAGCTGAACCCCGGCAGTTCCCAGCATTTCGCTGTTTTCAATCTTATTTTGTTGTTCTTCGATTCTCTGATGCATTTCATTTAACTCCAGAACACTAATTGCAGCTCTATCCACTATATTGGGCGGTTGTAGCGGCGTCAATGGCACAGCATATTTTTTATTTGAGGTTACTCCACTAATCTGATACACTTGGTGCGTGACTATTGACCTGACCTTGAACAAATCATGGTAGAGAGAGAGAGAGCCTCTAAGGACTTTCTAACATCTTGCGTGTTTTTTCAATAAAGAGATTTAAAAAAATGGGTAAAAATAACCTTAAATTATTTAACCATTGGGTCTAAGATTAATCAACTAATGATAGGACCGAAACCAAAGACCCTATTTGAATCTAATCCTCCTATAATTGAGCGCTGCCTTTCTCTAAATGGCTTTTCATGTTGTCATCTTTTGAAATTTCAGATATTTCCAATCAATAATTCTAACTCTGCATTAAAACGTTTGAATTTTTACATCTTCATAATTAAATTAAAGTCTTAGACTTCATCAGTAATCTCGAGTTATAAAGTGCTCAAGAAAACCCCCAACCCAAACAGTAACCGCACACACGGCACGGATATTACATTGGCGAAAGAGATTTAAAATAGTCAACATCTTGCAAACTTTAACAATTTTGTCGGTAGGAAGACGCTTGAACTCGAGGTAAAAAGCGCTTTAACTCGAGAACTCGAGAATCAAAATAATTTTGAGATAAAAAACAAAATACAAGATTTGGGTTAACAAATCACTAATTTCCACCAATTTCCACCAATTTCCACCAATTTCCACCAATTTCCACTAAATTTTGTGGAAAACAGTTGTAGGAGTCACATCGGAATCAGTCGCAAGAAATCAGTTTTCACAAGGGAGAGTTTACTCGCGTGGGGCTAACATTAACTCGTTGGTGAAGAGAAAAATCTTTCACTCTTTACTCATGGTGTGGAAAGAGCGCATCATACCAAGTGAGTAAAAATGAAGACTTTTCTCTAGTTTTTGTTGTTGTTAATTGAAACTGATTGCCACTGCGTCTTGTTAGTCTAGGAAAAATTTTCTTCTTTCAAACTTAGTTGCTAAATTGATTTGTAGATAACGAGCTCCATAACCATTGGAAACCAAAAAAAACTGCAGGATATTTGCGTTGTAAAATCAACTAAAACAATTGCACTGTTTTGTACTCTGAAAATTGTATATTGACTTATTCTGAAACTACCATTAATATAAAAAAAACAACAAAAATTTAATCAGGTAATAATAAGCAAGAGAACCTAAAAAAAATAAATCAACAAATCACCTCATATTATCCATGTTGTAATGAGCGCAAAAAAATATTATAAACATCAATAAAAAAGGACAAATCGGAGTTCAGCACCAATCATATTAAAATATTGAAAAAAAATATGTGAGATAGTCATCTATAAGACTGTAAATTAAAATTTCGTTGAAACTAAGAGAACAAAAAAATAAGTAAAAAGGAAATACCATATTAAAATAAGCGTTAGGTTTTACAAGCAAAAGTTTTAAACAGTAAAATTAAGGAAGCGTTATAGAAATTCAACGTTAAAAAGAGAAAACATCTTTCAGTGACGACCAATTGGGTAATTATTTTATAGCAACTATAAATTTCAACATCAAAACAAAGTTTTAAAAGGGGTACGATAAAAGTAGGGGAACAGTAAAATGGCGAGAGTTTCGACATCTAGAATGCTATTACCGGAAGCGTTTACCGGTTCAAACTACTTGAAAACCTATGTAACGCATTTTGGTGCTATTAGCGGAACCACAAAAGTTGAAACAAACTGAAAAAGATCCGGCCCGCGAAGTTGGTGAAAGGCCGCATTACTCTGCACTTAGGCTACAAAAAGCTGCCATAGTGTTCTATCGCACTCTACCGCAAGCTACAAAAGAAAATTATGATGAATGCGTTAAAGTTTTTGAGAATACTATAGCGAAAAACCGGTCGTTGTCCGGGAACAACTAGCTCGCCGCGTACAGCAATCAGGGAAAGAACTGACAAATTTTTTGGGAGTATTAAAGCAGTTGGCTTCAAAAGCTTACCTAACAGAGTTGCAGGACGTTAGAGACCATCTGGTTCTGAGAGGATTTCTAGAATGAATCAAACATAGTCAGGTGAGGTTAGATCTGAGAAAACAAATCGGCTACAAGGATTTGAAATATTGAAACAGTTTTGGAACGAGCGCTGCATTTGGAAGCTGTAACAAGAAAAGAAGAGGAAGACCAAACACCTATAGTTGCGGTTATTAAACGGGATGAAACAAGAGAGATTTAGTGGAGGCCGTCACCAAGATTGTGAACCATTGTAAGTAGATGATAAACAGCGAGAAAACCGTCGAAACCAATCTAGTGAGTGAAACAGTTCCCGGGTACGGTAGGGTGACGACAGACGTGATAGAACTAACAGGACTACCAAGATATTGAACAGGAACTTGTGATAACGGCAGATGAAAGTATCGAGTGTCTTCTGGGAATTGACTTCCTGAACGCCAATCCATGTGTATTAAACTTGCACGAAAAGAAGTTATATAATAGTAATTTTGAAATTTCAATACCGCTGACAACAGAGAAAACGGGAGGTGTTCAAATTTTTGCAATTGCGCGATATAAAACTTACATTTAAAGTTAAAATGAATTTCTAATGAGATTGAAATTAAATGACAAAAACGGAGAAGAAATTCCGGGAGTGAAAGGATTAGTGGAAGCAATTGAAGGTTTTTGAATGAAAACTGGCTTGCTTCTAGCCCCTTGCATGATATCAATGAAAGATGGTCCTATTTTGATAAAAGTGTTCAGTCTAACGGACGCTTCAATAGCTATGTATATGAACAACAAAGTGGGAATTTATCTCGAAAGCAAACAAAACTTATTTCGGAATGGAATTTTTACAAATCAAAACAAACCGAAAATATGGGAACCATTTCAAATGAGAAAACACGCAAACCAGGAGGGATCTACGCTCAAAATTGAGCAGAAATAAAAATCAAAAGAGTTGTTCATGAGACATCAACATCTCCCGAAACTCGAATGACTTAAGATATTGTGACAAAATTGTGACAGCCGTTCAGAAGAAATTATTGCAGTATGAGCGTTGATAAAAAAAAGCAATGAACAATTTTGTCAGAGATCTGGAAGACGCGAAATTCATGAAACCGACCCATTCGTATTGGGCACACACCATCAATATTGTTGGAAAAGAAAGATGACAGCTACAAAGTGGTTGTTGATTGCAGAGGCCTGAACAAAGAAAAAGAAAAAACCAGATGGCCACTACAAGAATAAATGACGTTATTGACTCTCGAGGCGGAAATTGCCACTTTTCGAATATCAATTCGACATTGGGATACTTTGAAATGGCACTGGATAAAGAGTCACAAGACGTGACAGCTTTTGTAGCACCAATGGGACATTGGTGTTACAAGTGGAAGAGACTGCCCTTGGGTTTGGCGTCAGCGCCAGGGGTTTTCCAGAATTTAATGGGAATCTGATTATGTCGACAATCTCCTACGAAGTGGCGTTAGTTTACCTGGACGACATAATCATCTTTGATAAATCTTTTGAGGAGCACCTCAACCGTCTAGATCTAGTACTTGGACAACTTAATGACGCTGCTTTGAAAATGAAATTCTCAGAATGTATGTATTTTCGGGAAAATTCATTTCCTGGGACATATTTATCAAACAAAGGCGTAGAACTGGATGTAGAAAAAATAGCGGGAGTCAGTAAAATAAAAAACGCTAAAACAATAAAAGAATTGCAAGCTATTTTGGGTTTAATTGGTAAATAATTAAACAACAAGGAGCGTTTTTCTTGGCGCAAAGAGTGTGAAACAGCAGTTGAACAATCAAAACAAGCACTACAGAAAGCAGTCATTGTGGGTTATCCGAATGACACTGACCCTTATACGTTAAACACGGACGCCTCTTTGTTTGGCATTGGCGCAAATTTTTCCCAAAAACAACAATAGTGTGACAGTGATTGCTTACGAATGCAAAACGCTCAGTAAAAGTCAGCGAAACTACTCAGCGAGAAAACTTAAAACTTTATGCGCCATTCTATTTCACTCAACACTTCAGAAACTACTATCTACTTGGACAAAAGTTTTTAACTGTTACCGATCATAGAATCCTCAAATGGTTGTATAGTTTTAAGGAACCAGACGGATTGCTGGCCAGATGGTTAGAAAAACTCGGACAATTTGATTTTGAAATCAAACACGCAGCTGGAAAGAAGATTCCTCATGCAGACCTTCTGTCGAGATTGCCACAGACTGAAGAAGACAGCGATGCCGACCAAGGAAACTAAGTAAACGTGGAAGACAAACACATCTGCTCCATTGGACTAGGGAAGTCTGTGGAACAATTAGTTGAACATCAGAGAATTGCAGCCGAACTTATTGTACTGAGAACCGGGATTGAAAGTGGGAAACCCCCTCAAAGAAAAAACATGGCAGGAGGTTTTAGAGCATTGTGGAAACTTTGAACAGATTTCAAAAATTGACGAACAGAAAATGATCTAAAATAAAGAAACAAGCGTATTAACGAATTCAACAATTTAACGCAAATAGTAATTCAAAGATCACTTTTGCACGAAGTTCTACCGTTCTTTCATGAGCGTTGTGGACATTTGGTTTGGCTAAGACAATTGATTGGGTGCAAGACCAATCATATTGGCCCGGGATGAAAAGAGATGTCCATGACTGGGTACGTTCCTGCGAGGTATGCAGTCAGAAGAAGTCACCACACCAGAAGCACTTACACAACATAACAACTTAGAAGTCAAGTCACCCTTTTTGGCAAGTAGCTTTGGACATTATGGACCTTTACCCGTGTCAAGCGGAAACAAGTATATTTTATAAATCGGAGATCAGTTTACAAAGTGGTACGAAGCCATTCCCATTAGCAACCCAGAAGCTTCAACGGTAGCTAAAGCTTTTGTGAAAGTATGGTATCAAGATCTGGCTGTCCGGCAAATCTTCATAGCGACAAGGGCATTAACTTCATGTCAAATCCTTTTAAGAACATGCGTAAGGAATTGGAAATTGACAGGACACTAACAACAGCTTATCCTCCTCAAGGAAATGCAATGATAGAGCTAACTAATTGCACAATTGAATAGAGTCTTGCAAAATATGTGGCTGAACGTCACAACACCTGGAGTGATTATCTTCTGCTAATAATGATGGCTTACAGATCATCAATCCACGCTGTGACCAAGTATTGTCCCTTTTTACTTCTTTTTTGGAAAGCCTTGTGCTCTATCAATTGATTGCATGTATCAAACAATACAAAAAATACCCAACATTGAGCAATTACGTTGGTTGCGTGAAAGATGAACTACAGTCGTGCCGTAAACTGATACGGGAAAGTGTGGACGTGGAGCAAGATCGAACAAAAAGCCTACTACGACCGAAGCACGTTTGGACCGCAACACGAAGAAGGTGAGTTAGTCATGGTATTCAACCCCATCACAGAAAACCGGTGAGACAGAAAAACTCAAATCTTTTCTATAGTGGGCCACAAATTATACGTGAAATAGTAAACAATCTCAATTTTGTTATTGAATATATGAAAACCAAAAAAGCAACAAAAAGTCCATTACGATAGGCTCAAACGTTTCAACAGTAAAAGTTCTTTCTTTAATAGGAAGAAATCTAGAAAGGCAAGACCGAACTGAGAAAAACTCAAATTGACTCTAAAGAGGACAATGCTTTTGTGGAAATTGAAAAAGACACTCCAAATGTTGATGAGACAGACAAAAGAGAAACTACACCTGAACGGGATACCAATCAGATTAACACTGGTAGTAGAAATCACAATGAAACATTTAAGAAGGAAGTTTTTCAAACACCAAGAGGTGGGAGTACCAGCGGATCAATGACTACCAACACTAACAACAAAAGTAAAAAACCTAGATACCTGTGCCAAACTAGAAGCGCGAAGCGGGATAGTTTGTCAGAAACAGCTGAAAAAAGTGAGGGTCAAAAATTTCCTAATAGAAGCACAGGTTCTACCTCTCAAAATGTTTGCGAACGACTATAGTGAACCAGAAGTGCGTCGGGGATAACAAAACCACGGAAATTAGAAGACTACTTTTTGTTTAAGGATAACAATTCAGAAGAAAAATTTGTTAATGCTGTAATTAATTGAAGGGTGATACCGCAAAATGCAGAAGGTGGGGAACTCACATCCGAAAGGGACGCAGCTGTACTGGTTTCTATACTGGAAACCTCTCTCTACCTGGTTACTATGCTGAGTTTTTCGGAATCTTTAGCGATTGTGGGATATGACTTCGAGAACACCAAACAAACGCAAAACATTGCCATGACAGAACGGACAAAATGTTCTGCTAGTAATGATGGCTTACAGATCATCAATCTACGCTGTGACCAAGTATTGTCCCTTTTTACCTCTTTTTTGGAAAGCCTTGTGCTCTACCAATTGATTGCATGTATCAAACAATACAAAAAATACCCAACATTGAGCAATTACGTTGGTTGCGTGAAAGATGAACTACAGTCGTGCCGTAAACTGGTACGGAAAAGTGTGGACGTGGAGCAAGATCGACCAAAAAACCTACTACGATCGAAGCACGTTTGGACCGCAATACGAAGAAGGTGACTTAGTCATGGTATTCAACCCCATCACAGAAAACCGGTGAGACAGAAAAACTCAAATCTTTTCTATAGTGGGCCACAAATTATACGTGAAACAGTAAACGATCTCAATTTTGTTATTGAATATGTGAAAACCAAAAAAGCAACAAAAAGTCCATTACGATAGGCTCAAACGTTTCAACAGTAAAAGTGCTTTCTCTAATAGGAAGAAATCTAGGAAGGCAAAGACCGAACTGAGAAAAACTCAAAATGATTCTAAACAGGACAATTCTTTTGTGGAAATTGAAAAAGACACTCCAAATGTTGATGAGACAGACAAAAGAGAAAATACACCTGAACGGGATACCAATCAGATTAACACTGGTAGTGGAAATCACAATGAAACATTTAAGAAGGAAACTTTTCAAACACCAAGAGGTGGGAGTACCAGCGGATCAATGACTACCAACACTAACAACATAAGTAAAACACCTAGATACCTGTGCCAAACTAGAAGCGCGAAGCGGGATACTTTGTCAGAAACAGCTGAAAAAAGTTAGGGTCAAAAATTTCCTAATAGAAGCACAGAGGTTCTACCTCTCAAAATGTTTGCGAACGACGACAGTAAATCAGAAGTGCGTCGGAGATAACAAAACCACGGAAATTAAAAGACTACTTTTTGTTTAAGGATAACAATTCAGAAGAACAGTTTGTTAATGCTGTGTTTTATTGAAGGGTGATACCACAAAATTGAGAAGGAGGGGAACTCACATCCGAAAGGGACGCAGCTGTACCGGTTTCTATGCTGGAAACCTCTCTTTACCTGGTTACAATGCTGAGTTTTTCAGAATCTTTAGCGATTGTGGGATATGACTTCGAGAACACCAAACAAACGCAAAATTTTGCCATGACAGAACGGACAAAATCTTCTGCTAGTAATGATGGCTTAGAGATCATCAATCCACGCTGTGACCAAGTATTGTCCCTTTTTACCTCTTTTTTGGAAAGCCTTGTGCTCTATCAATTGATTGCATGTATCAAACATTACAAAAGATACCCAACATTGAGCAATTACGTTGGTTGCGTGAAAGATGAACTACAGTCGTGCCGTAAACTGATACGGGAAAGTGTGGACGTGGAGCAAGATCAAACAAAAAGCCTACTACGACCGAAGCACGTTTGGACCGCAATACGAAGAAGGTGACTTAGTCATGGTATTCAACCCCATCACAGAAAACCGGTGAGACAGAAAAACTCAAATCTTTTCTATAGTGGGCCACAAATTATACGTGAAATAGTAAACGATCTCAATTTCGTTATTGAATATATGAAAACCAAAAAAGCAACAAAAAGTCCATTACGATAGGCTCAAACGTTTCAACAGTAAAAGTGCTTCCTTTAATAGGAAGAAATCTAGGAAGGCAAAGACCAAACTGAGAAAAACTCAAAATGATTCTAAAGAGGACAATGCTTTTGTGGAAATTGAAAAAGACACTCCAAATGTTGATGGGACAGAGAAAAGAGAAACTACACCTAAACGAGATACCAATCAGATTAACACTGGTAGTGGAAATCACAATGAAACATTTAAGAAGGAAGTTTTTCAAACACCAAGAGGTGGGAGTACCAGCGGATCAATGACTGCCAACACTAACAACAAAAGTAAAACACCTAGATACCTGTGCCAAACCAGAACCGCGAAGCGGGATAGTTTGTCGGAAACAGCTGAAAAAAGTGAGGGTCAAAAATTTCCTAATAGAAGCACAGGTTCTACCTCTCAAAATTTTTGCGAATGACGATAGTAAACCAGAAGTGCGTCGGGGATAACAAAGCCACGGAAATTAAAAGACTACTTTTCGTTTAAGGATAACAATTCAGAAGAAAAATTTTTTAATGCTGTGTTTAATTGAAGGGTGATGCCACAAAATGCAGAAGGAGGGAACTCACATCCGAAGGGAACGCAGCTGTACCGGTTTCTATGCTGGAAACCTCTCTCTACCTGGTTACAATGCTGAGTTTTTCAGAATTTTTAGCGATTGTGGGATATGACTTCGAGAACACCAAACAAACGCAAAATTTTGCCATGACAGAACGGACAAAATCTTCTGCTAGTCATGATGGCTTACAGATCATCAATCCACGCTGTGACCAAGTATTGTCTCTTTTTACCTCTTTTTCGGAAAGCCTTGTGCTCTACCAATTGATTGCATGTATCAAACAATACAAAAAATACCCAACATTGAGCAATTACGTTGGTTGCGTGAAAGATGAACTACAGTCGTGCCGTAAACTGGTACGGGAAAGTGTGGATGTGGAGCAAGATCGACCAAAAAACCTACTACGACCGAAGCCAGTTTGGACCGCAATGCGAAGAAGGTGACTCAGTCATGGTATTCAACCCCATCACAGAAAACCGGTGAGACAAAAAAACTCAAATCTTTTCTTTAGTGGGCCACAAATTATACGTGAAATAGTAAACGATCTCAATTTTGTTATTGAAGATGTGAAAACCAAAAAATCAACAAAAGGTCCATGACGATAGGCTCAAACGTTTCAACAGTAAAAGTGCTTTCTTTAATAGGAAGAAATCTAGGAAGGCAAAGACTGAACTGAGAAAAACTCAAGATGATTCTAAAGAGGACAATGCTTTTGTGGAAATTGAAAAAGACACTTCAAATGTTAATGAGACAGACAAAAGAGAAACTACACCTGAACGGGATACCAATCAGATTAACACTGGTAGTGGAAATCACAATGAAACATAAGAAGGAAGTTTTTCATACAACAAGATGTGGGAGTACCAGCGGATCAATGACTACCAACACTAACAACAAAAGTAAAACACCTAGATACCTGTGCCAAATTAGAACCGCGAAGCGGGATAGTTTGTCGGAAACAGCTGAAAAAAGTGAGGGTCAAAAATTTCCTAATAGAACCACAGGTTCTACCTCTCAAAATGTTTGCGAACGACGACAGTAAATCAGAAGTGCGTCGGGGATAACAAAACCACGGAAATTAAAAGACTTCGTTTTGTTTAAGGATAACAATTCAGAAGAAAAATTTGTTAATGCTGTGTTTAATTTAAGGGTGATACCACAAAATTGAGAAGGAGGGGAACTCACATCCGAAAGGGACGCAGCTGTACCGGTTTCTATGCTGGAAACCTCTCTCTACCTGGTTACTATGCTGAGTTTTTCAGAATCTTTAGCAATTGTGGGATATGACTTCGAGAACACCAAACAAACCCAAAATTTTGCCATGACAGAACGGACGAAATGCGAAACTTAACATACAAATGAGGAGCAGGTAAACAAAAGAGGACTCATTATGCCGAGAGCGGCATGAGTAAACTAAAATACTGCATGTACAGGGCTACATATACGGCATCTGTGCTGAAAAAAGTGGTTGGTATGACTACCCAAATTACCTAAACAAAAAACAATAATAATTCCAACGTTTTAGTCTGCCATAACCTATGGCAGGGTCACAAAGCGCGGTTACCGGGTCTTGTTGACTTTGAATTCAATGCTCCTAAAGAAGTCCCTAATGAGATGAATGTTGGTTGAAACGACGCAGAGTTTGTTTACAAGGTATCAAAAATATTCATAAAAGGCGGAGATGAGAAAGGAGTGAATTATGTCGACCCCGTAGATTAGATCAATCCAAAAGGTGAAACACGGAAAGTAACATCATGATAAATGCTCAAATTTAGTAGGAAGCTTGTTCATAGAAACTAGGGAAGCAAATGAAGGAACATGGTTATATTTTGAAGACCCTCTGAAACAGGAGCAGACCTTGTCATATCAAGGAGACACATTTGAAATAGATTTAGTACAATATTTGTTTGACCAAGACAAAAAACCAAATATCTTAACGATAATTAATCTTTCAGACTCGACAACAACAAAAACAGTTACAAACAGCAAAAAAAAAGATATCACAAACGAACTGTTGACGGCCACGGAACAAAGTTTTTCACCAACAGATATATCTGAGACAGATCTCAGGGACTATTGACTCGACCAACGTTTTGTGTTGAATTTTCGAGGCATGTTTGAAATTCTGAAACAAATATAGTTATTAGATTTTCACATAGAAAACTGCAGAGAGCTATGACTTCAACGACACTAATTAAGCGAAACTCACCCCAAATTTTCCTATATTAACAAAAGGCTTGGAGTATACACGCACAAAGAGCGGGAGGAAGACTTCATGTCCATAGGTGCGCTAAAGTTATCGTACATGATTTTGAAAACCAGTTTTGTACCGAGGAAATACCTATTAGGGTGTCTTCTGACAACAGTTCAGGAGGAATTAGATACGAGTAATCTATAAAAATTTCATACTAATAAATTGCAACCTCATGTATCCTAAAGCTTATGAGTTGCAGAATGGTTCATGGATTACACGTGGCCGACGAAAACTACTGATTGATAAATCCAATGATATGCCTAATTACAGAATTAACGTCAATTGGTCAACTTCTGCTCCAATGGAAGGGTTTTTCAATGAAAAAGACCTTGAACTCAGCAAGACGGCCCAAAGATTAAGGCATTCGAGAAAAACGATAACAGGAAGAGAAGTTTTCCTGCGACAAGGAGGTTTATATGAACATCAGATTTTAGAGTATTTCAACATGGACTCAAACACAATCATCACTGGCATTAATTGCTAATTTTTGAATACATGCGTGGTAATGTGAAACAAATCTGGCATGTGGCCAGGGAAATAACCATCAGTTTGTCTACTATTTGTATCGGATCTAATATCATATTTTGTTTAGTACGTGTGTTCTTTTCAATCGATATGCTACGCAGTGGCACCAATCCTGTAATTGTACTGCAACCTTTTAACCCGATTGTTAAACTAGGATGTTTTCATCATCTGAAACAACGCTCTAAAACAAAAATTGACAACAAAAGGATACTTGAACGGTGTGATGGTAATACTAAGATTGTATTTGTAAAAGCAAAAAAGGCTAAATCTGTAACAGATATGGCAGAACTTGAGATTGACAGATTAGATTAATTTAAGTGTAAGATATGTAGGAAAGGCGGAATCCAAATTTACTGCTACTATCTTACCGAGTGTATCGGATTGTTTGAGTAACCTCATATAAAAAGTTTGTGGCGCCATTGTCGCATCTGCAACCGCCCAATATAGTGGATAGAGCTGCAATTGTTGTTACGGAGTTAAATTAAATGCATCAAAGAATTGTGGAACAGCAAAAGAATATCTACAACAGCGAAATGCAGGAAACCGCCGGGTTATGCTCAAAGAGGAGCTCCAGCAGCTAAAACTTGAAGGTCAAAGGTTAAGTGACCAATTGCTTGAGACAAAACGACTGCTTGGAAACGCTGGGAATCAGCAGGCATCCTGCAAGATGCCGATTGAAATATTGAAAAAAGAGCTGGAGGAGGTTACGAATGTAGTCAAAACAAAGACAAGAGAAGTTATCGCTCTGGTGGATGAGCGGTAGTATTTAGCTCGGGAGTTGGAGAATGCCGAGGAAGATATCAGAAAGCTAAGGATTAAGGTCAGAACATAGCAGAACTCAATTAAAATATTGTCGCTGCTTTGTCATCCGGGCAAGGGTGGTTGGGAGGAGTTTTCTTCAGACGAAGAAATTTATGGAAGACGAGGAGGCCCGTATTTTTTATGACATGTACGGGATTGAAAAAGCAGGAGAATACATGAACCCGAAAATGGACTTTTAAAACTCTTGCTTGTGAGGGAGTGGAAATTTTCTAAGAGGGAGGCAGTGTAGTATTCCATATAACTTAATGTATGAAATGCTCATAAAATACATATTGAACGCACAATTCGAAATTTTTACAGTAAAAGAGATCTTTACTAAGAGTAATTGTGATTTTAACAATATAAAGAAAGCGTCGCAAATAATGACGAGAATCATCACGGAATTTCATCTTGACGGGAGACGTCAAGGAATGTATGTTTCTTGACAGGATTCGTCAGGCAGGTAAACTTGTTATCTGTTAATTTAACTAACAAGGACCCGTGCGGAAGAAAGTAACTAAGAGAAAATCCCAAACAGATTAAAGAAAATGAGTAAAAAAAAGATTATTCAACCAATGATAGGACAGAAACCAAAGACGATATTCGAAACTAAACCTAATTTAATTCAACTGCTTTTCTTTAAATTCCTTTTCATTTTCTCATATTTTCTTCATATTTTCTCATTTTCTTGTATTTCCAAAAAAAATTCTAACTCTGAACGTGCACGGATATTGAAAAGATAACGTTTGTACACCAACGTGTCGGTTGGTGAGGTTTTAATGAATCCTCTAAGAGAACTCTATTCAAGCAACCCAGCTACAGAGATACCAAGGTCCGCAATGAAAGTTTGTTAAGCTAGCGCTGACAAATATTCGTTTTAAATGTAACGGGATCTGGTACGTGCAATCAGATGATCTGGCTATGGGTCTATCACTGGCTGTAATACTAGTAAACGTTTGGATGAAATTGTCTGAGTTAGGACGGCAAAAACCAGAACATAGTGAAAGTATATCTACATCTGATCAAAAAGGGGAAGAGCAAAGACTGCATTCGGAGACTGACTTTCCGAAGATGTGGAGTAGAATGGGAGTCATGCAAAATCTGGCTCCATGCAAAATGCCAAAAAATAACAAATGGAGAATATGCCAACATGCAGGATATTGTTTGGATTTGTACGCATTGCAGCAATCAACAGAAAGAGGGCGGTTTGAGGAATTATTCGTAAGCTACTTGGATGATATTATCTGCACGATTCGCGGTGACCCGGACGAGCATCCAAAAGGTTGCCAATTTATTACACAAAACATGTAATTTACCTTAGAAAGAGATAACATGGAATGGGATGGGGCTTTTCTTGATATCAACGTAAATTTGCGCAGCAAAAATAAAATCTCCTGTCATTGGTATCAACAACCAAATGACACAGGAAAAATACAGAACTTTTGCAGCTGCGCGCTGCTTCATTATAAGAAAAATGTGATTCAAGGAAGGGCTCGGAGAGTTTTCAATTCATTATATAATTGGTTGGCCTTCGATCAGAATCTTCAAAAGAACAAAACTTGCTGGACCAAAAATCAGCACCCAGATGAATGGTCTTCAAAAGAAGTCAATAAGACTTTAAAAAACAATAAGTGGCAGTAAAGACCAATTGACAACATCAAAAGAGCATCAAAAAGACAAGGATAGATCTCAGGATAAATCAGCTATTTGCCTACAATAAAGAGGCTACCTTACTTAATTACTTGCAATCAAAATGAAGAAACTATGCGACTTGCAAGTGGTTTTTTAACGCGGAAACTAAGATCATGTCTCCCCACCCTGAAATCATCTTGCGATAGAGACCTCAAATCCCAGGTGGAACATGTGATAAATGTTAATGGATGCTGATCCATCTGTGTTGGGCAAACGAGCCGGCATGTTACCAATAGGATATCAGAACATCAAAAGAAGGATTCGCAGTTGGGTCAACATCTTGTTGAATGTAGTGGCGCAATGAGTGACCTTGAATGGATGCCTGTCGCACAGTAGAGAAACTCATGACTATCGAAGCTATATAAATCAGCATGCTGAAGCTGGCACTAAACACACGCAATGAATATAGCGGTCGGATTGTTCAAATATTATATTTGACTTAGGGCAAAAATTATTATGTGCATGACAAAATGAAAATTGCAAAACCTTTACAAGAGGGATACTTAGGGTTAGGGCAAATTGAGAATTACCATAGATAAACAAAAACCTGGCAAAAATCGAAAAATGCGTATTAGGACTGTTTTTAAAGAAATTGATAACAGCTAAAAATATGAATTGCAAATAGGCTAAATATTGCATATAGGAAAAACCGTGGTCTCAGACAAACGTAAATACATATTCAATATATCGTTTACCAATTTGAGAAACAGTTTTAATCTGACAATAGACGTAAATTTCGAAAACAATTGTTTTAAATATCAGAGTTATTTTTATATTAAAAAACTGGTTTCTTTTGTACTATTTTTGGACTTTTATTGTTTGAGCTTGATGCCGTTTCATCTCGATTCCACCATCTTCTGCAATGGGGGCATTCATAGAATATAGTCTAAAAATCTCTCGTCGAAAATCATCACCAAGGTAGAAAGCAAACAACAAAATACCTTTTTTAAACCCTAAAGGCTGTAAAAGTTCATTTGCTCAGGCAGAGTGTTAGCACTTTTGAAAATTTGTAAATAGTAGCTTTCTCGGTTGTTTTTGGAATTTTATTTACAATAATAATGTTCAAGCATTTCCATCAATAGCAATAGTAGTATTAGTAGAATAGAATTCAAGGCAAGCTCCCTATGTGTTACCCCCCCCCCCCTCTGCAGTCCAAGTTTTAAGTTTGTCGTAGCTTTCCAAAAGATGTTGAAAATTCGACATTTGAATAGGGGTCTCCACGTGCTTTTGTTTGTCTCAATGTTTTTCCTTTTGAAGAAATTCACATTGATATCAGTTACAATCAGTTTGTTGCGTTTTTTTGTAAAAGCTGGGACAGGCGCAGTTTATGTAACTTTAGAGTCTTTAAGTTCAAGCAAAGAAGTTTTCTTTGAATTTCTGCAGCCTGCTCTAGGCTATTTGTTGCTCACCTCAATAGAACTGTCTTGTAGACGTCATAGGCATTTGTTAGGTTTTTTTCCATGTTGGTAAATTTGTTCTGGAGCATGGCTAGCATCATTAAGACATTGTGCAATTCAATGTAGAGACCGAGCGGTAGGAGTTTTAGTTGTTTTAATCTCTTGTAGTAACTTTTCTCGGGTCTGAGATTCCACCGAGTGTCCAGCTTTGGAATTTTTTCCAGTTGTCCAGAGTTTGCTTTGGTTGACATACATGTCTGAGAGGCGAACGATGGGCAGTAACTAGCAGGTAAAGGCGTTTAGTTTTGTGTACATTGAGCAGTTCTGCGAAACTTTGTTTGATATGAAACAGGACATTCATCGTTTTGCTTGCCCGCGGCTGCAGTTTTGTGCCAGGAGAAGTTATCGTTCACTATCACTCCTAAGTCCCGTTGACTCATTACAATGGCGAGAGATTTATTCATTACGGTAGCTTGCAAGTTGCCTCGCAGACTGCAAAGTGTTAATTTCTTGATGTCTGGCAGTATTTTTTTTTATTTGAGGCAGTTTTCGATCCTGTACGCTTCGTTGTCCAGCTGATCCTGCTTCGATATAATGGCTTTGAAATCATCAGCGCAGCCGGTCTGGCCTTGTATAATGATTCAGGGAGAATATAAAGGAAAAGCGAGAATAAAAGGGGGACAAGGATTGACCCCTGCGTGCCACCACTAATAACTGGTCTCAAGGACGGTCTGCTATTTTCAATACGAACATTTTTTTGCCTTTTTGTCAATTCTTGTTGGATTGTAGAGAAAAATTTTCCTCCACTGGCGAATTTTATAATTTTCTGTAACAAAATATTGTGAGAAACAATGTCAAAAGCATTGGCAAAATTGAGATATATAAAACTGGCAATTGGTCTGTGTCTATCTTGTCAAATTAGTCGTAGATCTAATCAAGAAAAAAGAAGAGTTGGACACTCGCTATCTTTTGTTTTGGGAGTCCGAATTCGTTTTCGTGTAGTGTATCTTTGATATGGTTATAGATGGCGTCAAAGATAGCTTTTTTAGTAATTTCGAACAACAAAAGAGAAATATGGTAGCTATGGTAGCAGCTTACGTCTCATTCGTTGATCTTTTTGAGGATTGGTGCAATTTGGCATGTCCTCCAGGTGTCAGGGAAAATACTTTCGTTCAGGGATGGTTAAAAGATTAAGGTGAGCGAATTACGGACCGATTCATTGATTTAAATTTGACATTTCCAATATTGTCGTGTCCCATGGATTTGTTCACGTCTAATAATTTCAAAATGTTGTTAACTTGACTCTGATCTCTGATTAAACGATTCAAGTTTGCCGGTGCAAGAGAGATGACGGTTTCAATTTGGCTTCTTCCAAAAAGAACATCATATTTTTCGTGGTAGAATTTTGACAAAAAGAGTAAGTCATTGTGCAGCAAAAACAGCGAAAGAGGAGGCAGTTTTAGTGATATCATTTTCTCCAAAAAAGAAGCGTTCAAGTAATTAGAGAGCCATTACAGGGCTCAAGTATTCTGATCAACAGGCTCACGCCTTTTTTGATCAGCTCCTAAGTGTCGTAAATTTCACTCATATCAAATCAATGTTGTCATCCTATTCAAAGGCCAAGCGTTTATCCCGTCTTACTTTGAAAAAGTTCAATGATGAGCTCAACAGTCCTTAATCTGGTAGCTAATTCCACACATTTGTCACTTTTACTGGAAAGTAGTTTTTCCGCAACTCATTCCTTGGCGTCCTGCTATGAGTTTGCACTGACTCCTTTATGTATCTCTACACAGCAATCCAAGTAAACAAAGTGTCCACTTCAATTCGTACTTCTCATTCGCTAAATTGTAGATCTGCGTCATCCTGCTCCTCCTCCTGTATAGTTTAGCGTTGGAAGCCTTAGTAATTTTGGCTTGTCTGGGCAGTTCCTTCTTCTGCCCTCCCCCAAAATGCAGGTTTCTTGATGTTGAACATACTCTATGAAAGTTACGTGATTCTTCAGTAAGGGACACCAGACTTCTTTTGCATTTTCAAGGTGCGATTCATATTCAACGTAGTAAACAATAATTGGACCACATTGGATGATTTTTAAGACCTCCTCGTAGTATTCTTTGATATTCTTCTCCAGTGATTATTATGAACCAAATAGCGTCATTTGCGAATAGGTGTATAAGCGACTTCAAGCACTCTGGCATTAAGTTTATGCTCATGATAAAAATATAAGCCACAAAACTTTGCGCAGTGTCACGTCGTACTGGTTGCAGTTGGAGTAGGTTTCAAATGTAGTAGTAGGTTTCACTTTGCTCCGGCTGTCTGATAAAGATTTATATCCAGCACATTTGTCCTTGATTTTGCCCTTCATGCTGTGCAGTTCTAGCACTCTGAATCAGCCACCGTGTGACACAGTCGCAAAGGTTTTATCAATGTCGAAAATTATAATGTTTACTGCGTTTCCATTGTCAAGTCTTTCAGTCAATTTGTCCATGGCCTTAATTAACTGCATCGTCGTCAATCCTCTGGCCAAAATATCAAAAAAAACCTGGTTTAGGAAATTGCAAAAGTATTGCATAGGTAAAAAAAAGTTGGGCTTCTATGGTAAATTTAGCTTCTTTGCTGTCCTCACTGTTATGTGTTACGACGTTGTCCTAATCAGTATCTGAAACATTTAGATACCATACCCTACTACTAAAATTTTTTCTTCTTAATTTTTAATGTGATGAAATTTTTGATTGAATATGGCGTCAATTTCAGTGGAAGATTTACGAGTTCGGCAACTTTTGATAAAATTCAGAGAATAGTTGTTCAGTTGGAGTTGCAAATGTTACCTTTCAGGGAAGCAGCAGGGTATATCTTGATCTACATACTGGATATCATTACTACGTATAAAAGCATCCCCCGTCCACTTTCGGTTGCATTCGCATTTTTTTGTTATATATTAAAATAATTACTTTGCGCCAAAGAGGATTTCAGTTGTTCTTTTGTTTGTTTTTTTGTTTGTCCTCAGTCATTGCAACTATATTCAGATTTAAAGGTTGTACGCTCTTCTTTTCGAACTAACTACTTCAGCTTCGTTGGATTCATTCTGTCAGCATTTGCAAACCAGATCTCTAGTTTTTTTCTAAAGCTGGTCTCTATTTGGTTTTCCGCTTTTAGAAATTGTTTGATCTGACTTTGTGCGGCAACTCTCCATTTTCAGTGCAGTTATGTGTTTTGCGTTTTCAACAAAATTTGGGACAAAATCATGTCCTTTCGGGCTCTTGTCTGGGAAGATTCGATGATTTTTCTCGTTAAATTCTGCTTTTCCTAGTTCCCCGAGGGACGTCATGACTGATCTTCCATGAAAATAGACCTTTCTTTGTTTCGAAAATGACTGAGAGTGGGATTTTCTGAACGTTTTCCGTCAATTTATTCCTTCTCCGTGATGGACTCCTAGTGTACAAATCCAACGTAATCAAGGGACTAAAAATGATTTGCAAGCATAAATTCTCACTCCCATTGCGATAATCTCCGATAGATTCTCTTTAGAAAACCGAAGACGCAATTAGCTTTTGTAATACTGGACTCGAGATGCCCACTCGCTTTCAAGATTGCTTTTATGTTGAGTCATTGCTTTTATGTTGAATCTTTGAACGTAATGTTGGGGGGCTGTCCCTTAAATGCTAAGAAGCAGAAATTTTTCTTCCACGAGAACGAGTTTATTTCGAGCTACCCTATTTGAGATTCTGCCTGTTTCGTTCTAAATTTCGTGTTTTCTTCTGTTAACGAAAAAGTCTTGGGTCATATGAGTACAGGTAGGATGAATTAAAAATTAAGGAAGGCAAATCACTTGGACCTTGCAGAACACCCCTGGATAATTTAAGAAAACCTGATTTAACGAAACTGCATGTAACAAATTGTTCATGGTGTAAAAAACAAGTCACTGAGAACTTGAATTACGCATCCACGCATTCCGATTGATGTAATTTTAGTCAACAATTAAGCATGCAGAGACTTACCAAGTGCATTTGGAAAAATGTTGTATAACGCATACACCGAACCTTGATTCTGTTCTAACGCCACTTGAACATCATATTCGAAGCAATGCATGTTTGACCTAAGGAATCTTTTTTCATAAATCCATGATAAATGCTTGTTAAATGATCCGAGAACAACTGTTTTTCAAGCGGATCATGTATTTATCGTTCATGCCCTTTCGAGCCTAGAGACAAAAATGAATTTTACGGTTCTCTAAATTGAAACAAATACCCCTGCATTTTTTTATGGATTGGCGTTACAGTCCAATTTTTCCAACAACTTGGAATGTTCTCCCGTCGTTTGATGTTCGTTGTCTTACACAAAAATAAACTAAACGGTTCCGCCAGCTATCTAATGAAATAGGCATGGGATGTTGTCTGGGACTCAGGTTTTTGAAACATTGAGTTTTCATTGGATTGATTTTTTTGAGCTAACTTGAAAATTTGTCCATGTGGGTTTTGGACGGTCCCAAAGTACCATATATTCAAGAATTTGAGAAATATCAAACAAATTTAGTTATTCAGCAGGTCTACTTTGTGTTGAGTGCCCTTGCAACGAAAGCCTTTTGGGTAAGGTTACAGATTACCTAAGGCCCTTTAAGTGCTTGACGATCACGGTTGTGCCACGATTAGTTGTTAGTTCTTGTTGATAATGTTACTACTATTGTTCGGCAAGATCCTGTACCAGATTTTCCAGTTTCCAGACGGTTTCTGATAGCTCAAGGATGTTCGGAGGTTTTTGGTTGGGCTCCCGAGCAGTGCCCAGAAAATTCAGATTGTTAGAAGTCTACCTAAAAAACCAGGACGGCGTGGGTTGTCTCTGTTGGGTATGTTTTGGGCAGTGATTCACTAAGAGGGATACCATGTACTCATGAAACTCTCTAATCAAGATGATGTTAAAACATGCTGCTTTGAAAATGAATAAGGTCATTTCCTGCCGTATGGCAAAGTAATTGGCAATTATTTTAGGACTGGTTTTTTGTGATAATCTACATTCTGTTGATAATTTTTTTTATAGGTTTGTGATCTGATGCGCTGAGCAGCACAAATTTTTGAAGACAAATTCAATCTTGCAACTCGTGTGTTCCACTTTTCTTTCAAACACAAGATCTAGTGTGTTTTTGCACATGTACTGGAATACACTCTATGATGAGAGTTATGCCGTTCAATCATCTCATTTATCACTTGTTTGTATCCAACTGCATTAAGAACCAGACTGCAATTGAACTTCTGCAGGTTAAAATTCCCGCAAATATAGCACGGTTTTTGAATGAAATTTCCAATAACTGGAAAAAAGTGAGCTAAACTTGGAAAAACTCGGATAAAAAATTGGCTAAAGTGTATCTGTAGGTACTATTTTGTGAAGAATTGTCGATGACACATCGAAGATATCTCTTCAAAGATACGTACCCGATAGTCAAAAAGCAGTCAACCAGAAGTTTCTCTCTGATCTTTTACGCACTGGCGCAATTCTGGATACCTACCAGAACACCTACGTGTTGTTTCACGTATTCTTCAAATAAGAAATTTTTTATTCCTGTAGAACAAAAGCTTTGAGTTATCTATTTCTGCGTTTCGTCAAGTTTTGGTCGCGATAACAAGGGGATAGCTACAAGTAAATAAATGCAGCATTTGTAAACTCAGATTATCAGTCAAGAGTCAAAAAATTGCGTGCATTTACCAACATGTGCACTTTTTAGTCGAATGGAAAGGGGCATACAGATCAAATTTCGTTGCGTTGTGAAACAGCTCCTAATTTTCAGTGCTATTGCGTGTGTTCCATTTGCAATCAAATGACGTCTCTTCCCAAGATACTTTTTTCTCGGATTCAGAATTAGCTAACGGTGAAAGCACATAGAAAACTTGGTCACAAAATAATGCCTTTTTATCTTTGGCTAAAATCTTCAGTGCATCCCAACTTTTAGGTGCAATTATCAAAGCTCTATTTGGTTTTGAGATTTTTTCTGTCCAATTGCCCAGTCTTCTAACACTTTCCAACGTGGTGGAGACCTCAATTGCATGAAAAATATCATTTAAGTTTTCATTAAGTGAACCCATAGTCAGATCTTCTAGAATTTGAACCCTCCTCTTCAGATTTTCTAGAATTCCGTTATTCCTTGCTGATTCTTTTCAAAATATTTTGATTCGTTTTTCATAGTTCATTTGAAATATTTTGTACTTTTACGACCGTCATAACACTTTTCTCGTCAGTGATTTTCTTCATCGCCTTGCGAAATCAGTCTTATGGTCAATTTGTTTTTTACTAAATTGTCTTTATACTGAAGTTTTCGTTATTTTTTTCACCAATTTTTACTTCGACGTTCTTCTTGGTGCAAATCTGAATGATTTGCTTTACTTCTCTTTAATTGCACGGTCGCAACACAAAAGTAATGTTACTCAACTTATAAAAGAGCATCATTCCAGCGCATTTCTTATGATTCTAATCCAGCGCATTCCATATTCATCGTTAATCCAATTGACAAACAATTTTAAACAACCTCTTCTATTTACCTTTGACATTTGCATGTTTTGCATTTCTCTCAAAAGTTTGCTGATATTTTTAACAACTGAACTCAGCAAGTGATACCAAGGCCCAGACGTTTAGACCGGTTCCAAGTAGCACCAGATGAGTTTTTCACTACTTGAATGAAAAGCTGAGAACCAACAGCAAATATCTACTGCTGATTTTTTTTGATCGGGAAGCAACCTTTGACCAAGAGCTACTTATATTTTTGATTCATCTGCGCAGAAAGTTTTAGCATACCATTCACTCTCTTTAAAGCTTCCAAAGTTTCAAGTTTGTCAGATGGTTTCTGATGTAATTGAAGACACTCGGTTACAATTTAAGTATCTGTCGCTTTCTGCTGTGGTAGAATTTTTTTAAAAAATTGAAAATCCAGTGTTCTCTGATATGATATCAAACATCTGGAGGAACTTCACAAATGCAATGCACAACGACACCTTGAATCTGATTTGCAAAAATAGTAAAATCCTCCGTGGTTTTCCAGCAGAGACCTGAGTGAAGTTATGGGCTCGAAGCTGAGTCAGCGATATATTGGCTGTATCGTGCCAGATAATGAAGTGCGAACGATGCCGTGGAGATCCTCGGAGTAAGAAGCTAACCAATTTTTGTTTGTTTTCCTTCCGTTGAATTACAAGCCAAGTATATGAGGACTTTGTCTTTATTTGATAAATCAAGACAAATTAAAGATTTCTCTAGAACAAGAAAAAACAAAATGGTCAGGCAAAAATTTTACATAAAGGGGACATATGTTTACAATAAGCGCTCTAAAAACAGGGTCTTTCGCAATATAGCTTCCCCGCATAGTGGCAGCTATAGCCCCCTACTCCACTCATTTAGGGTATCTTTTACCAAAATGGCGGGCTATAACCGGAATCACCCCAAACATTCTTGAAAGCGAATTAACATGTTTCTCTCAGGATGACGGTTGAGGGCCATTATAAGTATTAAAATGTGAAAAGCAACTTAAAGAGAACCAAATTTGCCCGGAAATTGTTAGTCAAATGCTCTTCTTCATACACAATTATATTCTGGCAAGCGTAGAGGCAATGTTTGTAAGAGCAATGATACACAATTTTAATATCCAGTTCCAATGCTTTCTAAGTGTAATGACTGCTCGTCTTTGACGCAATTGAAAAGGGGTCTACAAAAGTCAAGATGAGACAAAAACAATTTCATCAAGTAAAACATTTAAAGTTTTTTATGAAGCTGACTCTTGATTGTGTTAATTGTCCTGATACCTATTGCCATTTTCATAGAAAAATTGGAGTTTTCGGTTTGTGCGCCCCAGAACGTTATGCGCCCCCCGTTGCAGAGCACGTGTTGAGCTAAAAACTCAGACTTGAGCTCGGTTACACGATCAAATAATTGGATGTTTAAGATTTTTTAAGAAGCGCATATTCACTAAATTCAGAAGAGATGCAATACGAGGTGATAATATCCATGCTCCTCAGTATTTAACAGAAACTTTTTTGTCTGATAGTTTCTGGAAAAAGCTTGCAAAAACATAACCAACATAATAGAAATGCTAGCCTACTAACCGTGCCGCTGCAACGGTCAACTCAGTGAAGAAAACTAAAAAAACTACAAGTAGTAGTAATCGCCAAAAGTAGCTCTATCGTTTATCCATGTTATTTCTTGTATTGAATTACGGCTTCAATTGCATAGAAGTTTAATCTAAGTCTAAATCGAAATCTAAGTGTTGATTAAAAACTTCAAAATAGGGCAGTAAGATGGATATCTAGAAAGTATTGCGCAGTCTACTAGGAAGTGTAAAGGCTTCTAAGCATCCTAATGTCGCCAATCATTAATCAGCTAAATGACTTTCTCTGTGTTTCAAAACCGATGACAGAGAAAAGTGATTTGCCTCAACCACCGTTAGAAAATATTGGAGACAAAAGGACAAATGAATTGTTCAAACTTGAAAAAAAACAAGAACTGAAAAGGCACAAAAATGGATTGATTTCAAAAAACTCATGTAGTTCCAAACAAAATGGATAATACAATTGATTTCTACAAATGCAAAAGCTAAAAATGAAGAATTGGACAACCTAAATACGTTTTTTCGATGAAAATTCTACAAAAAAACGTCAGAACGTTTCAATTGGGAGTTTTCAGAATTTATTGGACATAATTTTAAATCAAACGACCGGGATTATGTCTTTGTGTACTGCAAATCCATGAAAACAGCAACAACAACATCAACAACAAGAACAATGGCTGATGCGAAAACACTCATGCTGTATTTGAAGCCTGTATCCCAAATGAGAGTCTCTGTTTTCGAAAATTGCCGTCTCTGAGTCCCTTGTTTACATCGCAGTGCCGTAAACGAAGGTCTGGCAGAAATGCATTCGTGGCAAACCAAGAGTTTTCATTCAACCTTGTATTCAATCAGTTTAAAAAAATGAACAACAAACGATAGTGAACTATTGAAAACAAAGGACCAGTTGCTAAAAATGATGAAGCAAACTAACTATAGGCTGGAGAAAATAGCTCTCTTGGTGAGTTCTTTTAGATTTTGCTGCATTTAATTCTTTGGCATCCGCTATTGCTACTGTTGCTCGGTGTGAGACATTTTACTGCTGCTGTGCCGGGGCGTAAATGGGCAAGCAAAAAACTACGTTAAATTCTCAGAACAACTACTAAATTTTTTTCCAAGGGTCTCGTGTTGTCGGTTTTTTCAAAATAAAAAACTGCCCTGGCACTGGAATACGAACAGACACTAATGTTTGCTTAATCAAATGGTTTAAGTTAGCTTGGCGCGTGAATTTGACAGCTCTCCCCGGAGCTACCTAAAGGAGCTTTGCAGCCCTGTATCAGTACAATTTGCATCATGCATTTTTTGAAGATCATTACTATGTACATGTCACTTCTGGTTATGTATAGGCTGTATTTTATCAACCTAATGAGTCATATGCATGCAAATTTTATGCACATTCTTTCTCGCCTAATGTATCTTACATGTACATGTACTTGCAACAGACTGCTCGTAAGATGCACATAAGTGGCGCCAGTCTGATTTTGATCTGGCCAGGCGTAATTACAAACCACTTGACCGTGAACAAATTCAATCTGCTAAGGCGAGATAATTGCCCCTAATTGTTCTCGCTCTACTCGCTCTATTTGTTCGCGCTATAACTCTTTTATTAAATCCATGCACTATCATCCCTATTAAATCCATGCACTATCATCTCTTTTATTATAACTATTTGCACTATTTGCAATATTTGCACTCACCTATTTCACTCACTATTTTCACTATTTGAAGGAAAAAAGGAAAGGAAAAGATGACATGAATTTATAAATGACATGAATTATAATTAATAAATACATGAAGTAAATTAATAAGATCGGAGTTCCATTAGTTTTAGATCCATTAGTTTTAGGTTCCAGTTCACTGTTCTTTCTTCTAGCTGGAATTGCACTTCAAATTTGCTTTAAATTGGTAAATATAGTCATTTTCAGCTTGCAGCTCTACCTGGAGGGTCAGTGAAAAAGGTGGCCAACTTCACAAATCCTGGGAATATCGCGCCCACACGGGAAAGTGGGAAAAGATGGTCCACTGAAGGGCTGGATCGAATTCGAGCGTGTCACACGTCGCTCTAGTCGCCGAATTCGAGTCGTACAAATAATAGTCAATTCACCAGAGTTTCATATTTAGTAATCTGAAACAAAATAACACAGCAGCACCAGTGGTTCGACAAACACTAAGAACGTTTATAGAACATTGATTGAACTTTGATATAGAACATTGATAGAACTTTGATATAGAACATTGGTAGAACATTGATGGCTGCTGATTGCGAAAACAACGGATCCGCAACAACAAACATTATTTCCCCCCTGCATTTCATTATCGACTCATGTAACTCCACTTTAATAACAATCTGTTCCATCTTGATACAATCCAAACAATTCAAAATCAAAGTCGGTTCAACAAACACAAAGTTCAAACACAAGTCTCAATCAAATCTGAAATACACAACATATGAAGACCATTGAGTCTACTATTCAAACACTGGAAAAAGGTTAACATAAATACACTGGTGCATTCACATCAATCAGGTAGAAACGGCGGAGGTCGGTGGAGGTCGGCGGAGGTCGGAAGTCGGCGGAGGTCGGTGGAAGTCGGCGGAGGTCGGAAGTCGGCGGAGGTCGGTGGAAGTCGGCGGAGGTCGGTGGAAGTCGGCGGACGTCGGTGGAAGTCGGCGGAGGTCGGAAGTCGGCGGAGGTCGGTGGAAGTCGGCGGAGGTCGGTGGAAGTCGGGGGAGGTCGGAAGTCGGTGGAAGTCGGCGGAGGTCGGTGGAAGTCGGCGGAGGTCGGAAGTCGGTGGAAGTCGGCGGAAGTCGGTGGAAGTCGGCGGAGGTCGGTGGAGGTCGGCGGAGGTCGGAAGTCGGCGGAGGTCGGTGGAAGTCGGCGGAGGTCGGAAGTCGGCGGAGGTCGGTGGAAGTTGGCGGAGGTCGGTGGAAGTCGGCGGAGGTCGGTGGAAGCGGCGGAGGTCGGAAGTCGGCGGAGGTCGGTGGAAGTCGGCGGAGGTCGGTGGAAGTCGGCGGAGGTCGGAAGTCGGTGGAAGTCGGCGGAGGTCGGTGGAAGTCGGCGGAGGTCGGAAGTCGGTGGAAGTCGGCGGAAGTCGGTGGAAGTCGGCGGAGGTCGGTGGAAGTCGGCGGAGGTCGGAAGTCGGTGGAAGTCGGCGGAGGTCGATGAAAGTCGGCGGATGTCGGAAGTCGGCGGAGGTCGGCGGAAGTCGGTGGAAGTCGATGTGTCAGTTAATTGTGGTGTAGTATGTACAAGTTAGGCTAGAACGCAGCTCCGGGTATCGACACGTTGAAAATTTCATGCATGATATCAGTCATTCGAAATTTTCAAAATTTGCTATGTACAGTCTGTTAGTTCTTCGTCTGTACAGTCTGAACTGAGACATTCTGTGCAGTGTTAACCAATAATGTAAGTGATGCTGCGAAGAAAAAAAACAGACTGGGATGTTTCTTAATCGACTCTGGGCAGACTGGCAAAAGTATTTATACTGCTATTTGTCTGGTACAGTACTGGTTACAATTGAAAGTCAATGGTACAGCGCTGAAACTCACTGCGACCAAAGTACGGGTCCTTTGGAACACAAATGCGTCCCAGCACGAAAACGCGCCTCATAAGCATACGAGAGTTTCGCAGAATTTGGCTCTCGGCATTAACACTTCGAAAATCTTACCCTTGCTTCTTTTTTCAAATTTTCATTTCTGCAGTGTATTAAAACTATATTATTAATGCGAAAATGTCTTGGTAGTTGTTGAAACTTTTAAACTACACAAACTAGAAAAAACTTAAACAGACAAGGTTTAAAAAATGATCTCATGTAAGAGTAAAAAAATTTATTTTGACCAATCTTTTTGATCTCTTGTTTTAAGTGCCATTTTTGACTGTGTCTCATACCTTTTCTTTGTATTTTAATTATGTGTGCGCCCAAAAATGAAGGTAATAAAACGGGAAAACTAAGTTTTTGCCCAGCTGAGTCTCCAAGTTCACCTCTTGAGGCGGGCATACACGTTTAGAGAATATCATGTATACGCAGTTTTTTGAGCTCGACTTTATATTTCAATTGACAAACAACATTAATTGAAAGGTATTGGCATTTATTGGTTCTCCAAAAGTCGGGCTTCCAATTGAAATACATCCGAAAATGAGATTATCATCAAATGAACGCGAAAACATGCATAACTGAATTTTGACTCAACCAATAATAATTCCTGAGATATAAGAATGCTTGGGTGGACGAAGTTTTGTTCATAGATTTTTTCTCATAATCTCACTTCATACTTTTGCTGCAAAAAGAGCAAATATTGGCGTTTTGTACCAAGGTAGTACTCTTGTCAATTGCACGGAGTAACTCAATTACGACGATATTAGAAAAGAGAAGATATTATTCTTCCCTAATAAAAAATTTGATTGCAATGCTCTTGGGATTACTTTCTTAGGTTTCAAAAAACAATATGTTCACCGATCTGAGCCGAAAATTCGCTTCAACGTAAGGGTTGCCAAAATAAACAAATACCAGGTTTGTGGCTCTTATGCGGGGTAGTTTTTTGCCTGGATGATTTATTGTTTGGGATCATATGGTTGTTACAATATGATTTCACGTTTGAATCGAAACACCGTTGGAATGGTGTCTTTTATCACTTTCGATCCGCTTAGTGTGCCACACAAAGGTACTATCTGGAAGAGATAAGTCAGCAATTTGAAGAGAGTACAATACACAATCCTTGACAAAAACCGCCTAATTCATAAGATTTCGAACAATATCATTTGTCTTGTCGAATGCGCACTGAAAAAACGTATCGGTGGTCTTGACCAGTTGGACCACCGTAAGCGCCATGATTCTGCGCAGTCCTATGCTAATACAACCCGATCGATTTGAATCAAAGAGGGCGTAACTGCTCTGAATCGTAGAACGAAGTGGCCGATGCTTGTCAGATGGCACCTCAAAATCAGTGACTTGGTTTAAATAGTTGACGACAGCATCCCTAGGGTTACTATCCCACTGCTTGAATTGACTTTTTTACTCTTCCGACGGCATCGCAAGCTCTGCCGTCGTGCGCACGTTGTCAGGGTAAATGAGTAAATGAAATCAGCAATCCATCCCGCGAGAAAAATTAAAACGGCATTTTCCTAATCAAACAAGCGTTATAAAAAAGATTAGCCGAAATTAATCGAGGAATTTAACTAAAACCGTGTAAATTTTAGCTTGATGCGTGCAAATAACACAAATTTCGTTAAGCCCATTAATGAAACAAATCAATTGTGTTCCACTTGACTAATTGTTGAGCAATCTGAGCCGAAAATTAGTTTAAACATAAGACCTGACACAAGGAATACAACTAGATTTGTTGCTCGTGTGCCGGGTGTTTCCAGCCCTGTTAAAGCATATTTTAGGCACTCATGGATGTTAAAGATTAACGTTTGAACTGAGATAACGCTCGCGTTATCCCAGTTAACCAAATAAACAATACAGTGAACGAAAGAGACAGAAAGAGACCGATTCCAACTTACATAAAGAAAATGGAGCATAGCACCAAGAAAAACTACCCTTTTGCTTAAAATTTTAGTTACCCTGTTGGCTCATGAGAAGAACATCCGGTTATTGTTTGCGCGTACGCCTCCAAAGAGCTCTATAGCGTCTTCCTAAAACGCTCCCAGAGCGTCAAGAAATTGAATTGGAGGTGCTATTTGAAATCGGTAATCGTTTAAATGTTCCAGCTAATTCTCCGCAAGGGACCTAATTTACTCATGAGTTACGATCTGACCTGTTTTATTAGTTTTTCAGCTTAAATGGTTTACTAGAGCTCCGTTGTAGCGTTTTATTTGCTGTGATATGTTTGAGAATGCCAATATGCTGGTTAGTTGTTTAGTCTTGTTGCTTGCAAGGTTTTTGTCTTAAGTCTGTTCTGGAGGTAAGGTTTGTAGGATTCAAGGATTAGCAGTACTAAATTGCCAGGGCTAGCAAATTAGTATTGATAATCCCGACCCTTTTTAGTTCTTCATTACACTACCCTACTATCGTAAATTACTCGTTTTATGTAGAAGAAACTCAATACACTATTTTGTTAGTTTGTCTGGCTTCTTCTAAGGTCGATCTTAGTTTGCTCCGCGTCGGTTTCATAAACAGGCTACCTCGTTGATTCCGTTTTTGGGTTTTTCTTCGATTTCATCGTCAGAAGTCCTGGTCTTTTCATGACATAATCCAGGGTTTTGCTTAGTTTGCTCTGAATTGTTTTGTCCCTCATTCTTCACGTTTAGTTGCAAGCCGCTCGCTCGAACTTGCCGATCTGCCCGCGTTTTGTTGCGCTTTATTCCGTCACCCTTTGAGTTTCTTCCCTCCTACTTCCCGTTGCATCGTACGTCGTTCACCGGGAATTTTTGTTCGGTCCACCTACTGCTGGAAAGAACGCCCTCCTAGGGTTTGATAAAACACACTTTTTGTCTGGGACTGTCTTACCAAATAGTATTTTATTTAGTTTTGATTACGGATTTAATCGACGCAATCCTGCAATAGAAACTCAATCCTTTTTATTAGGCGGGGTCAAAATTAGAGGGGAAGCTTTGCATCATCCAAAGTGAAAAAAATAAATAAGGCCAATAAAAAAAATGGTAGAAAAATAAGATCAAACGTCTGATTGTCAAATGCAAAGAAGCTCTCACTAGTGTAGTTGATAAGAACGGGGAGCTAGCTCATAGGCTTTAATCTTGCACATAAAACCGAAAATCCAGAGAACATTTAGAAGAATCTTGAAGAATTGTTACTGATTGTAACAAAAAGAAGCGACGAGTTTTATGCTTCTGATCAAGGGTACGTTTATTTTGTTCAAAAATGAATGAAAGAGCATAACAAAACACGTCTCACAACTCGAAAACACTCTTCTGTCGTTAACCAGATTTCAAAGTATTGACCCGGGATGACCCTTCTTAGATACCATATCAAGACCATATATGGTTCCATCCAAGTCTAAGCAAAACTTCTTGCATGATCTTGCTATGGTTTCTAAGAAGCCATATATGATCTTTGGTATGATTTTCAAGATTTTACATGAAATTGGTAATTTAGGCAGAGCAACGCGTTTTCGATGGTTTTCCCATCGATGGAACATTTTATGGTCTTGGATATGGTATCCAGGAAGCCATAATGGTCTTGGATATGGTATCTAAGACACCATATATGATCTTGGATATGGTTTCTAAGATTCGGCAAAATATTTTAAAACTGCAACCGAATGAATGCCTTTCACTACATTTCCGCAAATGGTAAGTTGTATGATCTTGGATATGGTATCTAAGAAATCATTATGGTCTTGGATATGGTATCTAAGAAACCATATATGATCTTGGATATGGTTTCTAAGATTCGGCAAAATATTTTAAAACTACAACCAAATGAACGCTTTTCAATCCATTTTAACAAATGTTAAATTGTATGGTCTTGGATATGGTTTCTAAGAAAACTCTATGGTCTTTGTTATGTTATCTAAGACACCATATAAAAGTGTAAGAACGAAAAAACCCGATCTCGATTTTTCGAAAAAATGTTCTTCAACAACGCGTTTTTTGTGGAAACCAAAAACTGAAAAAACAAGTACAAGGAGATCATTTATTTTCATATTGAAAAAAATGTATTCCTCATTTTGACTTTCACAAAACCGAAGCAAAATTTACAAATTTTCAATTTTCAAGTTTTGTGTAAAATCAAAGCGGCAAGGTTTTCTTGTTGGAGGCGGCAACACATTTTCCTTCATGCTTTCCTCAAACTCGGCAGGCTTTGTGGGTCCCATCTTTTCAACTTTAAGACCATTTTTTGGGTTTTTCTTTACTTCATCACAAGTTACAGCGCAATCGGTCGGATTGGCAAAATTTGCCCAACCATGCATCGCCTCAGATCCTTTGCGCAGCCCCAAAAAGGACACATTTTTGATTAAAGGGTACAACGACTTCATTTCCGCTTTCGCTAGACTCAGGGATCCCTTATTGGTCGGCAGAAATCCGGAAAATCGGAAAGATATGGGAACATGGTATAAGTTCCTGATCCTCGTTGTCTTCTTTGCGAGTTTTCTTGGAGGGTTGACTTCATTCTCTTTATTTGACACCTGAAACACAAAAAAAACATTTAACAAACAAACAGCAAGATCGCAAACCAATTGCAAGTAGATTGGTTTGCCAAAATTTCGAAGAAAAGTTCGTATTTCAATTAGAAAAATCGATTTTTTTCGCTTATATTTTTGAAAATAGTAAAAGTCTATAAGACCTAGGAGCTGCTTAAAGTGGTCCAAATTCACATAGCAGACTACCAGTAGAACTTAGGTTGTAATGCAAAAAGAATGCTCCGCCTAACATTCCAAGAAAAAGTTTGTTTTTCAACTACAATTATCAAATTTTTCTCTCATTTTTTATTAAATGGAAAAACTTCTGTATATTTTGTTGCTAAAAAACCCAAAAAAGATTTTTCTGTTTTTGGCCTTCTGAATTAGGCTGACAGTGCTAGCGAAAAAAATTTTTGCCTTGAAGCATCTTGTAATTAGCTAAATTTCAAAACATTTTTGAAAACGCTTAGGCCTTTTTTTGTTAAGTTCGGTCCTCACTTCTCGTTCAAAAAGCTACTTGAAGTTGTTGGGCTAGCAACCCTGAATGTCTTGGCTGAATAAAAGAAAAATGAAACAGTTTTTTCTGGGCGTAATTTTTGAAAATTTTGACTGACTTTAGCTTTTTCTCGTTTTCTAGAAAGGAGCATTCTTTAATTGAACAAATTTCATTATAATTTGTTTTTAAAACATAAATAGGATTTTTTTTCTTTAGAGCTCCTGAAGTGAGCTTACACTAGCCAAGCGAATCTTCTGGCATGAAACGTCTTGTTAGTGGCTCAACTTGACAACAGTTTTCCAAATGTTTTAAGTTTTTTTTAAATAGGTTCGATACTCATTTTCCATTGGATAAGCTAATAGGATTCTCATATTTCATTCGGAAAGCTTAATGAAAAAATATTTTCATTCAAAAAACCAATAGGCTTGTAACACTGTTTTTTGAGGCTGGATACTGGTAGAACGCACCCATAAAAATTTTATTGCGGAAAAATTTGCTTGATTTTAGCTTTTTGTTTGTTTTCATGAAAGATGCATTTTTTAATTGGACAAAATTCTTAGTAATTTTTTGCTAAAAACCGGAATAGGACTTTTCTTCTAATTAAAGCTCCTGAATTGAGTTTACAGTGCCAAACAAGCAATTTTTTTGGCATTAAGGTTCTTGAAAGTGGCTGGACTTGAAAACAATTTTCAAAGCGCTTAAAGCTTTTTTTCAGCAAGTTTTGTTCGCCCTTTTCGTTCAAAAATTATTTGGAATCAGTGCGCTTGTAACCCTAATTTTCGAGGCTGGTTACAAGTAAATTGCATACGTCAAATTGTCCTCGCAGGTATCTTTGAAAATTCGAAAATTTCGCTTGATTTAAGATTTTTCTTTCTCACGAAAGAATAATTCATTATTAGGACAAAATTGTTAATATTTTGATGCTCAAAACCTGAGAAGGATTTTCCTTCTGTTTAGGACGCAAATTTTGAGCTTACAGTGTTAGCAAAACAAACATATAAACAATTAGTTTTCTCAATCAACGACTTCAAAATGAAACAAAAATTGTCTAAAAATGAATTACAAGTTTTCTTCATAGCAGAGCATACTTCAGCAGCAAACTGTTAATCTTAGAACAAAAAGTTCTAGCGCACATATCAGTGTGTTATACAAAGTAAAATGATAACATTATGGAAATTTCAAAACCTATAAAAAACAAATGAAGTTAATCGTGCTCCAGCATTTGAAGAAGGAGTACGAGATAGAGTTCATGCGAAACCTTTATGAGTAGACATTTCGAAACAATCCTTTCCACAGAAATAGTTTCATATTTTTTTAGTTTCTCAACCTTTAGATAGGAGTAAACGTCAAAATTAGATGCCGAGTTGCATTTGTATGAGTCTGTTACTCTGAACATTTCCACGGAAACATTTTCGATGCCACCTACAGTAAAGAAAATGCTCGCTTGTCCGTATCGGGTACTTGAACCATCAGAATAAGCCAGATAACTATTCTTGGAAGATAAATGAGCCTTAGAATCAAGCCAAAGCAAATTATGGTAACAATTGCTATAGAAAACCTTGCCCGGTGACAGCAAAGATTCTGGGATTCCACTTGTTACAACTTTCCTGCAGAACCTCTTTGTATTACGTAGCGAAAGGCAAAACTCCTGCAGACTATCTTTGACAACGTCAACCTTCATTGACTGCTTATTCCTAAGGTAACGCTCTACTAACAAAGAGAGATGATTTACTGTGCCTGTGAACTTCGACTGCAACAAATAGTTTGCGGATTCAAACATCATTGCTGACATTGACCAAATGGGGCCGTAGAATTTGAGCTGCCAGGGCAAATGAATCAAGGAATGTACATTGGCAGAGAAAACCTCCTCGCCAAATTGGTCTTTTGTCTTTTTCAGAAATAAGCTCACAAGTCTTTTCGCATCTTCAGCGTAGTCGGTCGAAATCATCATTAGGCGAACTGAGTAACTCAGCAACATGAACCTCTCGTAAAGTTGTTCGTTAACTGCAAAACTGAATAGAACAGGTCCAATATATAGCAGCCAAGCTCTTATTTCGTTTCCTTTGAAGAATTCTAGGTCTTTCAAAGTCCTCACTTTTCTCTTGAAGTCATTAGGGAGCTGAAAAAAAAAACAACTTCAATGCTCTATTTTGAAAGTTAGAAAAAAAATCATACCTCTAGGTTTGCCACCATGCTATTGATATTCTCCATGTCTTTTTGTACTGTTTTCGCGACTATGACTTGCAGCAGAACTTTTCCAACGCCCAAATACACCTGATGCATTACGTCAACTGGTGCAGTCAAAGGCAGATTGTCAATCAAATCGAAGAGCTTACTGCGGCCCTTCACTCCCATAAGCGATTTTAAGCCCAATTCTTCTATTTTTTCGAGACACTTTTTATGAACTTTGGATGTTCGCATTGCAGTTGTCATTTCGAGAGGAAAATAACGAATATTATTCGCTACTTTTGTTTCTATGAGACAGAGGGTGCAAGCGTACCTTGCCAAATGATGGTGCATGTTGAGCAAGGAGGCAGTAGCTGGAATGTCGGCGACCAGGAGAATAACTTTAAAGACTACCGAGTACTTTAGATTTCCATGAGACACAACAACGGAGGATTCGCGAATCTGCTGTTCAATTTCCTAAATAATTTAATACACAGAATAAATTGTGGATTCAAACCAAATGAAGTATTCAAAAAAATACCTGGAACACCTCATCCCAGTTGGGTTTATTGCTGCCCATCCAAAGAGAGGCCAGAACAATATTTTCGAAAGCAGAACGTCTGAGGGGCGGCAAGTTAGCAATTGCAAACCACACAGGCCAAATAGATTTGTTAGCCGATTTCATGATTCGCACACCATCTGAATTGAGTATCAGGAAAATATTCAATATTCTCTTTGCCGCATCAAATGCATTTGGAATTATGAGGTCACGCTTCTTATTTCGAATAGAGGCATACTTGATAATTGTCTGAACGTTTTTCTGCACAATAGAACCAAGTTCAGCTACAAAATTCAATTTGTATCTTTCCCCATTTTCGCAAACTCGTACAATACCAGAAAGCTCCTTTTTTGACAGATGAAACTCTTTCTTTAATGTTCTAAAACTGGGTAGATCGTTGCGTCCGCTCACAATTTTGAGAAGCTTGATCCAATGAGCTGCTTCAGCGTCTGAAGTTCCATGTTGAGCAGCTATAGCATTTATACAAATTTGAAAGTTTGTCGATGACACTCCACTTTCCGATACTTCGAGAACAGTGTCATCGCTGTCTGATTCATTTTTTTCTGCGGCAGCCATTGGAACCTCCGGGACTTCAGTTATGACCAAAGGGACAACATTTGAATGCTGTGGTGAAGAAAAGAGATTTTGAAATGGTACTGGTGACAGAATTGAGGAAGTGGTCTGATTTTCGTTTTGCTCTTGCGTTTCTTGGGAAACGGTTTCACTATTTTCCGCCAAAATTTCTTCTTCATAATTGGTTTCATCATCCGAATCTGACTCTTCTGTATCATATTGCCTCAATTCAATATCTATTTTGGCTCTTTTTCTTTTCGTGGTTTTGACAAATAAGCGATGTCGTTTCTGGGAAAACCTTTTCAATTGATTTGAATTTGTTCTTGGCATCAGGTTTAGAGTATTTCTGTTATCAACGGTGCAATCTCTTTCCGACAATTCATGTAAGGCTGTGAAGGGACAGAGGCATTCAGAGTTGTTGTCTCCAAAGAATGAGTCACCATAGAAAACGGTCACTTCTGGTCCCGGCATAATATCTCGTATTACAGCAAGATTGACAAAGTGTTGTCCTTTCCACTCGCTTATCTGATACTCACAGTTCGGCCTGCACGAATGATTTGCAAACCTCACAGCCCCAACCATTATTCTGGAGTGACTACAAGCTAATGTCGGCTTAAATACAGAGACAGCTTTGATCGATGATTCGTCACAGTCTTTAATTTTCTCCAGGACAGACCACAGCTTAGGTAGAAACTTCTTCTTCTTAGGGACTCTTAATATTTCGTCATCCTCATAGAAAAGCCCGTAGCCACCAAAAATGTCGGGTTTGATCGTATATTTGGCCTCTTTGGCTTCAGCGTAGCTCAACCTCAGCAGCTGGTCATACTTTTTGAATAAAGGATTACAATTCAGCAGAAATTTATACTCTTTGTCGGATATCTTCTCAACCATTGACTCAACCTCTAAAGTGCCATCATTTATCAGTTCAACTGTCACGTGAGCGTCACATTGCGCGAGAACCAGTGCCTTCTGTTTGCTATTCATTCAATCTAAAAATAGTTGGGGTTTGAAAATTTTGATATAAATTGTATGTCTACGTTTCAGAGTAGCGAAGAATTTGAGACAAAAAATAAACAATACCTTTATTTATTGTCAACAAAGTTTTTAAACGTGAGCTCAAAGCATCAACATGACACGTGAAAACTAAAAAAAAAATATGATTGAATACAGGCATCAATTTTTTAAACCGCGAATGTACTAGCTTATGATTAGATCAAAATGACAAAGGATTTGAAATCTTGGCAACAATCAGAGGAAATACATAGAGCAGTTAAATGAATTTTAATCAATCTTGTCTTCTCAAGGTTCAATTCTGAGCACCTTGTGCCACCAGACGTTTCGTAGTTTTCTTCTTGATGTCCAATCCCATCTGGTTGGCAGAATTTTTGGCTTCTCGATAGGCAAGATCTGCCTGCTTTGGATACTTTCTCCTGATAACCTCTGAAACAAAATGAAAAATTTTGGAGCTTTCAAAACTATTTTAGCAACCCGCATATCATCTTTCTATCCTAAGAAAACAAACTCTTTTTTGAAGGTTTAAGTACTATCAGATACTGCTAATTTTCTAACATTTAAAGGATGAAAAGCTGTGAAATGTAGTCAAACCTTCAAAAGCCTTCTCCAGATGCAGCTCAACTCTAATCCGAACATCGCTTACTTTTCGTTCCTGACCGATCATCTGGCCTATAAGGACACAATCTTCGCTTTCACCAAAAACTTTTTTTGCCAACTCCCTGCCAAATTTTGAAGGTTCGGGACCAGCCTGCAAAGTTATCAAGTTTAAACCGTTAACGATCACTTCTGGGAATAGAGAAGAATTATCAACGGTAAGGACTTCTCCCAAAATAAGATATCGGACAGAGCTTAGAAACTCGATATTGGATGCTTTCTCCTTTCGGCGGATCTCTTTAAGACAAGCTCTATGCTTCACCAATATCTCATCAAGGTTTTCCTTGAAGGAGTCAATCAGTTTGTTTCCTTCGGGAACAGCTGTTTCTTTGTAGTCCGAGCCACTAGGCGTGACAGTATTGTTCTGCGGAACTTTTCTCACTGGCAAGTTGATGGCTTCCTCCTCACTATCAGTTTGAAGACGAACTCTTTTGAAAGCAAGCGATTTCCTACTAGTTGAACACTTTCTAGGAGCTGGGTTATCAAACAACTCGTCATCAGATGAATCAATTGGTCTGCATTGAGACATGGCTCTGAAAACAGCCCAAATTACCCAGGACAATCAAAATAGGACAACAAAATTGAACTGAATCTTTTTCAATGTCTCATCAAAAACAATCCCGAAGTTTATAGAAAGTTGAGATTAAATTAACCAGAAAAGATTAAACATCAGAAAACACAATAAATGACTGAAAACCAAAATAATCAGTAACTGGAAAACTTTCTGAATAAATAAGCAACATAAAATGGGCAGTTTATACATGAAGACAAGATCTGTAACAAAAAAGCAACATGGGCGCCAAATGTAAAAATGTATAACAAGCACAGCAGCAATGATGGCATGTATTGTATTACAAGTGAAAAAAGAAGCTGAGACATCAAAAACTTTGCTCAAGTCAACTCTGGACATTTTCATTGCTCATAATCAGATGAGGGTACTTTGCTCTCATCTCAGACCCGTACTGGTTTGCACCACTTATTGCTTTTGCCGTAGTTTCATCCACATCATTTGGAAAGTTTCTTGCGATACACTCCCTGAATTTACTCTCAAGCTCAGGGTCACACGGACTTCGCGCACCGCTTTTTGAAAAACGTGCTCCAATCCTATGGTTGATCAAAAGGCACTTCTCGTTCGCCCCAAAAGCAGCGGCCGCAATAGCTCTTCCAAATTTTGAGGGACCTCCATCCGGTCGGAGTGTCATCAAGTCCACACTTCCTACCCAGATTGAGTCTCCTTCAACTCGTTCAGGAATAGGCTCAGAAGTTCTACCACGAGTTACAGCATCAGTCTTAGATTGTTTCAGAAGCGCAGTAATTTTTGACCGAAGCAACTGATTCTCTTTCGAAGTCTTCCTTGAATGTTCAATTTGAGCCTCTAAGACAGATTGAAACTTCTCAGTCATTGCATTAGTGATCTCCTTCACTACTTCCTCCGAAACCAATTTCGCCTAAACAAATGCAACACTTGCTGCTAGTTGAAAAGAACTTCGGATACCTAAAACATTTGCAGGCGTAGCATAAGTCTCCTTTGAAAACTTGATTATTCTGTTTTATTTAATTTAGTTTTAACTTAAATTTTTCTAGCTGTTTCTATTGGTGTCGAAGTTGTGGCAGACGCTGCACCAAGCAACACAGATGGCTCTTCTTCGATTTCCTTCGATATATTTTCAACAAATCGAAGAACCTTAGCAGCATTGTTTGCAGATGTTTGGCCAAGTTTCCTTTTTCGCTCCTTCTTCAAGTTTCTTTTCCTGGCATCAGCATCGTTTTCAGCGTCGGTTTCGTTTCCGCAATCTGGTACGTCTTGTGAGTCACTGTAAAAAATTATTGTTTAGACAAAACTGTTTGACGAGAGCAGCGGTGCTAAAATAATCAACAAAGTTTTGTTTAATTTTATTGAAGCTAATTCTATGCTACCAAAAACAGAAACTAACGGCAAATAGCTGACATCAGTCAACGTGTGGTCTGCGTCAGCCACTTTGCTTGCCACTACTCTTTCAGCTTCAGTCACTTCCGATTTCCTCACCCGACAAGTCAGGGAACACTTGAGAGGTCCTCCATTGTATGTCAGATGAACCTTATCGCCCTGTTTGAGATTCATTTTCATGGCAGTGGTATAATCGTCTGGCCAACGACAACTATTGTACGACACGGGGAAGGGGTAGGCGTCACCTTTGTGGTAGAAAACCCATTCTAGACCTTGAGCCTCTTTTTCAAGTTTCTCGTCATTTTGTGAATTGATGAACAGTTGAGGGTTTATTCCCTTGTTGGAACGCTCAGTTCTTCTTAGCAAGCTTTGTGAGGTCATTTCAACTGAAATCAAAATCAAGATCATAATTTGCGTTAACTAGAAAAACTACAATTTTATAATCTCTGGTAACTGTTAAATTAGGCAAGCAAGAAAGAAAAGAAGCAAGAAACTCAAAACATGCCCGTTTTGATAGATTTTGTTGGAATGTAACTATCATTCAGACTCAATATCTGCCAAATCTAAAATAACGACTGCCAAAGAATTTCTAACACATCTAGAGGCGCAACAGCTTTCACCGATTCTTCTCAGTTTTGACTTTATTTCCCCAGCTATGACACATTTTTCTGTAATAAACAAAATAATAGCACCAAGACTATATACATCGGAACAGTAATTAGTTTTGCAGTTCTTTTCATTGCGTAATTCATATTCAATTTGTTGATAGCGCTTGTTATATTCTTCTTTTTCAACAGAATCCAAAGAATAGGTAACGGGGTGCTTGATCAAAGTAGCTTTACCAAAATCAATTATCTTGGATGTCTCTTTTGATACCATAACATTACTTGTGTGCAGATCTAGGTGAAGAATCTCTCTCGAGTGCAAGAAGGACAACGCGTTGGAAACATCGATCAACCTCTTGACCAGTCGTTTTCAAGTTTTTGCAGTGCGTACTGCTTTATAGACTGACCAAAGAAACGTTCGAGAACAAGACCACACGGTTTTTCGGAAAAGCCATAAAAGAAAGTGAAATACTTTTGCCTCCAATCGGGGGGCTCATCAAAAATAGCTTTCAGTACTCTTCCCTCTAGAATTAAATCTTCATAAGCACTTTGCTTGGCCTTCTTTATAACGCATTGAAATTTATTACTGTAGCCAAAACTACATGCAAACACATCGCCGAAAGATCCAGATCCAAGACGCCGGTCCTCACGAACTTTGAAAAATTGAACACTAAATGAAGAAGTTGCTGGCAAACTCTCGATTGTGTTTTTTCTCTGAGCTCTCCCATCGTGGTTCTCTTTTCTTTCACTTACAGCTCGTGGACAGAACCGCTGTTGTGGTCTTCCGTGACTGAGAACGCTCTAAAAATTTAATCCACAATAAACACCAAAAGCAACTTTTTCCAATTTATCTATAGCCATCGAAAGACTAAATAATCCTATCTTTAAAAAACGTTCGACGGCAATCTAGTTCATCTCATTTTAGGCACTCCAATAATTTTTGCACTCCAAATTCTAGGGACAAAGTTACTAACACGACTTGGTATACTCTTTTTCTTTGTAGCAAGTGACAGTTCCAGTTTCTTTGCAACAAGTTCTTCCTTGACAACATCCAACTCGCTCAATAGTGCACGTTGTCGCTTTATGAGAAACCCCCTTTGCGCTTCTTGATATTTCTTTTTTCTTTTTGCTAGACTAGCAGCGCTCCTCTTACCGCGTTTCTTTGCTTTAGTGCATAAAGCTGGTTCTTTGTTTTCACTATCACTCATTCTCTTAAATAAATGGAAGTCATATTTCATTCGCATTCAGCACTTGATTGAGAAAACCCAGAATTAGGCTGAACTTAAAGATTATATATCCAGGAAATTTATCTGGACCAAAACATTTCATTTTGACAATTTAATTAGCGGAAAAGCGGATAATTCCAGTTGAAAAACGAACTCTTTTTATTATTACCTATTGAAAGCAATTGTTGATCTAAATTTTGAAACTAAGCTTGTCTGCTCGGACACTAAAAGCAGTTTTCCAGACGCACAGGTCATCTTACGAAAAACCGCGATCAGTATCTTCACATACAAGCTTAGACCTTTGCATTCTAGAGCTTATACGGAAAATCGACTCTTAAGAATATTAACTTTTCTTACAAAGCTCTTATTCTGATCAAATCTATTACAGATTCAATATTCGGGAGCATTTATTTTGTTTTAAGATTTAGATAACACTGATAGTATGGCATATCACTTTGGTTAATATTCAAAAACTTTATAGCCCAATAAATTTTCACTATTTTTGAAAGAATGAGAAGCGAAAAATTGCATATTTCCAGTTGAAATTCTAACTTTTTTCTAGGAATGTTAGGAAGACTATTTTTGCCTTACAACCTAAATACTACTGGTAGTCTGGCATATCGATTTGGCTCACTTTAAACAACTCCTTAGCCCAAAAAAATTTACTTACTTTGCAACTATAAGCGGAAAAGTGGATAATTCCAGTTGAAAAACTAACTTTTTTATTAAGACCTAATGAAAGCAATTGTTGTTGTATATTTGAAACTAAGCTTGTTTTCTCGGACACTAAAAGCAGTTTTCCAGACGCACAGGTCATCTTACGAAAAACCGCGATCAGTATCTCCACAGACAAGCTTAGACCTTTGCATTCTAGAGCTTATACGGAAAACTGAATCTTAAGAATATTAACTTTTCTTACAAAACTCTTATTCTGATCAAATCTATTACAGATTCAATATTCAGGAGCATTTATTTTGTTTTAAGATTTAGATAACACTGGTAGTATGGCATATCACTTTTGTTAATATTAAACAACATTGCGGCCCAATAAAGTTTCACTATTTTTGAAAGAATGAGAAGCGAGGAATTGCCAATTTCCAGTTGAAATTATAACTTTTTTCTAGGAAAGTTAGGAAGACTATTTTTTTGCATTGCAACCTAAAAACTACTGGCAGTCTGGCATATCGATTTGGCTCACTTTAAACAACTCTTTAGCCCAAAAAACTTTACTTAGCCCAAGAAGCGGAAAAGTGGATAAATCCAGATTAAAAACTAACTTTTTCATCAAGATCTATTGAAAGCAATTGCTGTTGTATAGTTGAAACTAAGCTTGTTTGCTCGGACACTAAAAGCAATTTTCCAGACGCACAGGTCATCATACGAAAGACCGCCATCAGTATCGTCACAGACAAGCGAAAAGACAATTTTTAGAGTCTCTTATGGAACATTGCAACTTAAGAAATCCAACTTTTCTTCAAAACTCTCATTCAGAGCAACTTTTTGCCAATTGATTATTGCATGAACTAGTGTGATTGCCTTTTCCAAAAATTGACAAAAAACTATTCATGTAGCTCCTGAGACCTTTGCATTCTAGAGCTTATACGGAAAATTGCATCTTAAGAGTTGCAACTTTTCTTCCAAAACTCTTATTCTGATCAAATCTATTACAGATTCAATTTTGGGGCGCATTTAATTTGTATTAAGAATAAGATACTACTGGTAGTATGGCGTATCACTTTGGTTAATATTAAACAACTCCGTGACCCAATAAAGTTTCACTGAATTTGAAAAAAATGAGAAGCGAAAAATTGCATATTTCCAGTTGAAATTCTAACTTTTTTCTAGGAATGTCGGGCAGATTAGTTTTTTGGATTACGACCTAAATACTACTGGTAGTCTGGCATCTCGATTTGGTTCACTTTAAACAATTCCTTGGCCCAAAAAAATTTCACTTATTTTGAAATTATAAGCGGAAAAGTGTAAAATTCCAGTTGAAAAACGAACTCTTTTATTAGGACCTATTGAAAGCAATTAATGATATATATTAAAAACTAAGCTTGTTTGCTCGGACACTAAAAGCAGTTTTCCAGACGCACAGGTCATCTTACGGAAAACCGCGATCAGTATCTTCACAGACAAGCGAAATTTCTATATTCTTGAAAATAGAATAAGCGAATAAGTCGACATTTCCGATTGCAATACCAACTTTTTTTCTAATAAAGTTAGGCGGACCATTCTTTTTGCTTTACAATCAAAATGTTACTGGTAGTCTGGGATATCAATTTGGTTCACTCTGAAGAACTTCTTGGCCCGATAAAATTTCTAAATTTTTGAAAATAGAATAAGCGAAAAAGTCGGTATTTCCGATTGCAATACCAACTTTTTTTCTAGGAAAGTTAGGCGGACCATTCTTTTTGCATTACAAATTAAATGTTACTGGGAGTCTGGGATATCAATTTGGTTCACTTTGAAAAAGTCCTTGATGCGATAAAATTCCACTATTTTTGAAAATAGAATAAGCGAATAAGTCGAGATTTCGGATTGAAAAATGAACTTTTTTTTTAGGAAAGTTAGGCAGACCAATCTTTTTGCATTACGACCTAAATGTTACTGGTAGTCTGGGATATCAATTTGATTCACTTTGAACAACTCCTTGACCCGATAAAATTTCACAATTTTTGAAAATAGAATAAGCGAATAAGTCGAGATTTCCGATTGATATACGGACTTTTTCGTATGAACCTTAGGCCGACCATTCTTTTTTGTATTACAACCTAAATACTACTGGTAGTCTGAGAAATGAGTTTGGTCAAGTTTAAACAACTCCTTGACCCAATAAAATTCCACTATTTTTGAAAATAGAATAAGCGAAAATGTCGATATTTCCGATTTAAATACGAACTTTTTTGCCAGGACGTTAGGCGGACCATTCTTTTTTCATTACAACCTAAACATTACCGGTAGTCTGGGATATCAATTTGGTTCACTTTGAACAACTCCTTGACCCGATAAAATTTCACTATTTTTGAAAATAGAATAAGCGAATAAGTCGAGATTTCCGATTGATATACGAACTTTTTCGTATGAGTCTTAGGCCGACCATTCTTTTTTGTATTACAACCTAAATACTACTGGTAGTCTGGGAAATGAGTTTGGCCAAGTTTGAACAACTCCTTGACCCAATAAAATTTCACTATTTTCACTATTTTCACTATTTTCACTAAGCGAAAAACACGATATTTCCGATTGAAATACCAACTTTTTTTCTAGGAAAGTTAGGCGGACCATTCTTTTTGCATTACAACCTAAATGTTACTGGTAGTCTGGGATATCAATTTGGGTCACTTCAAACAACTCCTTGACCCGATAAAATTTCACTTTTTTTTGAAAATAGATTACGGAATAAGCGAATAAGTCGATATTTCCGATTGAAATACGAACTTTTTTTCTAGGAAAGCTAAGTCGGCCGTTCTTTTTGCATTACAACCTAAATGTTACTGGTAGTTTGGGATATCAATTTGGTTCACTTTGAAGAAGTCCTTGATCCGATAAAATTTCTCTATTTTTAAAAATAGAATAAGCGAAAAAGTCGAGATTTCCGATTGAGATACAAACTTTTTTTCTAGGAAAGCTAAGTCGGCCGTTCTTTTTGCATTACAACCTAAATGTTACTGGTAGTCTGGGATATCAGTTTGGTTCACTTTGAACAACTCCTTGAATCGATAAAATTTCACTATTTTTTGAAAATAGATTACGGAATAAGCGAATAAGTCGATATTTCCGATTGAAATACGAACTTTTTTTCTAGGAAAGCTAAGCGGGTCATTCTTTTTGCATTACAACCTAAACATTACCGGTAGTCTGGGATATCAATTTGGTTCACTTTGAACAACTCCTTGACCCGATAAAATTTCACTATTTTTGAAAATAGAATAAGCGAATAAGTCGAGATTTCCGATTGATATACGAACTTTTTCGTATGAGTCTTAGGCCGACCATTCTTTTTTGTATTACAACCTAAATACTACTGGTAGTCTGGGAAATGAGTTTGGCCAAGTTTGAACAACTCCTTGACCCAATAAAATTTCACTATTTTCACTATTTTCACTATTTTCACTAAGCGAAAAACACGATATTTCCGATTGAAATACCAACTTTTTTTCTAGGAAAGTTAGGCGGACCATTCTTTTTGCATTACAACCTAAATGTTACTGGTAGTCTGGGATATCAATTTGGGTCACTTCAAACAACTCCTTGACCCGATAAAATTTCACTTTTTTTTGAAAATAGATTACGGAATAAGCGAATAAGTCGATATTTCCGATTGAAATACGAACTTTTTTTCTAGGAAAGCTAAGCGGGTCATTCTTTTTGCATTAAAACCTAAATGTTACTGGTAGTTTGGGATATCAATTTGGTTCACTTTGAAGAAGTCCTTGATCCGATAAAATTTCTCTATTTTTAAAAATAGAATAAGCGAAAAAGTCGAGATTTCCGATTGAGATACAAACTTTTTTTCTAGGAAAGCTAAGTCGGCCGTTCTTTTTGCATTACAACCTAAATGTTACTGGTAGTCTGGGATATCAGTTTGGTTCACTTTGAACAACTCCTTGAATCGATAAAATTTCACTATTTTTTGAAAATAGATTACGGAATAAGCGAATAAGTCGATATTTCCGATTGAAATACGAACTTTTTTTCTAGGAAAGCTAAGCGGGTCATTCTTTTTGCATTACAACCTAAACATTACCGGTAGTCTGGGATATCAATTTGGTTCACTTTGAACAACTCCTTGACCCGATAAAATTTCACTATTTTTGAAAATAGAATAAGCGAATAAGTCGAGATTTCCGATTGATATACGAACTTTTTCGTATGAGTCTTAGGCCGACCATTCTTTTTTGTATTACAACCTAAATACTACTGGTAGTCTGGGAAATGAGTTTGGCCAAGTTTGAACAACTCCTTGACCCAATAAAATTTCACTATTTTCACTATTTTCACTATTTTCACTAAGCGAAAAACACGATATTTCCGATTGAAATACCAACTTTTTTTCTAGGAAAGTTAGGCGGACCATTCTTTTTGCATTACAACCTAAATGTTACTGGTAGTCTGGGATATCAATTTGGGTCACTTCAAACAACTCCTTGACCCGATAAAATTTCACTTTTTTTTGAAAATAGATTACGGAATAAGCGAATAAGTCGATATTTCCGATTGAAATACGAACTTTTTTTCTAGGAAAGCTAAGCGGGTCATTCTTTTTGCATTAAAACCTAAATGTTACTGGTAGTTTGGGATATCAATTTGGTTCACTTTGAAGAAGTCCTTGATCCGATAAAATTTCTCTATTTTTAAAAATAGAATAAGCGAAAAAGTCGAGATTTCCGATTGAGATACAAACTTTTTTTCTAGGAAAGCTAAGTCGGCCGTTCTTTTTGCATTACAACCTAAATGTTACTGGTAGTCTGGGATATCAGTTTGGTTCACTTTGAACAACTCCTTGAATCGATAAAATTTCACTATTTTTTGAAAATAGATTACGGAATAAGCGAATAAGTCGATATTTCCGATTGAAATACGAACTTTTTTTCTAGGAAAGCTAAGCGGGTCATTCTTTTTGCATTACAACTTAAATGTTACTGGTAGTCTGGGATATCAATTTGGTTCACTTTGAAAAAGTCCTTGATCCGATAAAATTTCTCTATTTTTGAAAATAGAATAGGTGAAAAAGTCGAGATTTACGATTGAGATACAAACTTTTTTTCTAGGAAAGCTAAGCCGGCCATTCTTTTTGCATTACAACCTAAATGATACTGGTAGTCTGGGATATCAGTTTGGTTCACTTTGAACAATTCCTTGATTCAATAAAATTTCACTATTTTTTGAAAATAGATTACGGAATAAGCGAATAAGTCGATATTTCCGATTGAAATACGAACTTTTTTTCTAGGAAAGCTAAGCGGGCCATTCTTTTTGCATTACAACCTAAATGTTACTGGTAGTCTGGAATATCAATTATGTTCACTTTGAAAAATTCCTTGATCCGATAAATTTTCTCAATTTTTGAAAATAGAATAGGTGAAAAAGTCGAGATCGAGATTTCCGATTGAGATACAAACTTTTTTTCTAGGAAAGCTAAGCCGGCCATTCTTTTTGCATTACAACCTAAATGTTACTGGTAGTCTGGGATATCAGTTTGGTTCACTTTGAACAACTCCTTGATTCGATAAAATTTCTCTATTTTTCAAAAAAGAATAAGCGAAAAAGTCGAGATTTCCGATTGAAAAACGAACTTATTCTCGAGGAAAGTAAGGCGGACTAATCTTGGTGCATCACAACCTAAATGTTACTGGTAGTCTAGGATATCAAATTTTTTGACTTTGAACAACTCCTTGACCTGATAAAATCCAATATTTTTTGAAAATAGAATCAGCGAAGAAGTCGATATTTCCGATTGAAAAACGAACTTTTTTTCTAGGAAAGTAAGGCGGACCAATCTTTTTGCATTACAACCTAAATGTTACTGGTAGTCTGGGATATCAATTTGGTTCACTTTAAACAACTCCTTGACCTGATAAAATTTCACTATTTTTGAAAAAAGAATAAGCGAAAAAGTCGACATTTCCGATTGAAAGACGAACTTTTTTTCTAGGAAAGTAAGGCGGACCATTCTTTTTGCATTACAACCTAAATGTTACTGGTAGTCTGGGATATCAATTTTTTTTACTTTGAACAACTCCTTGACACGATAAAAATTCAATATTTTTTCATATTTTCGAATTGCAATGTGCGATAAATGGTTATTTCCAATTGAAAGACGTGGAAACTTGAAAACGTAATTGATACATGTCATTTTTCCTACAAAAAAGCCCTCATCCAATGCCAACGAGAAAATCTGGTTGTTTCCCGAACTATTACTCGTTGGCATTGAGGCCCACATGCAAAAAAAAAATTAATAATATTAACCAATTTCATGACAGCTGTCTCCGACTTCTTCTTCGGGATTGCCTCCAACTTCTTCTTCGGGATCCTATAGCCGACTGGAAAGCTATTCATGTCAAACCTGAGGAGGAAAAATAACAATTAGGCAATCATAAGACACTTTAAACAACTCCTTGACACGATAAAATTCCACTATTTTTGAAAATAGAATAAGCGAATAAGTCGAGATTTCCGATTGAAATACGAACTTTTTTTCTAGGAAAGTTAGGCGGACCAGTTTTTTTTGCATTACAACCTAAATGTTACTGGTAGTCTGGGATATCAATTTGGTTCACTTTGAACAACTCCTTGACCCGATGAAAAAGACCTATTTTTAAAATTATTTATTTGAAATAATAGCAAATTTCCGTATGAAAAACTAACTTTTTTTCTAGGAAGGTTAGGCGGACCATTCTTTTTGCATTACAACCTGAATGCTACTGGTAGTCTGGGATATCAATTTGGTTCACTTTGAACAACTCCTTGACCCGATAAAATTTCACTATTTTTGAAAAAAGAATAAGCGAATCAGTCGATTTTTCCGATTGAAAAACGAACTTTTTCTCGAGGAAAGTAAGGCGGACTAATCTTGGTGCATCACAACCTAAATGTTACTGGTAGTCTGGGATATCAATTTGGTTCACTTTGAACAACTCCTTGACCCGATGAAAAAGACCTATTTTTAAAATTATTTATTTGAAATAATAGCAAATTTCCGTATGAAAAACTAACTTTTTTTCGAGGAAGGTTAGGCGGACCATTCTTTTTGCATTACAACCTAAATGTTACTGGGAGTCTGGGATATCAATTTGGTTCACTTTGAAAAAGTCCTTGATGTGATAAAATTCCATTATTTTTGAAAATAGAATAAGCGAATAAGTCGAGATTTCCGATTGAAAAATGAACTTTTTTTCTAGGAAAGTTAGGCAGACCAATCTTTTTGCATTACAACCTAAATGTTACTGGTAGTCTGGGGTAACAATTTGGTTCACTTTAAACAACTCCTTTACCCGATAAAATTTAACTATTTTTGAAAAAAGAATAAGCGAAAAAGTCGAGATTTCCGATTGAGATACGAACTTTTTTTCTAGGAACGTTAGGCGCACCATTCTTTTTGCATTACAACTTAAATGTTACTGGGAGTCTGGGATATCAATTTGGTTCACTTTGAAAAAGTCCTTGTTGCGATAAAATTCCACTATTTTTGAAAATAGAATAAGCGAATAAGTCGAGATTTCGGATTGAAAAATGAACTTTTTTTCTAGGAAAGTTAGGCAGACCAATCTTTTTGCATTACGACCTAAATGTTACTGGTAGTCTGGGATATCAATTTGATTCACTTTGAACAACTCCTTGACCCGATAAATTTCGACTATTTTTGAAAATAGAATACGCGAATTTTGAAGACCCGATTTTAAAGGTTACTGGGAACAAATAAAAGACAAATACTCAATTGCATGGGCACCATGGTGATTTGTGGTCAGAAGGCTGATCGCAGGAAAACTTTCTGAGAATCGACTGAACTTATAAATGATTTCAACCATGATTTCTTCAACCAAAAATACCGTGAGAATTTATGAAATTCTTCATAAGCGAATAAGTCGAGATTTCCGATTGAGATGAACTTTTTTTCTAGGAACGTTAGGCGGACCATTCTTTTTGCATTACAACCTAAATGTTACTGGTAGTCTGGGATATCAATTTGGTTTACTTTAAACAACTCCTTGACCCGATAAAATTTCACTATTTTTGAAAAAAGAATAAGCGAAAAAGTCGAGATTTCCGATTGAGATACGAACTTTTTATCTAGGAACGTTAGGCGGACCATTCTTTTTGCATTACAACCTAAATGTTACTGGTAGTCTGGGATATCAATTTGGTTTACTTTAAACAACTCCTTGACCCAATAAAATTTCACTATTTTCACTATTTTTTTGAAAATATAGTAAGCGAAAAAGTCGAGATTTCCGATTGAGATACGAACTTTTTTTCTAGGAACGTTAGGCGGACCATTCTTTTTGCATTACAACCTGAATGCTACTGGTAGTCTGGGATATCAATTTGGTTCACTTTAAACAACTCCTTGACCCGATAAAATTTCACTATTTTTGAAAAAAGAATAAGCGAAAAAGTCGAGATTTCCGATTGAGATACGAACTTTTTTTCTAGGAACGTTAGGCGGACCATTCTTTTTGCATTACAACCTGAATGCTACTGGTAGTCTGGGATATCAATTTGGTTCACTTTAAACAACTCCTTGACCCGATAAAATTTCACTATTTTTGAAAAAAGAATAAGCGAAAAAGTCGAGATTTCCGATTGAGATACGAACTTTTTTTCTAGGAACGTTAGGCGGACCATTCTTTTTGCATTACAACCTAAATGTTACTGGTAGTCTGGGATATCAATTTGGTTCACTTTAAACAACTCCTTGACCCGATAAAATTTCACTATTTTTGAAAAAAGAATAAGCGAATAAGTCGAGATTTCCGATTACGATTAAGAATGGGTTTTGAACCAGACCAAACAGACCTAAATCCGACCCCACACCAATTACGTCCCCAACATGAAGTGCACAAAGGCCCAGCGGGGGGGAAACCGACTATCCGGCGTCTCAACGGGGCAGGGGGGGGAGTGCACCTCATGCGGGCCCGAGGCCCTCACCTTATAAATAATAGTATTAAATATATAATATAGTTGTATACAGTGTACATACAATGCAATCTCAGCACTCCACTTCAAGGGTGCGACAACTCACGGAGCTACCCAGAGGCATATTCTTGAAACCAAAATCAACAATTTTCAACATTTCACATGTAGAAACGCGAAACACACCGGACACAGATGTGCTAAAATGGCCGTATATGTCCTGGCCAATTTCTCAAAAACGGCTGAAAGAAACAAAACGCCATTTACAGGGAATCAAGTACGGCTCAAGCTGAGTTCAAATCAACAAACAGATCAAAAATCGGTTCACTCTACGAGGAGATATTTCAACATAAATGTACCGTACCAAATGGGTCCCTGTCAGGTCACTGTTTCGCTGTTATAAATGAATGTATAAATGTTATAAATACGAGCCATTATAACCAAGTTACGACAATAACCAGCAACACATACTGGGTCTATGGGACCATTCCGGGGGCCCGAATTCGACAGTTTTCCCATTTTCCCAAATGAATTATCTGATTATAAGCACGAAATCAGGGGGTTTGGGGGGGTCATTTGCAGAGTAAAAATAGACCCCCTGAAACCCCAAAAACCCTATACAAAGTATATATGGGGAGTCTCCCCATCATAAATGGAGTTCAAGGAACCAATATACGTAAGTAAACTCCATGATTTTCAAACTTTCCCAAGTCGAAACACGAAACACACCGGACACTAAAATGTCAAAATTGAGGTATGTGTCCTGGCCAATTTCTCAAAAACGGCTGAAAGAAACAAAACGCCATTTACAGGGAATCAAGTACGGCTCAAGCTGAGTTCAAATCAACAAACAGATCAAAAATCGGTTCACTCTACGAGGAGATATTTCAAAATAAAGGTACGGTACCAAATGTCATTTTTTGACTCCCGAGATTCACGTTTCGCTAAAATAGACCCTCAGAACCTGGAAAAAAGGGGTACGATATATATATAGTGATACTCACCATGAAATGGGCAATCTAAAACACTATCATTTATAATCCCGACGAAAAAAATTTCACCTTTTCTATGTCACCGCCGAAATAGCCGAAAATGGGCCAAAATCGAGTTTCGGGCAATACAGAGCAAAAATTGACCCACTCAACTCAATAAAACCACATACAAAATATATATGGGGATACTCCCCACTATCTGAGGAATCTAACGAACCTATATATGCAGGGTTACTCGGGTATTTTGGGGTTACGAATTTTGGGTGGCCCAACGTGACCCAAAATATAGAATTTTTTTCAAATTTGACACAAAACAATTTTTTAACCCTTTTGGTTACAGAGACCATGTCATAGAACAAGAAAGACGAGTTTAGTGCCAACCAAATGCGACTAATTCCGTTTGATTTGGTCCAGTACTTTAGCAGATATTAACAAAATACTGACTTGTACCCCATTTTTTGGGCTAAAAGCGAGGCCCAAAATCTCCGGAACTGACGTAAAACAACGTGAAACAGAGTTCCTGGCGTATTTGTGGTTGTGATTCTGGTCCACTTCGACGTTCTGGGTCACGGAAAACCCTCATGGTGAGGTGGGAAAAAATTTCCCACCTCACCATGAAGGTTATGATGTTCTGTGTGTTTTGACATAAAACAACATCCACAGAAATTTGATGAAATCGTGAAAAAAGAAAAATTGTTGAGTTAACCCCATTGATTGACTGAATTAGCTTCTTTATCATAAATGCTGTCCAGAAAACACAAAAAGCCACCCAGAAAACGTGTTCAAATGCAAAAAACACCCCTGAGACATTAAATTTCAGAAAAAATTTGCTTTTCCGTGGTTCGACCCTTACAGAGAAAAATAGAACCATTAAACTCCACAAAACCATACGAAATTATAAACTGAGATGTTTTTCATTATCAGGGGAAGCTATTAAACGCATATACATAGGGTTGCTTTGTTATTTTGGGTACCGATTTTTGGGTGATACCAACTTGACCTAATATTTCGACTTTTTTTTGAAATTTGATCTTGATTAACTTTTTTTACTAATCAGATTGTAAAAACCCCTCACTAGGGCAAGAAAGGAGAGCTCAATACCAACGAAATGTAGCCAAGTTTGTTCAATTTGGTACGCTAGTTCTGAAGAAATAATCGAATAGCTGAGCCGTACCCTTATTTTTGGACTATTAGGACGCCTAAATTTCTCGATAACTCTTACAAAACAACTAAAATCTGCGCCTCAGACGTGACTCTGGGCGCATTCGAAGTCCATTGCGTAGTGAGAGGAAACAGACGACCTCCACCGCGAACTGGGAAAACATTTCTCGCCTCACCATAAAGGCCAGGGTCTTTTGTGTTTTGACGAAAAAGACATCATGAACAAGAATTTCATTTCACGAGAAATTAAAAATTGTTAAATTACTAAAAACGTTTAGCTCAGACAGCTTGATTGAACCAAGAGAAGGGTAAATAATTTAATTTGCAAGTAACAACAACATTCATTACAATAAAAACAGCATCAGTTCAGAATAACGAAGAAAAAAATAAATTCCTTCAAATTTACACCTTAATAATTATTTGCTCCGGTCAATTTAACGACCGAACTAAGTAAGACAATTAAGCACAGTTCGATGGAAACAAAATATTGCCTCGACAGCTCAATTTGATACAATATTTTGGCAGATATCTTTAAAACAGTAAACTGTAACCTCAATTTAGTTCTCTGAGGGTAAACAAATTTAAAGAAAACCAACGCAAAATGTACCTCAAATCCTTTGAGACCTGTTAATGGTCGTCAGATGAATCAACAGGGAAAACAAGGGAACCCATATATGTAGGTTTACTCTGGCTTTTTAAGGTACCAATTTACGGAGAACAACAAAATCACATAAAAAAGAAATTTTTCGAATATTTCCTTGAATAAGTTTTATAACAAACGGCCTGAGGGCATCATCTAGACAGCACGTGCTACAAAATTACAGTATCAAGAAATTAAGCCCACGTCCGGATAATTTGATGGAGTGCTCCAGAAGTTATTGCTAAATATCTGAATTATATCTCGTTTTTAAGCAAGAGACAAAGGCCCATTTCTCCAAAATTTAAGCATAACTGAGTAGAACAGCACTGCTATTGTTTTTTCAGCAGTATCCTAGTTCAAACTAGTAGATCTTGGTCATTTCAATCCTTCATGGTGAGGTGAAAAGAACTCCCACCTCGCCATGAAGGCTACAAAGTTTTGTTTGGTTTGACAACATATAAAACACATACAGAAATTTGTTGAAGTCGGCAAAAAAGCAAAAAATGTTGAATTAACTATAACCACCAAAAAAACTGGCTTCATAGTCAAGAGTTTGACTTGAGAAACGCAAATTAAACAGGGATAAGAGGTATCGTTGAAAATATAACACTCCAATCACAATATTAAAAAATTTGCAAGTTTTTTTTACGTTTTGCGTCAAAAGAACCTATCAAAAGTCAAATTCCCTCTAAACAGTGATGTAACGGCGCAAACTTAAAATTGAGCAGCAAAAGCACGTGATTGACTACTGACTTGTTTTTGAAATTGATGAAAAAAATGCTACACTTTTGGTTTACGCTGTGATCGTTTGTGTGGTTTGACAAAATACAACACACACACAGAAATCAGGTAAATTTGTAAAAGAATAATGGCTGAGTGAAACAAAATCTTCGCAAAATGCTCTCTAAAGGGGCTAAAAAACCGGTAACTAATGTATTGTTGACAATTAAACAATCCAACTACAAAAAATTACGTCAATTTGAGCCAGGAAAACAATTATTTTCAATTTTCCCTTGAATAACTTTTTGATCAGACAGATATAAGGTACTAACTGTTAATTCAAAGCACGAAAAATTTCTAGCAAGCAAAATTTGACTATCTTTGTTCAATTTTGTTCCTTAGTTTAGGAGAAATCATAAAAGAGAGGGAAGTGTACCCTAATTTTTAGACAAACAAAGCCTTGTGATCTTGGATGGGCCATAAAAGTCTATGGTCTTGGAAATGGTATCCTAGATACCTAAAAATTTTTTCATGAGTGATTTTTAAATCTCCGTTTTCATCGCATGAAACTCGCATAGGACGTTGTTAAAAACCTTTCTGTGTCAAAAAATAAGTTGCGCAAACAAACCTTTATGATCTTGGATGGGCCATAAAAGTCTATGGTCTTGGAAATGGTTTTCTAGATATCAAAATTTTTTCCATGAGTGACTTTTAAAACTCCATTATCATCGCATGAAACTCACATTGGACGTTGTTAAAAACATTTTTATGTCAAAAAAGGATGTTGCAAAAACAAAGTTTTATGATCTTGGATGGGCCATGAAAGTGTATGGTCTTGGATATGTTATCTAAGAAACCGTAAAAAAACTTGTTTCCAGAAAGCTTCTACATACAGGTTTTCCATTCAACCAAACCTTTTTTCAGCATCAACTAACATCTTTTAACGGGAAAAAGCGATAAAAAATTTTTTGAATTTATGGTCTTATATGGGCCATAAAACTGTATGATCCTAGATATGGTATCTAAGAAGCCATTGAAAAAAAAATCTAATGCCGCATCCAAATGAAATAATGCCTCTAGAACTTTGTATAACAGGCCAAAACACTTCGTTTTAGAGTACTTTTAATCTTTTGTATGGTCTTGGATATGGTATCTAAGAAGCCATACACTCCATATATGACTTTGATATGGTATCTAAGATCAGTGTATGGTGGTCAACCCGGGGAAACTAAAAAAGAAAAAACGCAAAGTACAGCCGCCATCGCCTGACGGCGTCTTGAAATTAAAAATTTCATGCAATCGCAAGACGTGGAAACTCAACTGCTTTAGGAGGAACATCACCAGCGGATAACTGCCGCCGCAATTAAAGAATTGGAGTAATTGAATGACCAATCAGAATTGAACGAGGTATTTACTGAGAAGAGCACGATCAATGGTGAGGAGATTGTTCAAATTGGGATTTGTTCATTTCCATCAGGGAACATTGACAATGTTGCAAATGAATCAGGTTTGCCTCTATATAGTCTTTCAGCTCACATATAAGCCACTTCTAAACAATCATTAGCATATTGTCATGTTTAGACTAATATCAACCGTAATGTCAATAGAATTGAAGAGAGAAGTAGTTGAAACAAGGGAAGCAACAATCTACCTGACGAAAGAACAACGCTTAAGTACAGGCACAATTTCAAAAAAAATACCATTGTCACGCGCATTGGTACTCAATAATATAGTTGAGGTAAACGCCTCGAAAACAGAACGGTTACTGTCGCATATTACCATGTATGTTGAAAGCCTGCAATTGAACAAACAATTTGATCGCAGATCCTACATGCCAGGAAAATTGAATTTAGCAGTGTAGCCGGTTCCTCACTCCCAACAACAAGTGCATGCGCTATGCGCTCAATTTTTTTTATCCTCCAGAATCACAAGAAAAATTAGCTGCCGCTCACAAAACCGTTTTAAATCGCTTGTCCCCACAACTCGACATCATCTAATCCGCATTCCGATTTGCTTCCTCACCAACAACACCAGGCGTCCCATCCATCACCGTTAACTTTGTGGCACATAATGCCAACCAGTTACCTTCATCTCCACCAAGATAAAACTTGTCTCCCAGCGCAAATAATGTGTTTCTCAACGGAGCTAACCATTACCCTCAGAACATCAGTACCAACTATCATTGTTCACCATTTTTCCCGCAAGTATATCCCTTCAAATGCGGTCCTCTTCAGCCAGATCACAAATATTTTTTTCTCTGCCGGCATCAATTAAGGCGTCCCACAAAAAGTACCGCCGTGAATTAATACTGAGTTTCCATTAAGGAAGAATCTTTTCAATCCCTACCCCATGAGTGTTCAGTCAGTCTTTGTTTCACTCCTGCAACCGATATTGTACCTAATTTTAATACGTCAATGCTACCACCGATGTAAGAATGTTTCCATTGCCAATGCGCATTTAGAAGTTTTCCACCTCTGAAAACGCATAATAGTGATAAAATTCTTTGCTGAGATTTAAAGGCTTGTCGGTTGTTTCAAGTTATTTTCCTTTGAATCTGATCTAAAGAAATCCAATCCTTGCCCTTTAATACGGCTGTACAAAATTTACCACCCAATCTAAAGAGTTGTTCATTCCTCAAAGATAGGAAAACATTGGATTTAACTGGCAATCGAATTGCCAATTGAGATTTAGCAGGCGATCGACTTCAACGATTGGTTGAAATAGAAGGCCAGTTCATATGACTCAATGAAGCAAACTCGCACAAGGGCAAAAACTGATGACAGAGACAATTCAATGAACCGTGCAAAGGTTGGCTCGAGGACAATTGCTGCTAGCACATATGAAAAAAGCACACTTAAAGAGGTTACTACTGCAACAACAACCCCCGCTCCTTGCTGATATGTCTGCTAAAGCAATAATTGCCTCTAAGAAGGCCGGGTCACCAAGAAAATGCCCACGCAACGATCAACGGTAGACGAATAAAAGCTGCGCTTTTCACGCTTGTGAGAAAAACTTACTCTGCAGCAGTACCTGAATCTTAAGTAACAAGGTAAAAACTGCTGCAGCAGATCCCATAAAATATATACTAATGGCGCTGAATGTTTTTTCCGTCAAAATTATCCCAAGCTAACAAAAAATTATTTCTGTTACTGGGCAAGTAAAAAAAAGTCTTCTAGTAGGCAAAAGTCGTGTACGACCACTGCACTGTTATCTGTCAATAATCTGATAAGCCTCCTCCTTCAAGCGACTGAATAACAGCTGGCGAGATCTTGTAATGAAGATAGCAGGATTTTAGTGTCCAGCAGCGCGCTTGCAGTAACTCATCGTTGTCTCATTGACTGGCAGATAGAATTGGATTGCACCGTGGAGCATTAAGAATAAAGGTCAGGGGTATAAATATCGACGAGGTTATTGCCACAAAATAGGTTGGTCTTACGCTCGCAACAGCATGAAATTGAAGTAACACAACCTGAAAACTAACCATCTGACTCTTTCAAATTGCGTTCTTACTTGAAAAAAAAATTGTTGAATGTGGGCTGAGACGTCAATGAAATCAAGGTACTACAGGAAGCGTACTCTCAACTAGCTGTTTTAGAAGCCTTAACGTAATGCTACGGAAACATCGTGATGATACTTTAGCAGGAACAGGATCAGGTGATCCGCCCATTATAGTTCTTTGCTGCCAAAGAGAGGTGCTGATATTTTGCCGTTCATTTACGCCTGGGCTGGAATTTAAGCGGCCTTTCACCGTCCTCTTCAAAATTAGCCTCGAATTGAAGCCAAAGTAAATGAATTTTTTGAACTTGTTAGTTAGGTAAGATTTGGGTGGGTCATAGAGTCGTATGGGGTACTTAAACAAGTAAAGCCACAGTTCAGCCAGGATACGCCCGCTGATGAAAATCTCGAAGACACTAAATGGTTTACCGGAAAATGATATAATGTGGTAAAGCTATGGGCTGAGGACAATATTAAATCCCCCATTGTTTAATTCTCTGCTCTAGTTAAGTTAAAATGCAGGTAAGAGCGGCTCCAAAAAGACCCGTTTTCGGGAAAAATTATTTGAATACAACCAAAAACTACTTTGACGAGTTTTACGTAGAGAGGTTTAAAGACGCCCACAAGGTGAAAAAAAGCTCGGAACGTGAACCGTACCTACCGCACTATCAGTTTGCTATCAAGCGCAATCTGAACAAGAGCGTTGAGGTTCGTATTCAATGGTCTTATAACTAATAAAACTAATAAAACAATAAAAGACGCACAATTAACCAGTAGAAAAGAATTTATTGTTTGTCTGCCGTACGCGAGCAGATACAAAAAGAACGTAGAAAAAGTCAAAATAGTTGAAGTCTTAATAGATTCATCTTATTCTACAAAATTATGCGAAAAAATTTTGTATTTAATTGTTTAGTGAGGCCTCAATTGTTTGTCGATTAAACAAATAAAATGCTCCGAATATTAAAGGGCCAGAAAAGCACCCACTTGAAGCTATCAGCCAAAAAAGCGCCAGGTGAATTGGAAGAGTGTGCCATGAACAGAAAACAAAAATTTGCTAAGGCAAAGTCTAATCATATGTCTTCATGGATGGTCTGGAGGGTTCTAATTTTGCTAAATCTTTGCTTCAAAGAGAAAGATGATGATGAATTTTTTCAATCTAAGAGCTGAATCGGTGCTTAAGATTGTTCTTAGTTTGTATAGTATCCTGTCTGGTTTACTGCGCATGGCTCGAACTTCACAAGAGACTTGTGATTGTGGACCCCCCGTAACTGGCTTGCAATGAGCTTTCCACCCTTTTAAGCCTTTCTTTTGATCCGTTAAAGACAGCTTTACACTCACTCAACGAAATTGTTCTAAAAATGGTTTTCAATAGGTGCTTGTCCGCAAGCTGTTTGAAAAAGCAACCAAGAGCTGTAGCGCTCAGAAATTTAGATAAGAAACTGATTGAGCTCTAATATAAATTAATGACCACGCAACGATCAACGGTAATCGAATTAAAGCTGTGGTTCTCACGCTTGCGAGAAAAGTTTACGCTGCAGCATTACCTGAATCTTAAGTAACAAGGGAAATACTGCTGCAGCAGCTCCCATAAAATATTTACTAAAGGCGCTGAGAGTTTTTCCGTCAAAATTATCCCCAGCTGACAAAAAATTATTTCTGTTACTGGCAAGTCAAAAAAAATCGTCTAGTAGGCGAAAGTCGTGTACGACCACTGCACTGTTATCTGTCAATAATCTGATAAGCCTCCTCCTTCAAGCGACTGAATAACAGCTGGCGAGATCTTGTAATGAAGATAGCAGGATTTTAGTGTCCAGCAGCGCGCTTGCAGTAACTCATCGTTGTCTCATTGACTGGCAGATAGAACTGGATTGCACCGTGGAGCATTGAGGATAATGGTCAGGGGTATAAATATCGAGGAGGTTATTGTCACAAAATAGGTTGATATTACTCGCGCAACAACACCTAATTAGAGTAACACAACTCGAGAACTAAGCATCGGACTCGTTCAAATTGAGTTCTAACTTGAAAAAAATTTGTTGAATGTGGGCTCAGACATCATCGAAATCAAGGTACTCCAGGAAGCTTACTGCCACCAAGCTGTTTTAGAAGCCTTAACATAATGCTACGGAAAGTGATACATGGACAGGAACATTATCAGGTGATCCGCCCATTAAAGTTCTTTGCTGCCAAAAAGAAGTGCTGATATTTTGCTGTTCATTTACGCCTGGGCTGGAATTTAAGCGATCTTTCACCGTCCTCTCCAAAATTGGCCTCGAATTGCAGCCAAAGTAAATGAATTTTTTGAACGTGTTAGTTAAGTAAGATTTGGGTAGGTCATAGAGCCGTATGGGGTACTTAAACAAGTAGACCCACAATCCAGCCCGGATACGCCTGCGCATGAATTTCTTGAGGACACTAAATGGGTTACCGAAAAAAAAGATATAAAGTGGTAAGGCTATGGGCTGAAGACAACATTAAATCCTCCCATTGATTACTTCTCTGCTCTGGTTAAGTTAAAATGCAGGCAAAAGCGGCTCACGAAAGACCCGTTTTAGGGAAAAATTATTTGAATACCACTAACAAAAACTTTGACGAGGGTTATGTAGAGAGGTTTAAAGACGCCCACAAGGTGAAAAATTGCTCGGAACGTGAACGGTACCTACCGCACAATCAGGTTGTTAATCTGAACAAGCGCGTTGAGGTTCGTATTCAATGGTCTCATCCCTAAAAAAACTACGAGATAGAAAAAAAAACATGAATTCCATCTAAATATTTTTCAAAAAGAATTAGTAATTTTCATTGGACTAATCTATACTGCAATGAATAAATTGTTTCCGCTTAGATTTACAATAAAAGACGTGCAATTAACCAGGAGAAAATAATTTATTGTTTGTCTGCCGTACGCGAGCAGATACAAAAAGAACGTAGAAAAAGTCAAAATAGTTGAAGTTTTAATAGATTCATCTTATTCTACAAAATTATGCAAAAAAATTTTGTATTTAATTGTTTAGTGAGGCCTCCATTGTTTGTCAATTAAACAAATAAAATGCTCCGAAAATGAAAGGGCCAGAAAAGCACCCACTTGAAGCTATCAGCCAAAAAGGCGCCAGGTGAATTGGAAGAGGGCGCCATGAACACAAAACAAAAATTTGTTAGGGCAAAATCTAATCATATGTCTTCATGGATGGTCTGGACGGTTCTAATTATACGCAAATTTAGCCTCGAAGAGGCTGATGATGAAGTTTTTTTAAGCTAAGAACTCAATCTGTGCTTAAGATCATTCTTGGTTTGTATCGTATCCTGTCTATTTACTACGCATGGATCGAACTTCACAAGAGAGTTGTGATTGAGGACCCCCCGTAACTGGCTTTCAAAGAGCTTTCCACCCTTTTAAGCCTTTCTTTTGACCCGTTAAAGACAGCTTTACAGTCACTCAACGAAATCGTTCTAACAATGGTTTTCAATAGTTGCTTGTCCGCAACTCGTTTGAAAAAGCGACCGAGTGCTGTAGCGCTCGCAAATTCAGATAAAAATATGACTGAGCTCTAATATAAATTGCTGCCCTACAAGAATTTTGCCAAGCATCACATAATCAAAAAACAACGATGCGGTTTTAATCCTGCTGGCAGCTATAGTTATTATTTTATCCAAGTTTTTACCGCATTTTTCTTCCTAATCGTGTCAAATCGTTCTGTTCAAAAGAGTGCAATATAATTTTCGAGATTATTCAAAATAAGACAAAGATGACTAAAGAGCTATCAAAAGAAAACATAAAAAGAACTTTCGAAGGGTGCTGTCTTTTGAGTATTTATGATGTTTTGGTCGCTTCTGATTTAAATTTTTGTTAATTTTCGGATCACCCACGTCTCACCAATGCCAATCTTGCTGATTGTCAAGATGCTCTGAAGGCCCCCTTCGGAGTCAAATCGCAGAGTTTCGAATAATTTTTCTGAGTATAAACAACCTCAGAGATTGTTTGTCAACATGTTGATGAATGGATTGAGTATCCTTGACAATTAGATATATATAATCTTTTACATTGAAAATTTTGTTTACAAAATTGCTTCAAGTTTTTGTAGTTCTGGGAAAGTTTTTGACTCAGTGGGAGGAAAAAATTTGGCTGTGTTTGGTAAATATCTATCAGGAAACTTGAGTAGTCGTTTTTGCAAACGCACGTCCCAGATTGATAAAAGCAATAGAGATATTCTTTTAATATCAAAATATGCTCCTCAAGTCAATTTAAACATGACTTATGTCTGCAGATAGCAGAGTGCGTAATTGGCGAGAATGGATTGCAAGTCCAGTTATGTTGCTCAAGTGATCAGATCCATGAAAAAGATCTTTGTTCAACCACAATTTTTGACAAAAGATGTGGCACGTTAAATGCGCTGAGGTTTTCATTATTTAATGTGATCAGCGGTATTGAAGACATCATATTTTTAAAGGAGGTTAATTTGAGAAAACAAATTGTTGAGCAGAAAATTTCTCTTATACCATTCGCAAAATCCTCTGATAGAGTTTTCTAAGAGCACCGTCTTTTCGGAAGCTTTGCTCATAACTGTCAAGTGGGTCTTTGGGTAATGGATAAATAAATTGGTGATATTTGTTTTCTTTTGAAAGAAAACCTACATGAAAGTGGTCTTCAAAAGAACGAATCAGGTTTTTAAACATTTGTACTGCTCTTTAGCTTACGGTTTTTGTGTCTCTGGTTGCTTTGAAATCTGTTTCTTCTCTCTGAGTTTTCAAGACACTGGTTCAAAAATCAGTTTTAAAAATATAAATCGTGGGTTCGCGATATATTGCTTTATACTTCCAAAAAAAGTTTTCCTTTTCTACGGAGGGTCAGTTTTTTTTGCCTGGGCTTTTTATTGTCCGACCAGGAATATTGCGCACTGCAAAGACGGCTTCTTGGTGTTTTTTGTTGGCAAAATTTGCTTCCGGAAATGTATTGGTTCGCATCTACCCCATTACAACTGCTTTCTGTTATCCGTAAAAACGGGAAAAATTATATAGTGGAAATTATGATAAAGTGAAAAGTGAATTACAGTGGAAATCATGATAATGTGAAAAGGGTTTTTTTCAGGACAACTGTTGGTTTTTTGTCGAAAGATGAGTTACTTGAGGTTTTAATGTAGGTTGATCTTTTTCTCAATTTTGAACTTTTCATTATCTGAGGAAAAAAGAAATGATTATATCATAGAGTTTTTCAAACGCTATCATTATCTGATTTGTAGCAAGATGCGTACCATTTGTGTTTTCTGGTGTTCGTACCGATATCTTCTGAGGTTGTTTCATCGTTGGCTTCTGAAAACTAAGATCGTTTCACCATCTTTATGAATCACTACATCTATTTTGTTGATCAGGTAACTCACAGTGAAAAATTATTTGTTTTGGCTCATGAGATCAAATTTCATCTATTTAAGCGTTCTAAAGTCGAGTTTTTAAAAATAACTAATTTGTTCAATTCATTGTTAGATTTTCCGGTTTCTTGTGTCATTGATATGTGTTTGATTCTCATTGTTTTTACTGTTGTTAACGGTTTTTGTATTTCCAGAAAAAATTAGTGGTGTTCAGTTTGTAGGTCTCTTATGAGTGTTGAAATTTATTAGAGGGTTTCGCTTCTGATCCGAATACTAGTGTTTGTGTGCTTAACACTAACTATTCGTAAAATAGCTCACAGCACAGGACTGCTAATCCACCTAATAAAAAATTCTGAATGGCGTTATTTTTTTCGATTATTATGTATGAGAAGCTCATTTTTCTCCAACGACAATTGAACTTCTCGATGACGGAACTTTTGCAGTTACCCATATCCGACTTTGTAAAGCGTTAGAAATTCTATTAGACTTAGGAGAAAAATTCAGTTTAGAACTCCGATTAGGAAGGATAAGTGGGAGCTATGATCAATCGAAAGCATGAAAAAGTTGACAGTTTGATCAAGAGGAACTGTGTAGATGGAAAAGAAATTTTTTGAGCTGCTATAGGATCTGATGCTTTTGTTTCCTCTTTTTAACTCAAACGCGCCTAAAAATTAGAGGAGCTTCTAGGCAATTTAACATAAAAAGACGATCTTCAATAAGCTCTTGTTATTTTGCGTTTTTGCGTTGGTGCTCCCAAAATGGTGTACTCTTTGCGATTCAACTCTCCTTAAAACGAGTCAAGAAAAATTCTAAGAAAACTTTATTTAATTCAGCGTACAACCTTTGAAGGTATCCTTGGAGTCCTGATATCAAAAACATTTTGGGATCAAGCATGCCTCCCAATCAATACAACCTGTGTGGGAAAAAGACGATCATCAGATCAGGTTCAAGCTGCATACGTTGACTCCGTTTTTCAATCCTCTGTTACTGTTGAAAAATTAACAGGCCAGGATGAAGACATCTCATTTGCTAAGGCAATTGAAGAATTGGACAAAATTGCGACAACATATCCCTCTAAAAAAATTCGGGAAGAAATTTATAACTCAGCCTTCGAGAACTTGTTAGGCGCCAGGTGAATTGGAAGAGGGGCCATGAACACAAAACAAAAATTTGTTAGGGCAAAATCTAATCATATGTCTTCATGGATGGTCTGGACGGTTCTAAATATACGCAAATTTAGAAGAGGCTGATGATGAAGTTTTTTTAAGCTAAGAACTCAATCTGTGCTTAAGATCATTCTTGGTTTGTATCGTATCCTGTCTATTTACTACGCATGGATCGAACTTCACAAGAGAGTTGTGATTGAGGACCCCCCGTAACTGGCTTTCAATGAGCTTTCCACCCTTTTAAGCCTTTCTTTTGATCCTTTAAAGACAGCTTTACACTCACTCAACGAAATTGTTCTAAAAATGGTTTTCAATAGGTGCTTGTCCGCAACTCGTTTGAAAAAGCGACCGAGTGCTGTAGCGCTCGCAAATTCAGATAAAAATATGACTGAGCTCTAATATAAATTGCTGCCCTACAAGAATTTTGCCAAGCATCACATAATCAAAAAACAACGATGCGGTTTTAATCCTGCTGGCAGCTATAGTTATTATTTTATCCAAGTTTTTACCGCATTTTTCTTCCTAATCGTGTCAAATCGTTCTGTTCAAAAGAGTGCAATATAATTTTCGAGATTATTCAAAATAAGACAAAGATGACTAAAGAGCTATCAAAAGAAAACATAAAAAGAACTTTCGAAGGGTGCTGTCTTTTGAGTATTTATGATGTTTTGGTCGCTTCTGATTTAAATTGTTGTTAATTTTCGGATCACCCACGTCTCACCAATGCCAATCTTGCTGACTGTCAAGATGCTCTGAAGGCCCCCTTCGGAGTCAAATCGCAGAGTTTGGAATAATTTTTCTGAGTATAAACAACCTTAGAGATTGTTTGTCAACATGTTGAGGAATGGATTGAGTATCCTTGACAATTAGATATATATAATCTTTTACTTTGAAAATTTTGTTTACAAAATTGCTTCAAGGTTTTGTAGTTTTGGGAAAGTTTTCGACTCAGTGGGAGGAAAAATTTGGCTGTGTTTGGTGAACATCTATCAGCAAACTTTAGTATAGTCGTTTTCGCAAATGCACGTCCCAGATTGATAATAGCAATAGAGATTGCGCGCAAGACTCGTTTTCTTTTAATATCAAAATATGCTCCTCAAGTCAATTTAAACATGACTTCTGTCTGCAGTTAGCAGAGTGCGTTATTGGCGAGAATGGATTGCAAGTCCAGTTATGTTGCTCAAGTGATCAGATCCATGAAAAAGATCTTTGTTCAACCAAAATTTTTTGACAAGAGATGTGGCACGTTAAATGCGCTGAGGTTTTCAATATTTAATGTGATTAGCGGTATTGAAGACATCATATTTTTAAAGGAGGTTAATTTGAGGAAACAAATTGTTGAGCAGAAAATTTCTCTTATACCATTCGCAAAATCCTCTGATATAGTTGTCTAAGAGCACCGTTTTTTCGAAAGCTTTGCTCATAACTGTCAAGTGGGTCTTTGGGTAATGGATAAATAAATTGGTGATATTTGTTTTCTTTTGAAAGAAAACCTACATGAAAGTGGTCTTCAAAAGAACGAATCAGGTTTTTAAACATTTGTACTGCTCTTTAGCTTACGGTTTTTGTGTCTCTGGTTGCTTTGAAATCTGTTTCTGCTCTCTGAGTTTTCAATACACTGGTTAAATAATCAGTATAAGGGGCTTCAGTTTCACAAATATAAATCGTGGGTGAGCGATATATTGCTTTATACTTCCGAGAAAAAAGTTTTCCTCTACTACGGAGGGTCAGTTTTTGTTTGACTGGGCTTTTTATTCTCCAACCAGGAATATTGCGCACTGCAAAGACGGCTTCTTGGTGTTTTTTGTTGGCAAAGTTTGCTTCCGGAAATGTATTGGGTCGCATCTACTCCATTACAACTGCTTTCTGTTATCCGTAAAAACGGGAAAAATTATATAGTGGAAATGATGATAAAGTGAAAAGTGAATTATAGTGGAAATCATGATAATGTGAAAATGTTTTTTTTTCAGGACAACTGTTGGTTTTTTGTCGAAAGATGAGTTACTTGAGGAGTCAATGTAGGTTGAACTTTTTCTCAATTTTGAACATTTCATTATCTGAGGGAAAAAGAAATGTGTATATCATAGAGTTTTTCAAAAGCTATCATTATCTGATTTGTAGCAAGATGCGTACCATTTGTGTTTTCTGGTGTTCGTACCAATGTCTTCTGAAGTTGGTTCATCGTTGGCGTCTGAAAACTAAGATCGTTTCACCATCTTTATGAATCACTACATCTATTTTGTTGATCAGGTAACTCACAGTGAAAAATTATTTGTTTTAGCTCAATGAGATCAAATTTCATCTGTTTAAGCGTTCTAAAGTCGAGTTTTTAAAAATAACTAATTTGTTCAATTCATTGTTAGATTTTCCGGTTTCTTGTGTCATTTATATGTGTTTGATTCTCAGTGTTTTTACTGTTGTTAACGGTTTTTGTATTTCCAGAAAATCTAAGTGGTGTTCAGTTTGTAGGTCTCTTATGAGTGTTGAAATTTATTAGAGGGATTCGCTTCTGATCCGAATACTAGTGTTTGTGTGCTTAACACTAACTATTTGTAAAATAGCTCACAGCACAGGACTGCTAATCCACCTAATAAAAAATTCTGAATGGCGTTATTTTTTTCGATTATTATGTATGAGAAGCTCATTTGTCTGCAACGACAATTGAACTTATCGATGACGGAAGTTTTGCAGGTACCCAAATCCGACTTGGTAAAGCGTTAGAAATTCTATTAGACTTAGGAGAAAAATTCGGTTTAGAACTCCGACTTAGGAAGGATATATGGGAGCTATGATCAATCGAAAGCATGAAAAAAGTTGACAGTTTGATCAAGAGGAACTGTGTAGGTGGAAAAGAAATTTTTTGAGCTGCTATAGAATCTGATGCTTTTGTTTCCTCTTTTTAACTCAAACGCGCCTAAAAATTAGAGGAGGTTCTAGGCAATTTAACATAAAAGACGATCTTCAATAAGCTCATGTTATTTTGCGTTTTTGCGTTGGTGCTCCCAAAATGGTCTGCTCTTTGCAATTCAACTCTCCTTAAAACGAGTCAAGCTAAATTCTACGAAAATTTTATTTAATTCAGCGTACAACCTTTGAAGGTATCCTTGGAGTTCTGATATCAAAAACATTTTGGGATCAAGCATGCCTCCCAATCAATACAACCCGTGTGGGAAAAAGACGATCATCAGATCAGGTTCAGGCTGCATACGTTGACTCCGTTTTTCAATCCTCTGTTACTGTTGAAAAATTAACATGCCAGGATGAAGACATCTCATTTGTTAAGGCAATTGAAGAATTGGACAAAATTGCTACAACATATCCCTCTAAAAAAATTCAGGAAGAATTTTATAACTCAGCCTTCGACAACTTGTTAGGAAAACAAAGTTCCATACGAGAAAAAGCAAGTTTGCCATCTCTTTTTCTACTGCAGTCTGGTGCCTGGTTATCCGCGGCCCCAATCCGGCTTTGGGACTACACCTATCTCCCAATGAGTTCTCTGTTGCTCTTAAAAACTGACTGGGTGTAAAATGGAACGAAAACGAGAGAAAAAATCCTTTTTGTAAATCTCGGACTCTAGATATAATGGGCGATCATGCCGTGTCATGCCATGGTAAGGTTGATATGATCTCTCCTCATGATTGTATACAAGACAAAAATATATAAGCTTGCTCGTAAGCTCTCTTAACTCCCATTTGTGAACAGAAAAGTTTACTACCCCCCCCCCGAAAAAAACTACAGACCGGGCAAAGCTTTCATACCTGTATTGAACACCGCGCAACCAGCAGCATTAGAAGTTACCCTCACTTATTCCTTGCAGTCAGGCCTCATTATGAATGTGTCGGAGAAAAGTGGTTTTGAAATGTCAGCTGCTGCGGATAGGAAGTACGAACAGTACGCCCAGAATTGTAGTGAAACCAGAATTGAGTTCATTCCTCTGTTTTTCGAAACTTTTGGAGGATTTTTAGAGACAGATCGCAAGACCCTCAAACGAATCGCTACCCTGACTGATAACAGAGGAAAACAAAGTTCCATAAGAGAAAAAGCTCGTTTGCTATCTCTTTCTCTACCGCAGTCTGGTGCCTGGTTATCCGCAGCTACCAATCCAGCTTTAGGACTACACCTCTCTCCCAATGAGTTCTGTGTTGCTCTCAAATATCGACTGGGTGTAAAAGCTACCAGCGGGGTTGTCGGTAGCTTTCAGTTGTTCTTCAGTTAATCTCAATCAGTCCCTGTTACGACATTTTGGGGGTCTGCAATCATGCTCCTTGCAAGGGATTCGAGATTATAGACGCATTTGAACCGGGAGGATATCTTTGAATCGTTATTCCAACAGTTAAGAGGCGAGTCGGCCTTGTGTCATCCATGAGTGGGGAAAATCTAGACTGATAAATTTTTTACTATCCCAATGAGTGGAGAGCTCAAAATTTAATGCTTTATCGTACGAGTTGTGACTCAGTGGATGCTGAAATTTGATTGCCCAGAAGAGGAAGTATAACTGCAAACAATTTTTTTCTAAGAGGGAAGTAAGTGTGATTCAATTGATTATTTGGATTGAACTCGTAATAATAACGATGATCGTTTATGAACCTAGATTTTCCAATCTATTGTTTATTTTACGAGTTTTTATTCTTACCTGACCAGAGTGAGGAGAATAGAAATATACTTTTCATGTAAAGAAAAATGAAATGGACTAATGAAAATTGATCCGTTAAACTGTTGATATGCTGTTTTAATAGTCATGATAACCAAGTTAATTATTAATTGAAACTTTTGTCTCCATTTGGTTTTTGATTGGTTTATGGTGTTTGGTTTTCTTTAGCAAGTATATACCATTATGCTAAGCAATACATTTATGTGCAGCCAATCTTACCACTGAATTTCTGAACAATGGCGCAAAGCAAACAAAGATTCGTGTTCTTTCATAATTGGCTTCTGAGGGGCGGGGTTATTAACATTTATTCTTCACGCAGTTACATTGTGGGCTTTTCCGAAACGTATATTTTGTTCGTGTAGGTCAAAAGAGTAGAAGTTTGTGTTGCAAAAGACGCCAGAGATAATATCTTTTCTTGCCCGGTAGCTACGCAATTATTTTCGTCACAGGAGCCATTCCTTCCTGATGGATGTTTGTTCTGATTGACGTTTGGCAAACTGAATATCACATGACCAGTTCTGAGGGTTGCCTGTAGTGAATTTTTTTTTCACTTGAAAATTTTTCTATTTTTTTTCTTTTCCAAACATGTAAATTATTAATATAACCGAAAGGTTAAAGTTTACATGACTTCAAAATAATCACGAATATTTTTTGAAATAATCAAAATTATACATCAAATTTCTCGTTATTAATTGATGTTACCCATTAAGCTGTTCGTTCTACTATATAAAAATAAGACACGAATGATCCTAACTGCCTATCTATGTCTATCTATTGGAAAATTTTCATGCTGACATTGCAAAAGCTCTTTAAATTTCTTAAATTTCTTGAAACTCATTAAATTTCTTTTGAAAACAATTTTGTACTCCGTCGCTCTTACGTTAGAGGGTAATTTGTTCCATTTTTGTATGCTCTTCAAAATCAAATATCTTTTACTCTGCTTATTATACTTTTGCGTTCTTATTATCAGCTGTTTTGTCCGTTTGTTCTGTTTTAACTGTAGGCGATTTGCACATTTTCTAAAGGTTTCTGATACTATCCTCTGATTCAAGTCTGTGTGGAGTTTCGATATACTAAACTTTGAAATAATTAATTCAGCTGGTAGGACATGCGATTTGAGTAGGATATCACGATTTACGACGCATATAACACACTTTTATGCCCCAATTAATCTGTCGATTTATACGCTGCATATTTTTTGCTGAAAATGTTTGTAAATGAACTCCACTGAATGACAAATGAGAGAGGACTAAAGATTTGAAATCTTGCAACTTTACTTCCAAAGGTATATGGTTTCTTACTAGATATAGTGAGCGAATGTTGGCCGCCTTTTTTTAAAAACTACATTTAGAAGTGCTTCAAAAGTCAATTTTGAGTCAAGGTGTATTCCTAGATAACGACAACTCTCAGCAGATTTTATTAAATTTCCGTTAAGAGTATTTTTGGTTCTAATTCGTCCCTGGTAGAAAAATAAAGTAGTTCTGTTTTATCAGCATTCAAAGTGAGCTGATTTTCCTTCAAGTAACTGTCAGTCTTTATTAAAATATTTTCAATTTTGTTGCAATTGTTTCTCCTGGTTCATATCGACATAAAATACTAGTATCGTCTGCAAATTGAACAAGCTCAAAGTCACCTTTGATTTTTTCTGAAAAATTGTTAACGTATAAAAGAAAAATTAGGGGTCCTAATACTGTGCCTTGCGGTACTCCGTGATTAACGAAAATGTGTTCTGAGACCTCGGTGCCTATTTTGACACATTGTGATCTTTCTTCGAGAAAAGATCTCAATAAATTAACTGCAGGCTCAGAGAAGTTGAAGCACTCTGCTTTTTTAAGAAATATTTTGTGCGAAATTGAATTGAATGCTTTTGCAAGGTCTAAGAAAATTGCTGTAGTGTTTTGCCCATTTTAAATTATTTGGTAAATTAAAGTTCTTGTTTCAAAATTTTCTTTTCTAAATATGCGTTAATGGAGCCTTGAAACTGCTGAAGCAATTAAATTCAAGCTCCTCGAATCGTCCAAATGCCTTTGACCTATTTCAATTGATTATTACAATATTTTTATTTGATTGGCAATTAAGAATGAATACAATTGCCTTTGTGAAATGAATTGTCATGGGATGTTCTAAATATTAAATTGGACTCTTTCTGGCTGGTAATTTTTAGAAGGAACAGGCTCGCTTACTTTGTAGTAAAGAGACACAGTTAGGACAATATGGTTTTTCATGGTTAATTTTAAGTTCTTTGACAGTTTCCAGTAATTTTCCTGTATCCTTTTTTTCGAATAGGGTAAACTGGCGAGCTAAGCAATTGATCTGCGCTGTTATCCTTCCGAAGTAATCATTTTTGTGGGTCACAAATGCAACTTCTGTTTTAAAAACAGTCTCTTATTGACGCTCTATTTTATGCTCAACCTCACAGACAATATTGAGTTCAGGGCCAATTAACCTCGCTGTTTCTATTATTAATTGCGTTCCAATTCCATTATTTACAGATTGTGAGTTTTGGAAGTCACAAGAGAAGCCACTGGATGATAATTTAGAGTTGTGAAGGTGTGACAAAATGGAGTCTTCTAAGAGGTCACCGTGCCGTGATAATACCGTGCACTCAACGGGCAGTGACAATACTTAAAGTTCTCTTGAGAGAGCGCTATGCGATGAATTGCAGCTTTTAATGTCAATTGAGAAGTTACTTGTTAAATTTTTGCGGTTTACGGAATTTATATGAAGGTTCATTGGATGAAAATTTCAGATGTGACTTGGAGGTTCACTTTTGACAAGAGGTGACTGATGGAGATCTTATCAGTGGTCACTGGCGGACAATTAGTGACTTAGGGAGATATCCTCATTTTGTCTCTATGTGATAACTTGTGACTTATACAGGTCTTTGGGGGGTAATTGAGTTACATATTGTGTCTTTCAGAGGTTACTTGAGTTGTAAATGGTGAACAATTGTGACTTCCGGAGGTCAATTTTGTGGTCACTGGGTAGCAATTTGTGACTTTTGTTGATCACTTGGTTAATCACTGGGTAACAACATTTGATGGTTTGAGGTCACTTGATGGATCACCGGGCGACAGGTCGTGACGTTTAGAAGTCAGGGGGGCTGGGGTTGAGACAATTTTTGATTTATAATGGTTACCGCTTAGGGTTTTTATGACAAATTTTGACTAGAAGATGTGACCTCAGCCATCACTGTGTGACAATTTGTGACTTGTTGAGATCACATGAGAGGTCACTTAATGACAGTCTGTCCCTTTGTCTCATTTCGCTTTTCGTTTGAGAGCCCTCTGGATGATAATGTTTGATTATTGGGATGACCTGATAGGGGAAGTTTATATTTTTGGATATCAGTTGAGCGCTTTCATGGTGACATTTTGTGACTTTTAGAGTTCACTTGGGAGGAGGGGGAGTCACTGGTTGTGGTTGACAAGTTGTGATTTTTGATGTTTGCCTCTTAGGGGTTTTTAACTGACATCTTTTATGTTTTAGACGTATCATGAGGGGTCACTGAGTAGGATTTGTGACAATTGGAGATCACATGAGAGGTCAATTTTTAACATTTTGTGAAATCCTGGGTGGAGGGTTTTGCCAAAATTTATGTAACAATTGTGCTGAAAACCGGCGGAATAATTTTTTTTTTCAGAGAATATACCTTACATAATAAGCCAACAAATCTGCTGAAATTTCAGCATCTTTCATACAAAATTTCAGCCCCTTCAGCGCATTAAGCTGATATATATGCCAGAATTAGTAGCCGAAATCTATTTTTTAAGCGGCTATCAGCGCATTTTTTTACGAATATTTAGCACTTTTTAGCATATTTATTACAAAGTTTCAGCACTTTTCTTACATAATTTTTTCACATGACAGTTTTTTTACATAATTACCGCACTTTTCACCATGTATTTTGCTCATTGAACCCAAGGGTCAGCAATTTTTCTATGTAATATTGTCAAGGACTTGTTGACTTTTGCTCGAACTCGAGAACAAAAGCCGGCGAAACACAATTATAATCATCTCAAAAACCTGACGCAATTGATCGACTTCTGGAAAACATTTTTCATAGCATTAAAACAAGCGAAACAAAAGGAATCGCTTTAAAATTTTTAAGAAAACAAAATCATAATCGTCCTAAGCAAATTCGGATCTTTTCCGTTTGTGCCCCCCAGTACGTTATGCTCCCGCCCCCCCCCCGTTACAGAGCACGAGTCTTTACATAAAAAATCATTATGTAAAAATATTGCACGTGCGTCTGGGGGTTGCAAATAATATGCGCCCACTAAGCTGGGGGGGCACAAACGGAAAAGATCCACAAACACCCCATACCAACATGGAAAACCCAACAAATTCATTTCAGATTGCGGAAAATTATTTGTTGGTTCGAACAACAGATTCAAGTCTAGCATTGCCGACCTAAAAATGTCAAAATATTTTGCGGCCCAATTGCACCATATGAAAGTCAAAATCGTATTGAAGTTTAACCTTTTAGCTGTTCCGCGCTTCGGCCGAATTTGGGAACGATTAGTGCAAGTTTTTAAACTGTCTCTCTATAATGTCATCGGGTCAAGAACGCTTACCAATGAAATCTTATGTATAGCTACGTGAGAGATAGAAACAAATATTAACTCTAGGCCCGTAACAAACGTTCCAGGTGATATAAATGATCCTTACCTGTTACGCCAAAAAAAAAAATTCTAAGTAGGTCTTCGGTCAATTTACCTCCTAGCGTTTTCATTGTTCATTGAAGACAAAGGGATTATTTCGAAAGTTTGGCGTACATCGCAACAAATAGCTGCTAACTTCTCGAGTCGATTTTTGCGAGAGTACCTTCCAGGCCAACAAATTCGTTCCAAATAAAACAAAAGTTTAAAAAATCTGGAGGTCGATGACTTAGACTGGATCCTTGAGGAAATCACTCCGAGGTTTTTTTTTCCTGTTGCCAGAGTAGAGCAAGTTCTCTCCGGAGATGATGAGATCATTCGATTAGTCAAACTGAAAACTCAAAACGGTGGACGCATTAGGCCCGCCGAAAAATTTAGCAGATTATTTCCTGACTAAATTTTGAACTCTTGGTTTCTACGATAAAAATGCAGCTAGCGGATTGTGTTTATTGGATCTCATTTCTAGCAAATAAAATGTCAACACCATAATTTTTTATTCTTTTTGCTCCAATTCAAATAATTTCATTATGAAACTGTCATTGTAGCAATTGCTTGCCAACCTCGGGTCTCATACGCTTTCATAAGTGTTACCTTGTTTTATTTCCCATTACATCGGACTATTTTTCAGATTACCTTTTTTATATTAAATAATGCTTTCCAGATCTCAACAATTATTTTATATGCCATTTTCTTACCGATGGCGCTCGTCTTAACCTATTATTGATATTATTGCTCAGAGTTTTGTTTCAAACCCCCCAGCCCTCATTTGACAATTTTGGTTTTTTCGATTAGAAAATCCGTTATTAATTTAGATAACATGTTTTTACGAACCACCCGATTAGATTTGAACGCTTGTATTTCCATCACCTTTATTTTGAATTTATTTTATTATTCAGCTGGATGGATGATTCAACATTTACTCCAACATTATTATTCACTTTTCAATCCTGCAAATGGACCGGTGATGTCAAGGACATGTTGACTTTTGCTCGGTTTCGAGAAGAAAATCCGGCAAACCTAAATAATAATCATCTCAAAAACCCGACGGAAGTTGCCGACTTCTCGAAAACCTTTTTCAAAGCAACAAAACAAGCGAAACAAAAGGAATTAATTTTAGCTTTACTTTAATAGTTTAGAATCATAATCGTCCTAAGCAAATTCCCCATCCCAACATAATTCATTAATAAATATATAAACGTCATTTTTCTTATAGAAGCTCGACACCTATCTAATAGAACCTAGAAACCTATCTTGTCCAATGAAAAATCAATATTTTTGAACTTTGAATATACAAAAAAACAAAGGATCATGTCAAAAGCATAAAAGGCATCATTGTTATCAATCTAACATCAAGAAAGTTGTTCATCTTCTTCCATCATCTGTTGACTCTTTTCTGTTCCTGATCGTACCCGAGTTTCCTGAACTCGTCCTCGGCTTTTGTCCGGTCCTGAAGAAATGTAAAGGAAACTAAAGACAATAGAACATCAAAAAAGAACAACTGAGCAGGCAACAGGCAAAAAGTGTGTTCTCTCGTTGTTAGCGTTTTCCTTGGTTAAAAATTAGGTATGGGCGAGTTATGTTTTTCATTTATAAAATCATTGTTCACTCTTATAAAGAAACAACAAGGGTGGCTGAATGTGAAAAAAATAAAGTTTAGCAAAACGGTGCAAAAAAAGTGTAACGCTTTTTCATTCAACTTTAGTTTCAACCAGAGCAAAGAAGGTATTTAAAAGTGAACAAAAAGTGCAATTAAAATGTAATTTCAAATTTTCACTCGCTTATTTTTTTACCTAATAGTTTAGCGTGGAATGAGCTATTACACTGCACCTTATCCGCGTTAATTATTGTGATGTAAGGGTGAAACCTCGGTCCTGAAAATCAAAGCAATATTGGTCCTTGGGTGTCGGCTCCCGGTCCTCGTGTGTTGTCTGTTTTGGACCAGGTAATGTCTTTTTGGTGTCCAATCCCGCAAACAGAACAAAAAGCATGAGCAATAAGTTGAGCAAAGTGACAGATACTAGGCCAACTGAGCACAAATTTAGAAAATGAGGTAAAACGAGCATGATTTTCAAACACTGATCAAAGCAAGTCAAAGTCTGATCATGGATGTATTTGGTCTGGATGGTTCTGATCATGGCTGATTTTGATCTGGATGGATCTGATCATTAGCGTGCACCTCAACCTGGGAAGTACTGAAAATGTTCAAGGAAAGCGCTGAAGACCTGCTGAAGTTTTAAAAGAGAAATGTTAAAATTATGTGTTCAAATCCGCTGAATTTGTATATTTAGCATGTGCTGGTAATATGATGCAAAAGTGCAGAATCAAATGCTGATTTAATGAAAGAAATGTGCTGAAATATATTATTTCAGTGGGTTCGGCACTTTTTTACAATTCAAAGAATTTTTACAATTCAAAGAATTTGAATTGTATTGGGGCGCTGTCTTTTTTTAAGATCTGTTCACACATTTTCATGATTTTTTGGAAGTCAAATTGGAGTAGTGATTTTGGTCACGCCGAAACAGGAAGTGGAGCAAAAAAAGAATGCTTTTGAGGTGAGCTATTTTGCTCTAGTTTTAAAACGGTGTTTGAACAAAAATTCGGTTTCTCGCTAGTGATTTTTTGTTCACATGCGGCAATTTGACTTTTAACTGTTTTTTCGATTTTTTGGATCGGATTTTTTTCTAAATGGTTTTCCCAATTTAATCATAGTCCGTTCTAGGTCTAGTTTTCTGTTAGTCAATGATAATTCTTTGAATTGTACGTCAGGACTTGTCCCGCTACGTTTTTTATTTTCGTCGCAAATCTTACATTACTTTAGCACATTCAGCGGTATTAAAGGTGAAAACCACTTTTTTGTATATGTTCAATTCAATATTTTTTCGTTTTATATAGCAACGTTTTTATCGACAAAGCAACGTATAAGTAGACAACGTACATAGCAAAAAGTGGAACTTAGACGGCAAGATTTTGTTGTTCATTTAACAGGTTTTTTCGTCTGATGTCATTGATGTCAAAATCAGTTCGTATTCAATCGGAAATTGTCTAGAAAACCTAAAAATATTAAGCCAAAAACCAGCTTATTCGAAACATATAGTGGTTATATTTACTTAAAATTAGGTTAAATGAACTTTTTTGGAACTTTCTACGTATATTAGGACGTATTTAAATCTTATTTTAAAGTTTAGAAATACTCAATTCTGATTGGATAAAATTCGTTCATTTACTGCGTAACATCCTCCGGCCCGGAAGAAGATGTTGGGAAAACTAGTACAAGTTTTACAAGCGGGCGGACGAGTGAAACGGTCGACGTACGTAAAACGGCGGAGCGCGCGACGCTATCGGAGCCGTAACGGAGTTCCACAATCCGAGCGGTTGGGTAGTAACCCCTAAGGTTGACTTCCTCAATTATCCAAACCAAGTCACCGGTCTTAAGGTGTTGCTCGGCAGGCGTCTGCCAATTAGTGCGTCGGTTCAGCGTCGGTACGTACTCTTTGGTCCAACGGACCAGATCGCATTAGCGTACGACTGCGCACGGGCGTAACGTTTACGATGGTCGAACTCATTGTTGCCGACAACAGACGGAATACGGTCAGAGTGTTCTCCTAAAAGAAAGTGGATGGGCGTTAAAGCGTTCAAATTGCACGGATCGGTGCTTACGGGTGTTAAAGGACGCGAATTGAGAGCATTCTCCACGAGACAAAAGGTAGTATGCAGTACCTTATCCGTGAGGCGACGCGTGCCAAGAATAGTATACAACACGTGTTTGAAGCTGCGTACCAGCCTCTCCCAGATACCACCTTGATGTGGTGCGCTGGGTGGATTGAACCTCCACTTAATAACTTTGTGAGCGAGCTCAGCTGCAATGTTGACAACGTTCCACTTTTCAATACTTTCTCCGAGTTCTTTCTCCGCTCCAATAAAATTAGTGCCATTTTCCGACCAAATCAAGGCAGGTGAACCCCTACGTGACACAAATCGCTCAACTCCCATAACACAAGAACTGGTGTCCATGAATGTAACTATCTCGACATGTACAGCGCGAGTAGTGAGACAGGTGAAGAGGAAGGCCCACCTTTTCTCAGTAGTACGGCGGACAGTAACATAGAATGGCCCAAAGTAGTCAACGCCAGTGTTCGTGAAGGGAGGAGACTGGTAAGCAAGTCTCTCCCTAGGTAAGTCAGACATGATTGGTTGCATAGTTACAGCTTGGAATTCTTGGCATATCAGGCAGTTTGCTTTGATGGAACGCAAGGATGACCTTAGTTTCAGTACTGTGTAGTGTTCCTGCACAATTGATCTTAGGTATTCAACGCCTTGATGATAATGCTTTACGTGCGTGTGTTCAAGGAGCAGTTTTACAAACAGATGACGTGCATCTAAGATTATTGGGTACTTTACGTTAAACCCAACTTCAATTAACCGCTTGATGCGGCCCGAGGAACAGATTAGCCCATTTGGACTAATAAATGGTGAATGTGGAGCAATTCGGCTACTCCGTTTAACGAATTTATTGTCAAGAAGATTTTTTCTTTCGGCTTCAAAAGACTCTCCTTGCACCAAATACTGTAGATGACGCTCGGCTTCGTCAAGCTCAGTAGGGTCGGTAATGCTACCATCGGGGTTACGGTAGCCGGCATGTTTCGGCAAAAGCCGGAGAACGTATGCGGCAATGCGCAAGTGCTTATCAAATGGGAATAACGACGGAACTGGAGTTGTCTGTTTTTTGACAGATGTAGCGAGAGAAACAGTGTCTTCTATAATGACTTCTTGGTTGACGTCAAGTTTGATGTTATTAATGACGTCTTTGTTCGGCACGAAAGATAAACTTGAGTTAGTTAAGAAATGTGGACCATTGACCCAACTGTTTAGTTGCAAAACCTCAGCGGACATTCCACGCGTGCCAGCGTCAGCTGGATTATCCTTAGTTACAACGTGGTTCCATTGGTCAACGCTGGTATACTCCAAATTTTCACAAACCCGGTTTGCAACAAAGATTGGTTGCTTTTCATTAGAGTTAATCCATTGGAGAACGGTCGTGCTATCTGCCCACATGAATGCTTGGTTAACAGATACGGTAAGTGCTTGTGTAATTTCCCTTTTCAGTCGCGCCGCAAGTAGAGCTCCTTGTAATTCGAGCTTTGGGACAGTCATTACTTTCATTGGCGCCACGCGCGCTTTCCCTAAAGCAAACGCAAGCTCTGTTTTTTCGCCCGTAGATGTTTTTACACGGGCTCGCAAGAATGCTGCCGCACTGAAAATATCCTGCGAACTGTCACCGAACGTATGCAACTCTATATTATCAAAGGGTTCACTAAAGTAACTTCGGGGAATTTTGATGTTTTCAAGCTTTGGTAAATCTGCACTCCAAACCAAACATCTTTGAACAATGTCCTGTGGGAGCTCGTCATCCCATTGTTGTCCTGTGACACGCCAGATGTTTTTTAAGAGCAGTCGCGCACCGACCGTAAAAGGTGCGACAAGACCAATGGGGTCGAAGACTTTCGAGACAAGACTTAGGACCAAGCATTGCCTGAGGGACTTGGTGATAGCGCAGCTTGTACCCCTACTCACAACTAAAGTGTCATTAGTATGATCCCACTTTAACCCTAGCACATGCGATGAATCCTACTGACATGAAACAATAACCTTGGTCTCAGTAGATTGAGAGGAACCATCAATTCGGTCAGCCAGATTTGGTACATTGCTTACGAACTTTGCAAGCTTGAACCCACCGAGATGGAGAAGGTGTACCAATTCCTTCGATCTATTGATGGCTTTCTCTGGAGACTTTACTGAGTCAAGATAATCGTCCATGTAGAAGTTTTCAAGGACGGCCTTTGCAGCTTCGGGGTAAAATTTGGCATTGTCTCTTGCAGTGCGTTGTAATGCATAGTTGGCGCATGTGGGCGAGTCTTTAGCCCCGAAAATATGGCGCGTATATTGATACACTACAACGTTAGTTGTGGGGTCCTCCCGCCACAGAAAGCGAAGTGTTGGTTGATCTGATGGCAATACGCCAACCTGTAGAAACATTCCCTCGATGTCGGCGGAGACGGCATATGGATGTTGTCGCGGAAGCGAAGAAGTAAGTATATAAGATTTTTGAGCAGATCAGGGTCAGTGAGCAAAGATTTATTCAGTGAGGCCCCATGAAACTTTGCTGCTCCATTGAGCACCCTATGCACCTTACCTGGTTTGTTCGGGTTTAAAACCGGATGGTGGGGCAGGTACCACTCTTTATCAGACCGGCTCTCAACCTTGTGAGCGTCCGGAAACTCCATTACATACCCCTTATTTAGGTCTTCCTTGATGGTACTAGTATACTTCTCTCTGAGGTCTTCATCCTTGACCAAATGTTTTTTGAGCGATTTTAGTTGCACAAGGGAGGAGAAGCAATTATTTGAGAGCTGGATGTTGTCTGCTGCCCACAGCATTCCGACATCGTATCTCAGGCCATTGTGTATGGTGGTACTCTCAAAGATCTCGTTAGCCCTTGCGTCTGCTGCAGATCTGGAGTCGACCTGCTTGTTTGCCCCGAATGATTCAATGTCGTACCATGACTTTATTTGACTTGCTAACTCATTGTCATGTTCGATATTCACTTTAAAGCACGTTGAGTTTAAACAAGAACTTGATGGTAACGGACCGCTTAAGACCCAACCTATGGGTAAGCGTACGGCAACGGGTGAACGCTTCTCATCGGCACAGAAGTATTTTAACGGGCGGATGGCATGATAGACATCTTGTCCGAGTATCATCTCAATGTCTTTATAGGAATATGTCACGGGATCAAGGACCGCTAAGTGTGGGTAAGTTTCTTGCAGGGCCTGTACATTAATTATATCAGATCCGACGTTCAGACTCTCTTTAACTAAAAGGTTGATGGTAAATGGTTCGAAATCTTGATGTTGTCTTGGTTTCACAGTAACTTCAACAATCCTAGTGTCAACTATTTTTTCGGTATTAATACCCTTGACAGTTAGCTTTAGTGCTTTACCGTGCAAACCGAGTCTATCTGCGAGACTACAGGCCAGCCAACAGCTACTGCAGGCGGTATCACACAACACTAAAGCCTTGGTATCTAAAGCGGACCAATTGACCACATGCATTTCCGTTACCTGAAGGAGCCCCTTAACATCAGTAACAGATGACATTGTTGTGGTCTTATTAGACGGCTGTTGACTCGTAGTTGCTTTACTTTGACCTGTGTTGCCAGAAGACTGGATAGTACTGGGATTTGTTGACTGTTTTGTTGGGAAAACCCTATCTGCTCCATGCAATAGTGAGTTATGCAAAAAATTACACCCCTCTGCTTGGCACTTTCTTGGCTGAGGGCACTGGCGGAACGTGTGCTTGTCCCTTAAGCACGAAAAGCAAAGTTTGTTATCCGCCACCAACTTAGCTCTCTGGGTTGGAGTCTTTTCCTTGAAAACTCGACACTCCCATAGCCGGTGGTTACCTTTGAATACAATGCACCGGGAGTAAGTGTTTGTGGAAGAAGATGAAATTTGCTTCTTTGTGTTCCTTTGTTGAGAATTTGATGCAAACACTTTTGAGGCTGTTTTGGTCTTTGTTACTGAAGTGATGTTCTCTTCAGGTTTGGCCTTGGTTGCGCTTTGTTTCATAAGATCATGGGCCTCAGCCTTTTCTTTAAGCCAATGGTTAAAGTCAAGGAGGGTAGGCTTAACCCAGTGCTTCTTAACCGTAAAGAGTGACCATGACTCTTTCATGTTGGGTGGTAACTTCTGTACCGCTTGGTTAAGTAGGGAAGCGCTCTTCAAGTCAGCATCATATGATAGTGACTTGAAAACCCCAACGAGGCTGGATATGGCTGCAGAATAGTTAATGATGTTATCACTATTGTGCATTTTAAGAGGCGGAAAGTTGCTTAGTTTATCCAAGTGTGCACTTAAGACTGCCTGTGGCTGGCCAAATTTACGTTCCAAAGTCCTTAGTGTATCCTTGTATATTAAACCACAGTAAGCAAACTCGGCGATTGCAATCGTTGCTTCACCGGTGACGAGTGTTTTAAGGTATGTCAATTTAACGTCATCAGTGAGCGACTGCGAGTCAATCGCGCTTTTGAATTGACCATACCACTCATGTCATTTTAATGGGTCGCCAGTAAACTCTGCAAGTTTCCACTTGGGCAAAGGGTCGGTTCTCTTGCTTGTTATTGCATCAGCTAATTCCCTAATCAATGACGCATTGTCCGGTATCGGAGGGGCAGGTGCAGACACCTGCGGACCGCTCAAACTCAACGGAGTGGGCCCCACATAGGGGTATGTTGGCTGAAAAACCGGAGTGGCTAGACCAGGTACAACATTACTAGTAGTCGCGATCATGTTTCCCTGCTGTGCACCTGATGGTGATTGCATATCAATCAAAGGGGGCGAATTCTGATAAATTCGTAGTGGAACATAAGTGCTTGATGGTGCGATATGGGTGTGTACATTTGGAGGCAGACTATTCACGGTGGTTGTGTCTTGGTTGACTATTAATGGTCTTTGCTGTGGAAACCGCCAATGACTCATATTTGGCACAAAGTTTTGGCCAAATGGGATATTGGGAATGGGATATTTGGGACAGGAGCAGCAACGGAACGTACAGCTTTGTGTACTGGGTTATTATTATTCTGGAAAGTGTTGTTGACGAGAGGAGGATTAATCAAATGGGCGTGTGGGATGGGAGCAGTGAGGTTAGGTGCCAAAACTGGGTTCGGAATGGGAAGGACGTTAGGATGAGCGGGTTCGGAGTTGTGCTGTTGAATGTTTGGGTTTGGTGGCGCGCTAGGGTGCAAGGGAATGTTTTTTGCGGGGGCTGGATGATTTGTTGTCGGAATAGGAGGAAGAGTGGCGTTTGGTGCTCGGGGGACAAAATTATATTGTTGTCGTGAGCAGATACGCTGGGCCGAAATACTTTTGGGCAGACTTGATGTTTCAGGTCCCCTGGATTCTGAAATTTGAAGTTGAGCGTGTGGAAAAAATTGGACGAATTATTTTGATTTATTTGTGGTCGAACGTGCTCTTGAATAGGTGGTGAAGAAGCCCTTGGGGCGTGTACAGAAGGCGGGTGATTATCTGCGGTTCCTTGGTTAGTTGTGCTCGGAAGCGCTATGCCTTGTTGGCCTGTTTGATCCATTTGCGCCCTTAGGTGCACCTGGTACAACGACTGTGTGTTAGCAGCAGCCAAAAAATTTTCAGGTTGGGTATAATATGGATCGAGTTGCTGTAAGGTCTCGTTGCTTAAAATGTAATTTCCTCGACAATTTTTTGGAACAGCATGCCTTGAAATTTTAGTGTACCGATCTTCCACTGTTTCGACGTTGTTGTGGCTAGGACATTCTCGAGGGTCGATCGTAACCTCTGGTTCACTAGTTTTCTCCTCATTGTTAAAACTTAAAGCAAGTGAGGTGTTGATCCAATCCTGGACAGCCTTTTCACTTCTCATTGGGCTCCTAGCACCTGCAGTTGTTTCAAATTGGCTACCTTTAGAAACGGCGTCCATCAATTCAAATTCTTGCAGAGTTGCCTCTGCCAACCGTTTCCTGTTGTTTTCCTCCAGTTCATCTATTTCCATTTGCTTTTTCTGTTTAGCGAGGCTAATGGCTGCCTCATTCTGTTTTTCAATTTATTCGCGATTCATTTTAGCAATTACGTAATCATGTTTACGCTGACTAGATATTTTTGACGAGGCCATCAATTAGGGAAGTCTAGAACGAATGGAAGCCCTCGGTTCCTGAAACTCACTCACTTTATCATCAGCAGAGTTGATGTAATTTCGTGCTGAAGTGAGGATCTTGTCGTTTTTGGTTGTCATTGCCTCTAACAAGTGCACTTGGATCCTCAGTTTTTCCAGCAAATGCAATCAGGTCCTCATTTTTCTCTACAACAGTCAAAAACGCTTCGTTGCACTTTGTTACTAGGCGTTCAACTTTCACTCGCCTACTTTGATTATTTATACAATGAAGGATATTTTCATATATAGCATGCAATTCAGCATTACGCTTTGACCTGGCAGCGTACAACTTTTTGACTTTTTGATCAAGACTAATAGACATCACGATGCTATTATTTCCAAAGACCAGCAAACCTACCACTGCACACAGTTATCTATTAAATGCACAATCCAAATGAACCAACAACCAAACCCACGCAAAACAAACCCAAAGCAAAAGACACCAAACACAGCACACTTTAGAAGTCTGTAAGACAAACCGCCCTAAGAGCAGAAAAGGTCGTCGAGCACGCAGTGCGCAACAAAAACAGAAGTGGAGCGCTGAACGCTATGCGCTCAACGCGGAGAGAGACAAAGGACACACAGGAAGTCGAGCAAGGAACGCGCGACGAAACGGAAACGTGACGGACGGGAAGTCGGGCGAGCAACGCGCGACGCAACGGGAACGGAACAGACGAGAAGTCGAGCGAACAGTGCGCAACGGAACGGAAACGGGACGTGCGGGAAAGCTGGTGAAAAACGCGCAATGCAACGAAACGGGACGGTGGGAAAGAACGGGCGGGAAATGAGGTTGGAAAGAACTATGTTAGCAGACCACAGCAAAAACTCAAGCAAACAACCTAGCCGTAACTCCAGAACAAACTTAAGTCACACCCTAGGAAGAAGAAGAGAAGCTACTGCAAGACAATCTAACATAATTCATAATGGGTTTATAACGACAAATTTAACGACAAACTAATTTACGGCAATGCAGTAGTACACTAAAAGGATGTAAAGATCAAGAAATTTACTAGCCGTAACTCCAGAATAAACTTAAGTCACATCCTAGCAATACTCAAACCAAAACAAACAATCAGCGTACTAACGGTATTAAACAAACTACAGCAAAATTGAATAAACTACAATAGTGTATTTGTAGACTAAGATAGTTGGAAAAGTCAAGAAACAACCCAGCCGTAACTCGAGAATAAACTTAAGTCACAACCCTAGAAGGCATCAACTAGCAATCATACAGGTACACACAAACATAGAGCAGCAAAATCAATATACTACAACAGGAAGGCTAGTGAATTAGTTAAGTTGAAAAGTCAAAGGACGATCCAGCCGTAACTCGAGAATAAACTTAAGTCACACCCTAGAAAGCTATAAGACCTAAACAACAAAACAGCATACTAGCATACTCAACATACTACAAGAAAAACAACAACAAACTTCATCACATATGACAGCATACTACATCAAAATCCAGAAACGTAGACGAAGAAAACGAAAAGCAAAGTCTTGGAGAGCGACGTTATTGAAGAAAAAACGGTACACGGAGAATTGAAAAGTTAAAGGACGAAAAGGACGCGGACGAAACGGTACATAAATGAGCGATGAGAAAAAGTTATAGGGATTCGATCCTTCTTTTTCTTTGGCGGCTGGAGGTTGTGAAAATTTTAACAACTTTTCTTGCTTATTGAGTTTCACTCAATTTTCGAACCTTCTTGCAGGAAAATTGATTTTTTGACAAATTTGTTAAAATTTTATGCATTTGTCCAATTTTTTCAAATTTTGGCCAATTTTTTTGCAAATTCTTGTTTACGGAACGGTTATCCATTAAATTGGACGGTTTTAAACTCAGAATTACGGTTTTTTAATATTCTAAATTGATGTTCTATGTTTTTTTGATTTGCATCAAAATTGACCAAAAGTTTTCAAAATTGGACAACTTAGCATAATTTTCTCTCAATTTTCTCTTTATCAGAGGTTATTTTTTGATATACGAACCGACTATATCAATATTTTTGAATTTTTGGTAAAACTACCAGAAGTTTTCAAAATCAATGGTTTTCCGTCCCAAAAATATGTTTGCGGGGGATTATTGTTGACCTTTTAAGCATATTTTTAAAGATATTGCTTAACTTTTTACTACCCCTTGAAATTATATGTAAAAATCAGGGGTTGGGTTTCTTGCCGTCTATAACTCATTAATTTAGTGCAATATCAGTAAATAAAATTTCTGTTCTGTCTTGCAGTTTTTTTTCGGGTACGCTGAGATGAGGGCGGCTATTAATAATATAATAGCTTGCAGCAACATCATGGCACAAAAACTTCACGAATGACCCTTTTTGATCACACTGGCAAAAAGGTTGTTCCTGATGTAAAATCGGAGCGGCAAAGCAGCAGCCTCTTTTCCACAGCCGTCGATTCCAACTCTTGTCGAAACCACAATTTCATCCTCTGGGACTTCACTTTCGTCAGCTTTTTCTGGGCCCATTTCATTTTTTAAGTTTTCTGAAGTTTGAGGTACTGTTTCACCGATTACGGCGTCTGATTTGGTGTCAATATTGAGAGGTTTGCAGTTGAACTCATCTTTTGTGACATTAAAAGCCTGGCAGAGTTCTGCGGGACCATTTGACACATCTTTGGTTGCGTTCAGTTTCTGGACCTGGTCTGGGGTATCTTTTTTGTTCCGATTGCGTAGCATTATTAGGTGGTCTTCAATGTTGCGTGTTGTGACATTAACGAAATCTATTTAATAACAACTATCTCAACAATTAGGCTAAAAGGAAATGGCTATTCGTAAACCCCCATAAACCCGGAGCGGCACCATATTAAAGGTGAAAACCACTCTTTCGTATATGTTCAATTCAATCTTTTTTTCGCTTTATATAGCAATGTTTTTATCGACAAAGCAACGTATTAGTATAGTCTGTCCCATAAAGTTGAAATAAGCGAACGTTCGAAAAGTACCAAAAACGTGCAATTGAGCATCAATGTGCTCATTTGAATGTCAATGTTTTCTCCATTAAATTTTCATCCATCAATTTTTCCTTCATGTTTTTAATTTGAACTTTGACCTCTGAACTCTAATCTGTGGCTTTTGAAACGTTCGCTTATTTCAACTTTATGGGACACGCTATAGACAACGTACATAGCAACAAGTGGAACTTAGACGGCAAGATTTTGTTGTTCATTTAACAGGTTTTTTCGTCTGATGTCATTGACGTCAAAATCAGTTCGTATTCAATCGGCAATTGTCTAGAAAACCTAAAAATATTAAGCCGAAAACCAGCTTATTCGATACATATAGTGGTTATATTTACTTAAAATTAGGTTAAATGAACTTTTTCGGAATTTTCTACGTATATTAGGACGTATTTAAATCTTATTTTAAAGTTTAGAAATACTCGATTCTGATTGGATGAAATTCGTTCATTTACTGCGTAACAAGCGGATTTCTTACCAAAATAAGAAACAACAGCTGCTGATCCCTCGACCCGGGTTATGAAGGTCACTGTAGGGGTCATGTGTTGGAAAAATTTGACTTTTAGAGGCAGCTTGGGCAAACACTGAACATTTTCAGTGCAATAATTCTAGCGCATTTTCTGCATGGTCAATCTCTAGTCTTCTATGCTAAATTTGTAATGATTGTGATAGTACATTTGTCTTTAGGCTTGAGTGCGGTATTCATTATCTGTTGCATTGGTACGTTTTTGTGCGATTGTTTTGCAGGCCTTAATTTCACAAACTTGTTTCTGCAAGAAACAAATTTTCGCTGCAGGCTTCTCTACAAGACGGCAGCTGTCGTGCAGTTCGGTCTGGCTCAGCGCAGTTTAAAAAAATAACGAGCTACTGGAAAAATGATAATTTTTGCGGGGATGTTGGTTAGATAAATTTCTCGTGGAGAAAACATCACATTACGTACAAGATTGCAATTATTGTGTTTAACTTAAATGTTCCGACAGACTCATTATTTTATCACGTTTTTAAGCCCTCTCAGAATTTATCACTTATGTTGAGCTGTATAAAATCATATTCAGGCACCCTAAGTTTTGTCGAAAAAGATCCTGTTGTTGTTTTCCTCAGCAACTTATAATACTCAAATTTAATGTGGCTTGAAAAATTCTAAAAAGGTAATTACCAATAGCCACAGCTCAATTGTCTCACTCGCTCGAGTTGAGATATGACCATAGAGGAGCTGATTAATATTATAAGCTTGTTTTTCTTTGAAAACGCTCGATAGGACCACGAAATGAACAATTCAGTTTTTTTCTAAATGAAGGCATATAATGTACCAGACTTTTCTTGGGCAGTTTTTTGTCCTGTTTGTTTCAAATCTCTGCTTTTGTTTTGTCTTGAATTGACCACATTGCTGATAGCCAAATTGTCATGGCCAAATTGTCTTCTGTCAACATTGAGTTTGTACGACCACGCAGGTAGCTATAGTTTCTGAATCTTCGGTCCAACAAGATCCTAAATTGCTCTGTTTCTATTTATAGCATGCTGTTTCAGAGACTGTTAGAACAGATTATTTTGATTGTTTTATGTTTGTTTTGGTAAACTTTCATTGCCACTTTGGTTTATTTTGATTTTGGAAGTCTTCTTTTCCTTCGTTTTTCCTGACAGTGTTTAAGGTATTCGGTCACATTAATCAACTTGATTGCTTCCGCTAACTTAATTTGGATTTCTTTTACATTTAAAACTAGTAATTGAAGCCAACACTTATATAGCGTCTATTTTATTCTACACTCTTTTTGCCGTCTAAATAAGAAGTACAAATATTCCAAAATTCAACACTTAATTTTGATGGAGAAAATCTGAAAACCCACTGAAAATTTTTTGGTTAAAATCCAGAAATTTCATTGAAGAATACCAACAAAAGAGTTATTATAATTCACCTCTTTGTAATATCTTCCATTTCTGATCAGTTTCAAATAAACTAGTGACTGAAAATTTTACTATTTATGCATTGACTTGCCGTCTGATGTACTCGAAATACGCTGAACATGGGAAAATGGATCTAAATTTATCATAAACACAGATTACAAAAGATGGATAAAAATTGTGACTCTTATAGTTTTTTTTATGTTTCGCAGCTCTTACGCTACAATTCAAAAGTTTTTTTTCAAGGTCACTTTTAACAATTACAAGAGCATTTCAGCACACATTCCTGATAATAATGTCGCTACCACTCATGTTAACAGTAAGTGAAACATTTTTGAGATTATCGTAATTCAAATGTATAGACGTATAGACGGATCGGTATTCTAAGAATTTTTTTATGCTACTTAAACAGCTGCATCGAATTTGCTGATATTTAGATTATTTAGTGAATATTACACGTTAAATATCAACTCCACCTGCAATTTTGTTTGTCATTCGAACTAACTATTTTGACATCAACAGCAAACAGCGAATATTAGCTATACAATTCGTTTCCGCCCAGGCCGAGATTTCACTTTTAACCCAGGTTGACAACCATATTTTTCCTTGGAAACCACACGTAAGAAATATATGGTTGTATGACCTCTCTGATGCCATACAGACGACCACACAAAAATCTAAATGTGATCTCAAATGACGTCTTTTGGATGACGTAGTACAACGAATACATCGTAGTTGCCATTAACCTTCAACAAAAAAATTCTTCCATGGTGTTCTGTGTAACATATCCAAGACCATAGACTTTTATGGCCCATACAAGATCATAAAACTTTTTTGTGCAACCTCATTTTTTTTAACTCAAAAAGGCTTTTCATAACATTTTAGGGGGTTTAAGAAGAAAAAAATAGATTGAAAAATTTCTCATAAGAAAATTATATGGTGTCTTTGATACCATATCCAAGACAATAGACTTTTAAGGCCAATTCAAGATCACAAATGTTTTTGTCTGTGCAACTTCATTTTTGAACCCAAAAAGCTTTTCACAAAATGTTAAAGAAGTTTCAGACGAAAAACTAGAAAAATTTTGGTTGTTTTAGCAAGAAAATTTGTTGACCGGACTACGTCATTGCTTCTTCCTGCTCTATCTCTAAACTTTCTAGCTGAATATTGTTCAAACGTAATTATTTGGAAAACATGAGCAGAACGCCACAACATTCACAGAGGAAATTTTGATCCTTTGATTCACTAATGACAACCTAAAACAGTTCTGGTATTTGAAAATAAACTCATTAAATTGTAATAAATTGTTAAAGTTACGGTTTTTCCTTTGTTTTCGGCAACTTCCCAGGAACCTCTGTTCCATTAACTATTAAAATTAAATTTCTTAGAAACCATAGCAAGAACACAAAAAATTGGACCCTTCCTGGATGGAACCATTTACGGTCTGACCTATGGTTATCGGGAACCATTTACCGTCTTTTTAATGGTTTCAAAGAAAGGTCAAACTTAAAAACTGCAATAAAAAAGAGAATTATTAGAGTGAAAGGCCATGATACACTAATAAAAAGAGGGGAAAGCGTAAAGCTGGACAAGAAGAAACTTCCATTGTGGATCACTTTTTAAATCACTCTTAATAGTGTTAACCCACATGGCAGAAGGAGATTGGAAAAAAGATCAACGTTGAAAAAAGAAAATAAAGCTATTGAACGAATTTGAAATTCCACTCTTATTTAACCTAATTTAATTTAAAACAATGAATCTGTCTAAAAAATGACAAATTTGTATCGCAGTGGAAAAAAACAATTAAAATTGGAGACATTTGTTAAGACCAGGTGAGGAAAGTAGAAAAACGTGTGATTCCAATTTTCGTTACATTTTTGTTACCAAAGTTTCCACTCTCAAATTTTAATCTTTCCACCTTTATTAAACGGACAAATATTCGTTCAAAAAAAGTAATTCTACCTTTTCACTCATCTCCCCGCTAATTTTGCCTGATGTCTCGGCTAATACCAGTCTACAATGCTCATTAACTATATACTCATCTGAATAATTAACCATATAGTTGGCCATATAATCATTTAATTAATTAAGCCTTCAGTTAACCATATACTCAATTAATTAATTTTTGCTATTGGCTTAGTTTTTTCCAAATTCCAGCCGATTTCATTTTTTTCATAATAATCAGTAATAATCAGAATAAAAATTCATTATGTTCAGGGAGAATTTAGAAACTGAGCTTCATGGTGTTCAGAAAATTCTCAGAACTTTATTCTGAAATTTAACATGAAATGTCTAATAAGTGGCCTGATCAGAACTCTGCGCATAGAAAAATACAGAATGAAGTTTTCATGATTCAGTACTGAAATATCATGAAGCTCAGGTCCGGGTAACCTAAAGTCTAAATTTGAGCTTATATTTAATTACGTAGAAATTAGTGGCTAAAAATATATATCTATTAGTCCAAGCGCTCACTTGTTTAGTGCGTAGTGGTAGCGGTGGTACTTAATATGTATTAAAGAGCTCATTCCGCTAGCTTTAGGAGGACTCTATTAGGTAATTTTTTACAGTCTCCTATTTTACAATAAAACGAGCTGGTTAAGATGTACAGATGCAAAAACATTCTGAAGACGAAAAAAATGGTTAAATCCCACTGGAAAAAATACTTGACAACATTTTGTAACATACGTCATACACTGGAATGTGCACTTTGTTAGTGTGCTTAAACTATCTGGCTAGCTAAGACGTAAAACTCTCAAAAAATAAATGTCATGGACAAAAAATCACTTCAACAAAAGACAACTCCCACACCAAAAATAATACAAATACCATAATTATTAGATTAGTATTTCTGTTGATTACAATTTTGGTAATTGAGATTCATTAATAATTTTTTGTAAGATTTTTCAAGATTTAGATCTTGTGAACGTGCAATCCTCACTTCAGTCATCACTGTCTCGAGTTGTTTGAACTTATCCCGAATGTCATTCTCATCTGACAAAAATTAACATTTTTGAAGAAAAAACAAAAGCTAAATGAAGTTTGGCAAAACAAACTAACAAATGCTTCTCAATATCAAGAGCTAAATTATCTGGAACTAAAAATTGAAATTGAAAATTTACAAAATTGAGAAATGTACACGTTAAAAATGTCCTGCAATTTATTTACAAAAACTTTTTACAACGAAGTTTAAAAAAACTAAGAACGTTAGGGAAAAAAAATCAAATATTAGTAAAGAGGAGAAACACAAACAAAGTCACATATTTGGTTATGGTTAAAAATGGAAAAGCCAGGAGTTAGCCAAATTTCTGAACTTACTCAAAATAAATTAGCGCATCATTTAAAAAGTTTATCGTGCACT